>NC_080065.1:21407273-21748140 GCF_949987535.1 Balaenoptera acutorostrata | reverse complement strand
GGATTTTCTCAAGGCCAGAAACTGAGTTTACCCAGAATATACACTGTTCTTTACAACTTTCGAATAGGGAAGAATTCTTAAAAGAACAGAAAGTTTAAACTCTAAATGAAAAGAATAAAAAAAGAGAGAGACACATTTGGCCACAGTAAAAGAATAATATAAAATGAAGATTCATTAAAATGATAAATTCCTCAATGGAAGAAAACACCATAAACAAATTTAAAAGTCAAATCATCTAGACATGGTTTCAGTATGAAACTTTTCTCCAATTTCATATAGATAATTATGTTAGTTGGCTAGAGCTTTCATAACAAAATACCACAGACTGGGTGGCTTAAACAACAGAAACTTTTTACTGTTCTGGAGGTTAGAAGCCCAATACCAAGGTGGTGGGGGCAGGTTTTGTTTCTTCTGAGACCTTCTCTCCTTGGCTTGCAGATGGCCACCATCTTGCTATGTCTTCATACGGTGTTTTCTCTGTATGTGCATTCCTGTGTCCCTATGCATGCCCAAATTTCCTCTGCATATAGACACCAATCAGATTGAATTAGGACCCATCCTTGGGTCCTCATTTTAACTTAATTACCTCTTTAAAGACCCTATCTCCAAATATAGTAATATTCAGAAGTATTTGGGGTTAGGGCTTCAACATATTAATTTGGGGGGAAGGGGTACAATTCAATCCATAACAGTAATATAAAATGATTCAGAGCATAAAAGTGCATTTTATTTCAAAGTTTAAAGTAAACACTGAAAAAAATATCAAATATAAATGAGATAATCATCTAAATAAGGTCTGAAACACTCAACCATATTTTCAGTCCACTTAAACCAAATAAAATTGGTACAAATTCATTTTGTTGACCTTAAAAAAGCAAAAGACCCATTTATTTCACCAGCAAAATTAGTTTATTTTGGGAATAGCAGAGGAATTACAATTTGGGACGTGCAAACTATGATGAACCCTAGGCAGGTCCGAGGAGACAATGGGAAGGTCAGCTTTTATGAGGTTTTTGGAGGAAATCAGGAGGGCTGTGGCGGTTCTTTTTGGTTGCAGGTGGTGGGCGACTTGTTGATGGATCAGAAGGAAATCTTTCTTTCTGCTAGGGTCAGTAAGCTGCAGTGAGTGATACAAGTGTGAGAATTTCCTGACTCCATTTTAAATAGTTTATTTTCACAAGTGTCATACTACTACTACTGGGGGTGGGGGCAGGAGGAAATACTTCAGATCCACCAGCTTGTTGCTGATGTCTTAGCGAGTGAAAGCCCAGTCTGCTTCTGCAGACCATGCATGGGTGTTAGTACTATGTCCCATTCTTAGAGACTTCACATGTTCTGAAGTCACCATGGGCTGGCTGTGATATCTTTCTTCCTTTCCACCACCAGGGCACATTTCTGTCTTTTGTATCTGGCTATATATTTAAAATTGTATATGTTATATTTTAGTGAGCACGTGCTATGTGTTTTTAGCAAGATATAGATTATATGTACCAGCTAATCTTCCATGAGGCCTTAAATCTGATTTCTCTTCATTTCTCCTGCAGGTTGTTTGATATTCTTTGTTTATGTTCTATGGTCAACTTGCAGAGTATTGGGGAGCAAAAACAGATGTCTCATACCATAATTTGCTCCTTTTATTTCTCCAACTACTTTTCATCTGTTATTCAATATACAGGTTGCCTTTAAATTAAAGAAAGTACTAGTGGAGTTCACAACACCACCATCTCATTAATTAAAAATATAATGAGTTTTTTTCTCAAACTGGAAACCTGGTCTTGAATCTAAAAGTAAATTCCTCTTATTAAAGAAAAATATGATGAAAAAAATTTGTTCCCAGAACAAAGGGGGTGCTATTCATACAGCAGAGAGGAAATAAAGTTAAAATGAAATTAAAATATTTTCCAAACTATGTTATCAGACAGGAAATATACTTGAAGCCAATTTATAACATTTCTTTAAATTTTAGTCACCAGAAAAATATGAATTCAATGGAAAGAGGACTACTCATGCTATAGTTTTTATCCTGAAAATGTAATGTTGTAAGTGAGTAAAGTGAGATACAGGAAGAGACAAATAAGAAGACATTTAAACAATGAGCAGAATACCAAATTCCCAGCCCTTCCCACAGATGGCTTTAATTTAAAAGACACCTTTATGTAAATGATGAGTCAGATGACATAGAAAAAAAAAGGACTTTAAAATATATGAATATGTATGCAATTATCCATACTGAAATAAGTAGAACCAATCACAATTTTATAATTCTGAAGTATCTTTCCGGGAAATGCTTGTGTCCCAATGATGGTGATTTGGTTTTTTTTTTTTTTTTTTAACATCTTTATTGGAGTATAATTGCTTTACATTGTTGTGTTAGTTTCTACTGTATAACAAAGTGAATCAGCTATACTTATACATATATCCCAATATCTCTTCCCTCTTGCATCTCCCAACCACCCTCTCTATCCCACCCCTCTAGGTGGTCACAAAGCACTGAGCTGGTCTCCCTCTGCTATGCGGTTGCTTCGCACTAGCTATCTGTTTTACATTTGGTAGTGTATATATGTCAATGCCACTCTCTCACTTTGTCACAGCTTACCCTTCCCCCTCCCCATGTCCGCAAGTCCATTCTCTACTTCTGTGTCTTTATTCCTGTCCTGCCCCCAGGTGCTTCAGAACAATTTTCTTTTTATGGATTCCATAAATATGTGTTAGCATACGGTGTATGTTTTCTCTTTCTGACTTACATCACTCTGTATGACAGACTCTAGGTCCATCAACCTCACTACAAATAACTCAATTTCGTTTCTTTTTATAGCTGAGTAATATTCCATCGTATATATATGCAACATCTTCTTTATCCATTCATCTATCGATGGACACTTAGGTTGCTTCTATGTCCTGGCTACTGTAAATAGTGCTGCAATGAACATTGCGGTACATGACTCCTTTGAATTATGGTTTTCTCAGGGTATATGCCCAGTAGTGGGATTGCTGGGTCATAGGGTAGTTCTATATTTAGTTTTTTAAGGAACCTCCATACTGTTCTCCATAGTGGCTTTATCAATTTACATTCCCACCAACAGTGCAAGAGGGTTCCCTTTTCTCCACACCCTCTCCAGCATTTATTGTTTCTAGATTTTTTCATGATGGCCACTCTGACTGGTGTGAGGTGATACCTCATTGTAGTTTCAATTTGCATTTCTCTAATGATTAGTGATGTTGAGCATTCTTTCATGTGTTTGTTGGCAATCTGTATATCTTCTTTGGACAAATGTCTATTTAGGTCTTCTGACCATTTTTGGATTGGGTTGTTTGTTTTTTTGATATTGAACTGCATGAGCTGCTTGTAAATTTTGGAGATTAATCCTTTGTCAGTTGCTTCATTTGCAAATATTTTCTCCCATTCTGAGGGTTGTCTTTTCGTCTTGTTTAAGGTTTCCTTTGCTGTGCAAAAGCTTTTAAGTTTCATTAGGTCCCATTTGGTTTTTTTGGTTTTTATTTCCAATTTTCTAGGAGGTGGGTCAGAAGGATCTTGCTGTGATTTATGTCATAGAGTGTTCTGCCTGTGTTTTCCTCTAAGAGTTTTATAGTGTCTGGCCTTACAGTTAGTACTTTAATCCATTTTAAGTTTATTTTTGTGTATGGTGTTAGGGAGTGTTCTAATTTCATTCTTTTACATGTAGCTGTCCAGTTTTCCCAGCACCACTTATTGGAGAGGCTGTCATTTCCCCACTGTATATTCTTCCTTCCTTTATCAAAGATAAGGTGACCATATGTGCATGGGTTTCTCTCTGGGCTTTCTATCCTGTTCCATTGATCTATATTTCTGTTTTTGTGCCAGTACCATACTGTCTTGATTACTGTAGCTTTGTAGTATAGTGTGAAGTCAGGAAGACTGATTCCTCCAGCTCCGTTTTTCTTTCTCAAGATTGCTTTAGCTATTTGGGGTCTTTTGTGTTTCAATACAAATTGTGAAATTTTTTGTTCTAGTTCTGTGAAGAATGCCAATGGTAGTTTGATAGGGATTGCATTGAATCTGTGGATTGCTTTGCGTAGTATTCATTTTCACCATGTTGATTCCTCCAATCCAAGAACATGGTATATCTCTCCATCTGTTTGTATCATCTTTAATTTCTTTCATCAGTCATTTAGTTTTCTGCATACAGGTCTTTTGTCTCCTTAGGTAGGTTTATTCCTAGGTGTTTTATTCTTTTTGTTGAAGTGGTAAATGGGAGTGTTTCCTTAATTTCTCTTTCAGATTTTTCATCATTAGTGTATAGGAATGCAAGAGATTTCTGTGCATTAATTTTGTATCCTGCTACTTTACCAAATTCACTGACTAGCTCTTGTAGTTTTCTGGTGTTATCTTTCGGATTCTCTATGTATAGTATCATGTCATCTGAAAACACTGACAGTTTTAATTCTTCTTTTCCAATTTGGATTCCTTTTATTTCTTTTTCTTGTCTGATTGCTGCGGCTAAAACTTCCAAAACTATATTGAATAATAGTGGTGAGAGTAGACAACCTTGTATTGTTCCTGATCTTAGTGGAAATGGTTTCAGTTTTTCACCATTGAGAACAATGTTGGCTGTGGGTTTGTCATATATGGCCTTTATTATGTTGAGGTAAATTTCCCCTATGCCTACCTTCTGGAGGGTTTTTATCATAAATGGGTGTTGAATTTTGCTGAAAGCTTTTTCTGCATCTATTGAGATGATCATATGGTTTTTATCCTTCACTTAGTTAATATGATATATCACATTGATTGATTTGCATATATTGAAGAATCCTTGCTTTCCTGGGATAAACCCCACATGATCATGGTGTGTGATCCTTTTAATGTGCTGTTGGATTCTCTTTGCTAGTATTTTGTTGAGGATTTTTGCATCTATGTTCAATAGTGATATTGGCCTGTAGTTTTCTTTCTTTGTGACATCTTTGTCTGGTTTTGGTATCAGGGTGATGGTGGCCTCGTAGAATGAGTTTGGGGGTGTTCCTCCCTCTGCTATATTTTGGAAGAGTTTGAGAAGGATAGGTGTTAGCTCTTCTCTAAATGTTTGATAGAATACGCCTCTGAAACCATCTGATCCTGGGCTTTTGTGTTTTGGAAGATTTTTAATCAGTTTCAATTTCAATGGTTGTGATTGGACTGTTTATATTTTCTATTTCTTCCTGGTTCAGTCTTGGAAGGTTATGCTTTTCTAAGAATTTGACCGTTTCTTCCAGGTTGTCAATTTTATTGGCATATAGTTGCTTGTAGTAATCTCTCATGATCCTTTGTATTTCTGCAGTGTCAGTTGTCACTTCTCCTTTTTCATTTCTAATTCTGTTGATTTGAGTCTTCTCCCTTTTTTTCTTGATAAGTCTGGCTAATGGTTTATCAGTTTTGTTTTATCTCTCAAAGAACCAGCTTTTAGTTTTATTGATCTTTGTTATTGTTTCCTTCATTTCTTTTTCACTTATTTCAGATCTGATCTTTATGATTTCTTTCCCTCTGCTAACTTTGGGTTTTTTTTTTTTTCTTCTTTGTCTAATTGCTTTAGGTGTAAAGCTAGGTTATTTGTGATTTTTCTTGTTTCTTGAGGTAGGATTGTATTGCTATAAAACTCCCTCTTAGAACTGCTTTTGCTGCATCCAATAGGTTTTGGGTCATCATGTTTTCATTGTCATTTGTTTCTAGGTATTTTTTGATTTCCTCTTTGATTTCTTCACTGATCTGTTCGTTATATAGTAGTGTATTGTTTAGCCTCCATGTGTTTGTATTTTTTACAGATATTTTCTTGTAATTGATATGTAGCTTCATAGCGTTGTGGTCGGATAAGATACTTGATACGATTTCAATTTTCTTAGATTTACCAAGGCTTGATTTGTGACCCAAGGTATGATCTCTCCTGGAGAATGTTCCATGAACACTTGAGAAGAAAGTGTATTCTGTTGTTTTTGGATGGAATGTCCTATAAATATCAGTAAAATCCATCTTGTTTAATGTGTCATTTAAAGCTTGTACTTCCTTATTTATTCTCATTTTGGATGATCTGTGCATTGGTGATAGTGGGGTGTTAAAATCCCATACTATGATTGTGTTATTGTCGATTTCCCCGTTTATGGCTGTTAGCGTTTGCCTTATGTATTGAGGTGCTCCTATGTTGGGTGCATAAATATTTATAATTGTTATGTCTTCTTGGATTGATCCCTTGATCATTATGTAGTGTCCTTCTTTGTCTCTTGTAATAGTCTTTATTTTAAAGTCTATTATATCTGATATGAGAATTGTTACTCCAGCTTTGTTTTGATTTCCTTTTGCATGGGATATATTTTTTCATCCCCTCACTTTCAGCCTGTATGTGTCCCTAGGTCTAAAGTGGGTCTTTTGTAGACAGCACATATATGTGTCTTGTTTTTGTATCCATTCAGCCAGTCTACTTTTGCTTGTAGTGTTTAATCCATTTACATTTAAGATAATTATCTATATGTATGTTCCTGTTACCATTTTCTTAATTGTTTTGGGTTTGTTATTGCAAGTCTTTTCTATCTCTGTATATCCTGCCTGGAGAAGTTCTTGTAGCATTTGTTGTAAAGCTGGTTTGTTGGTGCTGAATTCTCTTAGCTTTTGCTTGTCTGTAAAGGTTTTAGTTTCTCCATTGAATCTGAATGAAATCCTTGCTGGGTAGAGTTTTCCTGGTTGTAGGTTCTTTCCTTTCATCACTTTAAATATGTCCTGCCACTCCCTTCTGGCTTGCAGAGTTTCTACTGAAAGATCAGGTCTTATCCTTATGGGGATTCCCTTGTATGTTATTTGTTGCTTTTCCCTTGCTGCTTTTAATATTTTTTATTTGTATTTAATTTTTGTTAGTTTGATTGATATGTGTTTTGGTGTGTTTCTTCTTGGATTTATCCTGTATGCTACTCTCTGCACTTCCTGAACTTTATTGACTGTTTCTTTTCCCATGTTAGGGAAGTTTTCAACTATAATCTCTCCAAATATTTTTGCAGTCCCTTTTTTTTTCTCTTCTTCTTCTGAGACCCGTATAATTCAAATGTTGGTGCATTTAATATTGTCCCAAAGGTCTCTGAGACTGTCCTCAATTCTTTTCATTCTTTTTTCTTTATTCTGCTCTGCAGTAGTTATTTTCACTATTTTATCTTCCAGGTCACTTATCCGTTCTTCTGCCTCAGTTATTCTGCTATTGATTCCTTCTAGAGTATTGCTAATTTCATTTTTGTGTTGTTCATCACTGTTTGTTTGCTCTTTAGTTCTTGTAGTTCCTTGTTAAATGTTTCTTGTATTTTCTCCATTCTACAGGATTTTGTATCATCTTTACTATCATTACTCTGAATTCTTTTTCAGGTAGACTGCCTATTTCCTCTTCATTTGTTTGGTCTGGTGGGTTTTTACCTTACTCCTTCATCTGCTGCATATTTCTCTTTCTTCTCAGTTTGCTTAAAGTACTATGTTTTGGGTCTCCTTTTCGCAAGCTGCAGGTTCGTAGTTCCCATTGTTTTTGGTGTCTGCCTCCAGTGGCTAAGGTTGGTTTCATGGGTTGTGTAGGCTTTCTGGTGGAGGGGACTAGTGCCTGTGTTCTGGTGGATGAGGCTGGAACTTTTCTTTCTGGTTGGCAGGACCGCGTCCAGTGGTGTGTTTTGAGGTGTTTGTGAACTTGTTATGATTTTAGGCAGCCTCTCTGCTAATGTGTGGGCTTGTGTTCCTGTCCTTCTAGTTGTTTGGCATGGGGTGTCCAGCACTGGAGCCTGCTGGTTGTTGCATGGAGGTGTGTCTTAGCTTTGAGATGGAGATCTCTGGGAGAGCTCTCACTGATTGATATTACATGGGCCTGGGAGGTCTCTGACACCCGGCCAGAGCACCAAGACCCTGTCAGCCACATGGCTCAGAAGAAAAGGGAGGAAAAAAATAAAGAAAGAAAAAATAAAATAATTAAAATAAAAAATTAAAGAAATATATTATTAAAATTTAAAAAAGGAGAAGAGGGCAACCAAACCAATAAACAAATCCACCAATGATAACAAGCACTAAAAACTAAACAAGATAAACATAAAAATCAGAAACTAGTCAGTCTCATACCACAAAACCCAGGTCTATAGTTGCTCCCAAAGTCCACCACCTCAATTTTGGAATGATTCATTGTCTATTCAGGTATTCCACAGATTCAGGGTACATCAAGTTGATTGTGGAGATTTAATCCTGCTCCTGAGACTGCTGGGAGAAATTTCTCTTTCTCTTCTTTTTTCGCACAGCTCCTGGGGTTCAGCTTTGGATTTGTCCCCACCTCTGCATGTAGGTCGCCCTCAGACTTCTGTTCCTGCCCAGACAGGACGGGGTTAAAGCAGCGGCCGTTAGGGGGCTCTGGCTCAATCAGGCCAGAAGAAGGGAGGGGTATGGAACACAAGGCGAGTATGTGGCGGCAGGGGCCAGCATGACATTCAACAGTGTGAGACATGCAGTGTGTTCTCCTGGGGAAGGTGTCCCTGGATCACAGGACCCTGGCAGTGGCGGGCTGCACAGGCTCCCAGGAGGGGAGGTGTGGATAGTGACCTGTACTTGCACACAGGATTCTTGGTGCTGCAGCAGCAGCCGTAGTGTTTCATACCCGTCTCTGGTGTCTGTGCTGATAGCCACGGCTCACGCCCGTCTCTGGAGCTCGTTTAGTCAGTGTTCTGAACCCCCTCTCCTTGCGCACCACAAAACAATGGTCTCTTGCCTCTTAGGCAGGTCCAGAGTTTTTCTTGGACTCCCTGCCAGCTAGCTGTGGCGCACTAGCCCCCTTTAGGCTGTGTTCATGCAGCCAACCCCAGTCCTCTCCTGGGATCTGACCTCCGAAGCCAGAGCCTCAGCTCCCAGCCTCCACCCGCTCCAGCGGGTGAGCAGACAAGCCTCTCAGGCTGGTGAGGGCTGGTCAGCACTGATCCTCTGTGTGGGAATCTCTCTGCTTTGACCTCTGCACCCCTGTTGCTGTGCTCTCCTCCATGGCTCCAAAGCTTCCCCCCCTGCCCACACCCCGTCTCCACCAGTGAAGGGGCTTCCTAATGTGTGGAAACTTTCCCTCCTTCACAGCTCCCTCCCAGAGGTGCTGGTCTCACCCCTATTCTTTTGTCTCTGTTTTTTCTTTTGCCCTACCCAGGTCCGTGGGGAGTTTCTTGCCTTTTGGGAAGTCTGAGGTCTTCTGCCAGTGTTCAGTAGGTGTTCTGTAGGAGCTGTTCCACATGCAGATATAGTTTTGATGTATTTGTGGGGAGGAAGGTGATCTCCACGTCTTAGCCCTCTGCCATCTTGAAGGTCCTCTCTGATTTGTGTTTTTTTAAAATGAAAATTAAAATTGGTCCCAAGCTTGTGCTAGACATTTATATGGTACAAACTTCAGTGTTTTAAAGCTATTTCTATTGAATATATGTGGTACCTTTTAACTTTTGACTTAATACAAAAATATAAATTATTCATGCCATATAGCGATGTGTAATTGATCTCATAAGATTCTGTAAGCAGCGTGTTATTTCAGATAAATGGTGAAACTTTGGAGTTTCACATGTCATCAACTAACTGCCTACCTTGGTCCAATCTAAAACCAATGTATTGGATTCCAATTTGTTCTTTGTGGCTAGTTTTACATTAGCTTGAAATGAAATATATTGCTCTAATATGGGTAATATAAGGAAAATTATATGTAACTGAAGTTAAAAGCAACATGTTCATTTTAGATAAATACTGTATGTTTAAAGAGAAACCCTACTCAGGGTACAAACAACCAGGTTAAATAGATTCAATAACACAAGACTAAAACTACTTTAAAATGAAAGTAAATAGCCTAAAAATGTGGGGAGAGCATAGATACAGATACAGATATCAACAATGTATTCTGTGTTAGATATTTTGAAGAATTGAAGGAACCAAATTACACAAAGAAAACAGATGTGTTTGTGTTTTGTGTTTTCCCAAAACAGTTTTATTTTTCACCAAGTAATAATAATAGCATCAATTAAAATAAAAGCTAAAATAATAGTATTATTGAACACTTATTCTTTGCCAAGAAGGGTCTAAGCACATTTTTAATCATCCCATACTCTCAGCAAGCTTGCATGGGAGATGCTATTACTACTCCCATTTCACAGATGAGAATGCTGAGACAAAGGCAGGTTAAGAAACTTGCCCAGGGTCACAGAGCATCTAAGTGGGAGAACCAGATTGAGTCAAGGCAAGATGCTCCAGTGCTGATGGTCTCAACTGCTATACTAGCCAATCTTTGTAATATTTGTGTTTGCACCCACTCACTCCATCATAAAAATATTATAAAAAGATCATGGCTAATATAATATGCAGTGTGATGTGTAAGAGATACTCAATAATTAAAAACACAGGGTAGGGCTTCCCTGGTGGCGCAGTGGTTGAGAATCTGCCTGCTAATGCAGGGGACACGGGTTCGAGCCCTGGTCTGGGAAGATCCCACATGCCACGGAGCAGCTGGGCCCGTGAGCCACAATTGCTGAGCCTGCGCGTCTGGAGCCTGTGCCCCGCGACGGGAGGGGCCGCGATAGAGAAAGGCCCGCGCACCGCGATGAAGAGTGGTCCCCGCACCGCGATGAAGAGTGGCCCCCGCTTGCCGCAACTGGAGAAAGCCCTCGCACGAACCGAAGACCCAACACAGCCAAAAATAAATAAATAAATAAATAAATAAATAAGAAAATCCTTTAAAAAAAAAAAAAAAAACACAGGGTATCACATGAGATGCTCAATAATTAAAGGCTATCATTTTCCTGAAAAAATAGTTATTTTAAAAAGATAGATCTACCTACCAAATAATACCACCATATATGTTCTGCAGATAATAAAAGTTAAATAATTATAACAATAAGTGCAACATACAATGTACAGCTTGAATAATTAAAACTGGTTTTTACCTCTACCTTAACATCTTACGATAAGCAATAGTTTTTTTTTTTCTGAAGTTAAATCGGAAGTATGTGTTGAGTTTCATCCTCTTTAATTTAGACACAATAGGTTCTTTTATTTACATTATAATTTGGACTAGATTTATTAAGGTTTTCCAACTGTACAGGGCAACATTTCTGTTTTCACTGGAGTTGGGTATTCTCTTTCTTTTTCCTTTGGTTTATTAACCAGAATTAAAACTGCAATTTTTCTATTTCATGCAGTTTTAGCAAACAGTATTGGAAAACTATCCTTAGGAAATGCTTATCCTCTGAAATATAATTTTCAAAAAGGTGTGTGTAAATTCACATATATGCACATATATATATACACATATGCATATATATGCAAATGTGTGTGTGAGAGAGAGAGAAAGAGAAAGAGAAATAGAGAGAAAGTGAGAGAGGAGAGAGAGAGAGTGGTTGCTTTGAAACCTCAATTCAAAGCATTAATTGGGTTCATTCTGAATAACCATTGGTAGGTTTAAGGCAATGTTTATGCTTCTAACAGACTTTCCCTCATGTCCCCCTCATACCCCTACACTCTCCCTACTTAC
Source organism: Balaenoptera acutorostrata (assembly GCF_949987535.1). NCBI lineage: Eukaryota > Metazoa > Chordata > Mammalia > Artiodactyla > Balaenopteridae > Balaenoptera > Balaenoptera acutorostrata. Next base: position 21,736,645 of record NC_080065.1, on the reverse strand, counting down.
CACATATATGTTAATCACTCCTAAGCAGTGACTGAGGATTGATTATTCCACTTCCTTAGATGGTTCTAGAAAGTGTCAAATTGATTTTCTATAAGCATAAATTTCGTGTGTAATGGTTAGGAAACTTACAACTGCAAGACACAAAATAAATGCAACTTAAAAGTAAAGAATTTTGGGGCTTCCCTGGTGGCGCAGTGGTTGAGAGTCATGGCAATAAGAAACAAAATGATATCAGAAGGACTAGACCCAGATCTTCTTGAGAGACCAGATGCTCCAGTGCCTGACGGTGAAGGTGAAAAAAATATAGAAGAAAGTTCAGACAGCGAATCTTCTTTTAGTGACTAAGCTTAATGTTGATAACAATTACATATACATGTGTGGGTGCACATTTACATTCTATAAGAAAGAGAGCCTGAACTTTAACTCTTAGTCATAAAAACATCAAATGCCATTGCAGGGGACACGGGTTCGAGCCCTGGTCTGGGAAGATCCCACATGCCGCGGAGCAACTAGGCCCGTGAGCCACAACTACTGAGCCTGCGTGTCTGGAGCCTGTGCTCCACAATGGGAGAGGCCACGATAATGAGAGGCCCGCGCACCGCGATGAAGAGTGGCCCCCGCTTGCCGCAACTAGAGGAAGCCCTCGCACAGAAACGAAGACCCAACACAGCCATAAATAAATAAATTAAAAAAAAAAAAAAGTAAAGAATTTTGTTTTTCACATGCAAAAGACCACAGTAAGTCCACCTCCAGGCTCCAACTCTGTATTCTGCTTCTTGGTTTCTGTTTTCTTCCTTTTATCTGCCTTTATATTTTGGTGTCTTTATCGAGGTGGACTTGGCAATGCCCAGAGAATAAAAAGTCCTCTCTTCTTGCTGCCTTCTTTTAAAGAGGAAGGGAACCTTATTCAAAAATCCCCATCTGTCTGTTCATCATTCATTGGTTAGAGCTGTAAATGGGGCCCTCTAAGATTGGTCGATGTTAATCAGAATTTCCCCTGGAGCTTGACACAAGTGCATTTTACCCTGAATCACTTGATGGATCTTCCTTTGAATATAACCGAGGTCCCTCAGGAAAATAAATAAATGAGGATGACTACTTGGCAGGCTGCATAAAGTGTCTGAAATTATTCAGTGGTATTAAGAGATTTGAAATAAGGCTGTCTGTATTGATCTGGAGCAAAGCAGTCCCATTGCATAATCATGTCGACAATATAACCAGTGCATGAATTTTTCAATTTCACCTGGTCCTGCTGAATTCCAGAAGTCATGGCCTATTGCCCAACACTCAGTATAGACTTTGGAGTGCTGAGAAATTAAAACAGATTACTTATGACCAGTTAATCAATAGAATAAAATTGTTCAACTAGTTTCTCCAAGAATAATGGGTTTTCCTCCTTTATTGCTTTTTCAATCTCTCCTTCCTTTCTCTACAAACACAAATACAATAATCATGCATTAGTAGTGATAAGACATGTCACAAAACAAAGCTGCTTTATGTACACTGGAGGAGGTGGTGGAAAGGGAGTTAAATTGACTAAAATGTCCTCACTACAAGTGTCACATTTGCAGTTGAGAAATTGCAGAAATGTAGGTAATTTGTGAGGTTTTTTTTTTTCCAAATTGTGTAGCTTAGAAAGGAAAATGCAGAACAATGATAGATGTGGTTTACTCTGCCTGTATCCTAGGCAGTCTAAAATATGATTCACAGAAATCCAAATTATGTTTGACAAAAGAAAAAAATGTAGTGGCTCTTGCAGATAATGAAATCCTTTTCCCCCCAGAGTAAATGGAAATGTAGTGAGTCAAAACAATTCAGTTCGTAAAAGAAGCTTTTACTTTTATCTAAGTTGCATATAAGTGCTTTTCTATCGGAAATATCCATTAATCAGTAGAATATATAAAATATGTTTTACACACAGATTAAATTGTATACTCTATAATTCAAATGTTCACTTCATTTCTAAGATAAAATGGATATATACCTTAAATATCCAGAGACAAGGTGAATTGCAAGGACTTTTGTATATTTCCCCACTCTAAAAATGGGTGTATGTAGTTGTGACATGCAGGAAAAGATAGTAGGTTTGTGCATATTGAAGTGAATTTAATTCTATAGTAAAAGGTCTCCAATATCCTCTCATTTATAGTCTATGAAAACTCCTGGAACAATACCCTCTCCCAGACAAAACAATAGGCCACCCAAATCATCACTAGCTGTATTCTCATATATAACCATTCCTGAAACAATGTGTTAGTTACTATAACCTGTCTACCCCCACTATTAGAAGATGAGCTCCTTGATAACACTAGCTGTATACTGTTTATCATTGTTTCCACAGCACTCAAAGCACAATATCAGACATATATTATGTTTGTGAAATAAATGTTTGTGCAAGACATGAAAGATGGGAGGAAGAAAAAAGGGACAAATTCAATTAAGAATGACTCATTTTTCATAACGCAACATCATGCGACTTATTAAACGTAAAATAATCTTGGAAACAATCCGATTCAAATATTTTTTCTTCAGTTGTTTTAAAGCCTAACATGAATTTTAATTTGTAAGAAAAGTAAGTTTGGACCATTTTTGGGAAATACTAATTCCTCACATTTATTTAAGCCCAGCTACTGAGAATATTTTGCAGGCAAATAGCTGCTTACGATTACATTAATTTTAAAAAGATGGGGCATCCCTGGTGGCGCAGTGGTTGAGAATCTGCCTGCCAGTGCAGGGGACACGGGTTCGAGCCCTGGTCTGGGAAGATCCCACATGCCACGGAGCAACTGGGCCTGTGAGCCACAATTACTGAGCCTGCGCATCTGGAGCCTGTGCTCCGCAACAAGAGAGGCCGCGACAGTGAGAGGCCCGCGCACCGCGATGAAGAGTAGCCCCCACTTGCCGCAACTAGAAAAAGCCCTTGCACAGAAACGAAGACTCAACACAGTCATAAATAAATAAATAAAAATAAAAATAAAAATAAATAAAAAAAAAAAATAAAAAGATGTATATGGACCATGCTGGATTTTATAGTTAACAATATTTGCAGCTAAAAATCAATAAGTGGGGACTTCCCTCATGGTGCAGTGGTTAAGAATCCACCTGCCAGTGCAGGGGATGTGGGTTCGATCCCTGGTCTGGGAGGATCCCACATGCCATGGAGGAACTAAGCCCGTGCGCCACAACTACTGAGCCTGCACTCTAGAACCCATGCACCACAACTACTGAAGCCCGTGCACCCTAGAGCCCGCGTGCCGCAACTACTGTGCCCACGCCTACAACTACTGAAGCCCGCGCTCTCTAGTCCTGCGTGTCGCAACTACTGAGCTCAAGTGCTGCAAATACTGAAGCCTGCATGCCTAGAGCCTGTGCTCTGCAACAAGAGAAGCTACTGCAGTGAGAAGCCCACACATCGCAATGAAGAGTAGCCCCCGCTCGCCACAACTAGAGAAAGCCCGCGTGCAGCAACAAAGACCCAAAGCAGCCAATAAATAAATAAATTAATTAATTAATTAAAATAATTTAAAAATTAAAAAAATAAAAATCAGTAAGTAACTAGATTTTTAGATAGTGACGATTCTTCCTTTGAAATTCTCAACAATGCCCTGATGGCCTACAGACTCCGTAGTTTGGCAATTTCGCTGGACTACACATTCCTCCACCAACACAATGTGCCATCTATGAAGCTTTGTCCATACCCTGGGGTAACTTCGCATCTACTGACAACTCCATAGAATCTCAGAAATCTCAAAGTCTGAATTAAAGGCCAGAGTATCACCATGCCAGCCCTCTGTATCCTCAGATGGGTCTCATCCACTGGGCAGTGCGGGCACAGACGCCTGACAGCTTTGCAAGGGGTAACAACATATTTCATCCCTTGAAGAAGAACAAATTGAAATGGAGATTAATGTTTAATTAAAAGGTGAGAAAGTGTAGATAGCATTATGTCAGTTAGGTAGTGCACACATTATGTTTAACATGAGATATAATAATATATTAACACGTTTAATGTTTCACTGACTTGGTCTCCAAAGTTAACTCGGCCCAATGACTAAGAGGGTTTTTATGTGGCCCTTTTTTTAAGCTCTTCAAGTTTTAGTTTCACTAATTTTGTTTGTGTGTATTTTATTTTGCTTTATAAAAGTTTATATGGTTTTATGCATATTTGTATCTTACCTTCTGTACTATCTTAGAATTCCTTGAGGATAGGAAATACTTCTTTTGTGTGAAGGCTGTTGTCCAGAATAAGGGTGACACCAACTTGCATTATACCAGTTGCTTTCATATCACTCTTTTCCAATTGATTGAGAGTTCCTGGAAAAGAGAAACCAAGTCTTCTAATCTACAGCTTGTATCCTTTAAAATGAATAGGTTTCAATGAATTAATTGATTGTTGTCAAAATAGTATAGCCAGATAAAAGAGGCTGAATATTCTCACTATCAGTTCTATTCCTAAATAAGAAAACTAAAAGTGAGAGAAAAGATCTTTGCTCTTTAAAGAGAAAGTTGAATGGTAATTATAACAAGGCCAGTATTTAAGTGTTCCCAAAGTTGAGGAAATTATAACTAGATTGTTAAACTATAACAAAATTGCATCGTAACTGATTATTTCAGATTTTCCTGAGGTCCTGATTTCTGCACTAATTAGGAAGAAAAGTGCTTGTGTTAGGACCAGTCACTATAATTTCTGCTTAAAAAGAAGCCTGTGTTTCTCCTATTTCTGATTTTCTTTTCCTCATATAGTTCTCTTAAGTATTTTAAACTTCTGCTGATTAATGTTATACAGAATGGATTCCCTATTCATATTTTGTATGTAGCATTTTGTCAGAGGCCAATTCCCATACCTCTGCTGTTCTCTGGCCAGAACTCTGGCCTGATTTAATTTGTTGTCCTTGAAGTTGGTGGCTAGTTTCTCAGGTAGCTAAGAAAACTTGAGACTAACAGAAGCTATTCAGAGAAAAGTTACTGTGAAAACATTGTTTTCAGTTCCCAAACTGAGGATCATTTACAGCAACATGGCCTTTACAAATGTCCACAAGTCAAAGAATGTCTCACCATAAATGATTTGGGGTGACAGGCCTGTAACACACTGCAGACACAGATTGGATTCCCAGCAGGCCCCATGCCAGCACACACTTCTTGCCTCAAACAAGCAATCCCAGAAATGTTACAGTTGAGGAGGAAGAAATTTCTTTATGATATCAAGGAAGCAAAATCTTGTATTGCAACCAAATAAGTGAAACATAATCTCAAAGTCAAATTGCTATCAAATTTCAGGTCAAAATCTACCATCATATACAACAGAGGGCATTCACTTGTAGCCATGGTATCATGAGTGGTAATATTCTTTGTATAAGTAAATTTCTGGGAAAAAAACAGCCCTTTGGGAGCTAGGCATGAAATAGGATTGGATCTAGCCTTTTGGAATTAATTAAGACCCCCGATGCCTACTGTGACCTCCTGAACTGACTGGATATCGAATGAGAGAGATAATCAGCTCTTGTGCACCCATCAGTCTCCACCATCCCGATACTTCTACCCTGGTCAGGTCCTTATTGTCTGAATTTTATTTAAATCACATACTTCCTCAGGGTCTCTTACCTTCAGGGGCTCCATCCTCTTTTCAAAATAATGTTTTTAAATTCATCAAATGAAATACTTAGTTTTTTTTTAAGGCAGATTTATCTGAAATAAATTCATCAATATTTGAAACATGTGACATAGTAATATATGCATGTCATTATTAATATATATTTTAAAAAACAAGTCCTAATGGTGGGTCTAATAATTACTGCAAGTAAGTATAAACAGTATTTTGAGATATTTACAACAACTGTAGGTGAAATCAAAATAATTGAAATTGTTTTAGTGATTAAAGTCACAGGTATTGACACTATCGCTGTGGTTTGGGACCTAAATATTTAATTGAAAGAAGCACTAAATTTCAGTTGGAGATTGGGAAGAACAAAGATGTGTTTTCCACGCAAATTTATGAACCCCCAATGGTGGTCTGTGTACCCTGGAGTGGGAGGCAAATCCTTTGCATTTAGATTCTCATCTAGAACCAGTTCTCTTCCCCAGTGCCGCCAGATTCACTATTCAAGATCTGAGCTGTGATTGTGTCTCTAATAAGCTCAGTGAGGTGTGATTTGCTATCAAGATATTCAAAGTTCAAAACTACTAGCACATGAAAATTCCTGATCTAGCCATTATGGTCTTTCCCAATCATATCTCCTAATGATGGCCTCTGTCAAATACTTAATAAAATTTAAGTCACCTTACTTAATAAAGGTTAAGCCAAATTAAATTTCTGACTTTTTCTTGTATGCACTGAACATTTTTATACCACTATACTGATTTCTCTGTTTATGAATATAATTTTGCTGCCGTTAAATCTAGTAAATTTTACCACAAATGCAAGTTAATTTACTAAAGGTGATATGGAATTAACAGAACAATAGGAAGTTTGGTTATAAGCAAAGTGAACAACTAAATTTACTTAAACGTTTAAAAATGTTCAACTTCACAAATGATTAAAAAATGAATGAGGTTCCATTTTATAACTATTCAAGTAGAAATGTGCGCTTGCATGTGTGTGTACACATACTTAATTCTATATTGACAGGGATATAGATTAATAGTTACATGCGGCATGTACACACTGCTGTATTTAAAATGGATAACCAACAAAGACCTACTGTATAACACAGGGAACTCTGCTCAATGTTATGTGGCAGCCTGGATGGGAGGGGAGTTTGGGGGAGAATGGATACGTGTATATGTATGGCTGAGTTGCTTTGCTGTGGACCTGAAACTATCACAACATTGTTAATCGCCTATACTCCAATGTAAAATAAAAAGTTAAAAAAAAAAGTTACATTAGGTAAATAGAATATAATCAAAATATATGTAAAATAAATTTATACATTTTTGTTTCGATAATACCACTATCAATCATCAGTTGCAAAGAACTAATAGATATCCAGTAAACCCATATGTAAAGATGTTCAAAGCAATGTGGTTTCTTAAAAGAAATGACAGGAAACAATCATTCTTTCTAATAGCAGAGAAATGAGTTTTAAAAAAAAACTAGCAAATGACATTGAAATGAGAAATATCTAACATAGTGGTGAGGAACACATTATATAGATACGCTGCCTGGCTTTGAATCCTCCGTTTACTGTCTCATAATCATGAGACCTTGAGCCACTTACTTAAACTAACTCAAAGTTTCCTCTTGTGTATAAAGTAGAGTTAATAATAATACTCAACTTGAAAGTTGTTGTGACCATAAAATAATACTACTTTAAGCACATAGTGAGAGCTATGGATGTTTTAACTATTATAATGATTGTGTTTTTTATCATTATTATGGCTATGTAAACACTATAAAGTTTTAATATAAGAATGTAATAAGATCAAAATAAAAATTGTATCATTACATCTCTGATAAAAACATGGATGCATGTACTCCCAAAATTGAATAGAATTATAAAAAGGCCAGGATGTTATTAGGGTCATGAGATTTTATTTGACTTTTAGCATATATTATAGTGCCTGACTTTTATTTAATAATAAACTCCTGAGCTTAAATTCTTTATAATGATTTTTCTATATGAGTGGCTTGCCCTGAATTTTCCAGAATGGCAGTACTCCTATTGCAATGGAATTCTTTTTCTTTTATTTCTCCTACCCTTTTTATTTCTTTCCTTTCTTTTCTTTCTTTTTATTTTTTTCTGGTGTTGCTTTACACAAAAACATCAGTGTGGTTTGAAAATAGTCGCCTACAGATTCTGTGAATGATTTTAGTAGGAAATGTCTTGAGATGGAACACAACATTTTTCCTTCCCAAAGCCTTAGTTTCTGGATCCAATCATGATATAAACTCACTTCTGTTTGTCTCTTTTTTTTTACTTTTGGAAGAATGTCTAAAGAAACAGGATGAGAAGTATCACCATTGATATAAAACCATACAATAGTATTATATAAATTATTACCTTGTGGAAAGTTCAATGTTATATAAAGTGAGAAAATCATTTGTAAGTTCTTATAGTATTTTTCAAATGGTTTTGGAAGGTTATTGATATGACAGTTTCTACCTCTAAATAGAGCCTTAACATATTTTACATAGTTGTGTATGTAAAATACTGAGAGATCGAGCTGGTGTTTGAGGGTAAGCCATCTGCCATGAAGGCTATTTATTTTATAGCCACATATGTTAGTGTTAGTTTCTTGGAAGAAAGCCATCATTTTTTGCCTTCTCCCTCCTAGAACTATTCTTTCAACACCTGCGTGGGACACATGCAAATTTAACAACAACTAAAGAACTTGAAAATACGTATCAGCCAAATGGTTATGATTATTTTAGGGGAATACATTTCTTTAGTGTTTTATTTATGTTTGCATCACTTAGAATATTGAGTGATCCGGCTATAATTTTGTTAAAGAACAGATACAGGTAAAGTAGCTATTAACAATCAAAACATCTTGAAAGTAAAATAATGGAGGGTGGAGGGGGAGAATCTGAAAAGAGAAATGATCACAGAAAATAAATTATTGAGAAAAATGAGATAATTCAGAGGTTAAATAATCAAGTGTTTAGATATTTATTGCCAAGCCAGATTATACATATGAACTATACTCTTCAATTTTTGTGGTGTTATATGTAGTATTTTGTATGGGTTCTATTGAAATATGGTCATTTTATAGTTTGTGATAAAAATGTTCTGTAACATGTAACACATGAGATTGTTTCAAATTTGCATAGAAGTGTTAAGTTTTTAGCATTTGTACAGTAAATTAAATTATTTGTCATAATGCCCCTTGCTTTATACATATACCTTTTTACTTAAGTAGAATACATGTACGCATATTTTCTTGCAGGATATAAATTTGTCTGTGCACTTATGGTGATTTGCCTAGCCAAAATATACTCTCAGTTTTTGTTGTGCTATTATTACAAGAACAGAAGTAAGCTACTAAATAATTTAGAATTAAATTCTATGGATGAAGGCTTTTCCCACTTTATAGAATTTGATTTTTATTAAGTGATATGGATTATATCATAATCCTAAGGCTTAAGTATCTTAAATTAGTCAATCCCTTAACTCTCTAGCATTTGCACACTTCTAGTAAAAGTGACTTTTTCAATCTTCAGTCGTTTAATCGTTAAATCTCATAATCCCTTACTTTCTTCCAATTTGCATATCATAATTAATTGCTATAGATACCTAAATAAGTGGACCTGAGTAAATACTAAGCAAATACATACACCTCAGTGTTTATATGACTATTAGCACTTGATTTTACACCCAAAGGATACATTTTTCATCATACTTGAAGTTGAAAGGTTGTTTTTTTTTTAATTTAGTCACAGCTATTATTTACTGAATACCTATCATGGTCCAGGCAGAATGCTTCCTGTTTGATAAACGTTATCTTATTTAAATCTCACAATAACCTTGGATTTGAAAGTGAGAAGCCTAAGTCCAGAGTAGATTCATCATATACTCAAGACATACAACTGTAGATTGGTATTGCTTAGATTTTAATTAATATGCATTGATTATTCATTCCTATGCTGTAAGTTTTTTTTTTTTTATCCGTAAAATAGTATAGATGGTTTGTTAAACATTCAACTCTCAGTAGCTGAGAAAACTAAAGACATTTACCAGGAACAATGAAGCATCTTTTAAGTTTTCAAATATATTATAATTAACCACAGGTGTTTAATATATGAAAACTGGAAATTAGTGTAAGGATGCAAATATAATTTCTGCCTATAATGTGTTTTTCTTAGCACCTTCATTTCTTAATATAAACACAGACATACTATACTCTTTGACGTTAAAAAATTAAAGAATCGTTAAAAGGCAAAAACTAAATCTTGTTTGAAGGATTAACTCAGTGATCTCTTTGATCTGTTATTTCTTTTGTGATGTTAAAATGTCTTCTTTGAAGGTAGTAACTGATACCTGCCTTGTTTCAATCTAATCTCCAGAAATTGAAAATTAATTCTGTGCTGGTGAGAATTACATTATAAGTAGTTCCAGCAAAACTATTAATACTAAGAAGAATGGGTAGCCTGATTTTTGTTTTGATGTTGTTGTCTTCATGTGTCTCTTCCTGGAATAAAAGTTTCTGAAGATTTATTTAAAATGTGGGTTGTAAAAATTTTATCTTAGCCTCAGGAGTTTGGTGTTAGTCATGTTCAGTGAAATTAATCCATTGGAAAGACAAATACAGCATTATCTCACTTATATGTGGAATTTAAAACAAAAACAAAATCAAATTCATACGAACAGAAAACAGATTGATGGTTGCCAGAGGAGGGGGTTTGGGTGAAGGTGGTCAAAAGGTATAAACTTCAGTGATAAACTAAATGTCATGGAGATGTAATGTACAGTACGGTGACTATAGTTAATAATACTGTATTGTATATTGGAAAGTTGCTAAGAAAGTAGATCCTAAAAGTTCTCATCACAAGAAAAAAATGTGTCACTATATGTGGTTATGAATGTTAACTAGACATATTGTGATGATCATTTCATAATATACATAATAATCATGTTGTATGCTGTACACCAGAAGCTAATATAATGCTATACGTCAATTATATCTCAATAAAAAGAAAAAAGAATACATACTAGCAAGAGAGGGGGTGGGGCCACATGATACAAAACGATCAGTTTCAAGTAAATAAACCAGTATTGGATAATCTTATTTTATTATTAGATAGTGTAAACTACTCTCTTGATATTAAATTTTACACCACACACACGCACACACACCTGCACACACAAACAGATTTAAAAGCGAAGGTGGATGTCACTTGCTCAAAATTCACATATTGTTCAAATTTAGGGAGAATCTGCACTAAACAATAAAATTAAAGAAATCTATATGACATAATGTAAAGGATAATCCATGTTTATTTTCTTATACAACCGGAGATGGTGTTTGATGGTGTCTTTTCTGGATTTAAAAGGACACACATGCTAACTTTGGGCAGAAATATTCCAAACCATATATTTTTAATGGTGCTACTGCCCCGTTTTTTCCATCTGTTAAAGAACAGTCCTGCTCACCTTTAGAGTCTTCTACTACTAATCTTTGTGTATGTTTTATTATTAATGTGCCAGAATTTTGATCTGAGGATCCTCAATTCGGTCAACTTCAAAGATTATTTCAGCAGATACTGAATTAATTACACTTGAATAGTTTGTTCTCCAAGGCAAATATCTTAAAAAATACATCAGTGCTAGTAAAAAAAAAAAAAAAAAAAAAAAAGCTCTTTGCATATCTTAAATAACCTGCAGATCAAGGAATAATATGAAAGAAAAACAGCAACAAAGCAGGTATTTTAGATATATTTATGAAAAGTCACTGATTGTTTCATTATTCTTAACTTCAGGCCATTAAAAAAGAGTATGATTTCTTTGGGCTCAATCAATTAAAACCTAAAATTGATACTGTTGATATATACAGTATTCCTTTGCTACTGGATAAACTGGCCATAATTAAAATTATGACTATTGACATTCTCAACGTCTCATTTTGAAATGTTTCAGAGCTGGGAAAGTATTTCTTCAATCTGAAAAAACCAACTTATTTATTGGTTTAGTCCCGACCCAGTCTTCAAACAGTAGGAGTATTAACAACCTACTGGGGCATGGTAAGAACATTTTAAAACCAAGAGTAATATATATTTTCCCCATCAAAATTTTCTTATTGTTGCAGATCATAATAAAAATAACTCATTGGTTATGTAGAATATGCATATATCTAATTTCAAAAACTCGTGAATTGGACATTTTAGGATCAAAATTAATTAGATGAATACTTCTCAGGTTATCTGGGTGAAGGACATTTTGCTTGTTTTTGTTCTAATTTCGAATTAATCATTGGCTAAAATTTGGATCTATATACTGTTCAATGAGACAAGACCACTGATCACTGTAACTTGTGTTGTTTACCAACAACGTCCAAGTGAGTACATTAAAATTTTACATTTGTGTGTAGAGAAGAAAATATTCAAATTGGATGAACACATTGACACTAACCATATCTGAGATTTGATTTAGAATAATACAGTATGTAATGTGATATTTTAACATTAGGTGATTCAGTAGTATATATATTTTAAAAATAAAATATAATATTTGGAATATTACATGATGTTTGAAATACAGTATAGTATAAAGAAAGATGAATATATTCCTTTCAGAAATATCATTATTTAGCTTTAGTTTATAGCTGATAAATAAACAAAACTGTATATAATTTACATATTTATAATTCTCAATCTAAAATTAGAAAAATTTCAGTAATGATACTCAAAAATTAATTGAAATAAGGGACACAGCTACCAACCTAATTGAAATAATTATAATTTATTACAGAAGTACTTATCTGAATAATGTGATAAATGACATGTTTCAAATCATTCACATTTCTTCCTGTGCATTTCATCCTTTTGCTCAAAGGCTTCTTTCATATTTTATTCATATAGTCCCTACAAACACACTTTATTTACATTAATTTGCAAAATATTGACTCTAACTTCTTGCCTTTCTCTACGTTCTTTTTCAATTTAGTTCCAAAATTTCTGAGATCCAACTGCTCTCTCCTCCTCCCCCTCCTCCCCCTCCGTCTCCCCCTCCTCCCCCTTCCTCTCCCCCTCTTCTCCCCCTCTTTCCCCCTCCTTCTCCCCCTCCTCCCCCCCTTCTCCTCCTCCTCCTTCCTCTTTCTTTGAATTCTTAGGCTATTCTCTCTGGGTAGAGGTAAATGGAATGATGGTTAGGAAACAATGAGGCATACAAATAAGAACAGAACTTTTTTAAGAAGACAGTTTCGGAATCACTGAATGGAAGTAGTATCACGGAACATGTGTACTATGCATTTACAAATATTTCAGGTCTCTCTCAATCATCTACAAATTAGGATCCCAGGGAGAAATCAGGTACTGGAGATGATTGTTTTGGAAAGGAATGTGAGCAGGAAAATGAGATCGAGAAGCAGCTTGGCTGCCTTTGCAGTGAAGTTAAGTCACTGTTTCTAGGCTTGCTCCAGCTCGTTTCTTCTCTTGCTCTTTCACGTAACCTGATTGTGCTGAACCTTTTTGGCAACATGCCTGAAGAATTAGGGTTAGATAAACATGAAAGAAAACTACCATCATTCCCGGAGCTGGACTAAATGAAGGTACAGAGTGAAAAACTTCTTGGAACTCTTCTGCTGAAATTTGGTAACTCAAGGTCAGGGAAAATTACTGAGTAAAGAAACAAAGATTACACAGATGAGAAAGTTATTCAGAAAAGGAGAGGCAGGAACGATACTCCACTGAGAGGCAACAGCAAGCACACAGCCTCGTGGAGAGGAGGAATAATCGTCTAGATCAGGGATTGAAGCCAGTGTGGCTACAACCAAGAGACTCCGGAGATGAGCAGAGTCTGAGGAGGCTGGGGAAGGAGGCAGGCAGTAGCTCAAGCAGGGAGATGACAGGATGAGAATTACATTTGAAAAATAAATAAATTAATCATTCCATCCAAAGTCAGGAGCACAAATTAGGAAAGAGCAATGTGTCCAAATGTAGCAGCAGGAAGCTGTTACTATAATCCAGGAAGGGCACTGACTGTTCTCCTGGAGACGAAGAAAAATGGTGGACTTTGGGGGAGATTTTTGAAGGGAAAGTTTTGAAAGCTTGTGCTGCTTTAGATATAGGCTGTGAGAGGGAGAGTAATATAAAAGATAAGCCCTACACTTCTTTTTGATTATTTGGACTACTGACTATACCATTCAGTGAGAGAGGAATATTGAAATAACAATTTTGGAAGGGGCAAATAAAAATTAAAAATCTGGATAGAAAATTTTATTCAATAAAAGAAAGTGCTGGAAGCCCATTTCCGACCTCTTTTTAATCTTTTTTTTTTTTTTTTTTTTTTAACTAGGCAGTCATGACATAGCCACAATGATGCTACAGAAAATTATGCTCATTATACATAGACAAAATAATGTTGTTCACTTACTATGTTTCCTCATTCTATTTTTTTATTTTAACATTATTTTTTAAAAATTAGGATGCATCTAACACTAGATAATCAACATTATTATCATAGTAATTTCTCCATAATATTTTTCTCTTTTTCTGTTATCTTTTGTCCCTGAAAAGATGTTCTTATGGATGTCATATTTTAGGAAATATGGCAATTGGGAACCAAGAAAATTATTTATCAATTTCTTTGAATAATGAGGGGTTGATCATAGAAATCACCAAATATATTTGCTTAGGTAGTGTCTTAAAGAAGAAATTTAATAGCAGTATGTCTGTGTGTTAAAGAAAATATGTTATTTTAAGCTAAGACTATATTTGTGGAAGTTTAAAAACTACTCATATGTTCATTATTATATGGTACATTTGGGAATGTTTTAAAATATTTTAATCTCAGGAAAATATATCTATTTTTTCCTGCTGTTTAGACAATGTTCAGCTCATTTAAAAAATATTTTGTTAAGTAATATTTTCTCTAAAGGGCAGGATTAACATAGTTCTGCTAAGATTATTCTGATGTAGAGGTGATGGCAGCAATAGTCAATGCCTTCCTTTCCTGTGGTCAGAGCACTTTTGATTTTATACAACTATTTGATTTAATAAGATTGACTAATGTTTATATGGATGTACTGTGTGTCAGGCACCAGCTTAAGTGTTTTCCTTAAATTATTTAATAAACAGCATCCCCATTTTACAGATAAGGAAACTGAGACAAAGAGAAGGTAAGACATGAACCCATTTTTATGTAAGAGATAAGGAAAATTCCCTGTTCATGCACCTTACTTTTCAAGATATACGTTAGTTTCAATGTATACTGATATTTTTTTCCAAACTCAGTAATTTTCAGGATATTCTTGAGCAGATTCCCCACTTCAACAAATCATGCCCCTCTCTCACCTATGCCTTTTCTGAACCTGTGCATAGCCTTACCAGCATCCATCAGTCACAGTAGAAGAGTGTCCAACAGCTGACCCTTCCTCTGGTGTTAGGACACACAGGAGCCTACGTTCTCCAGTCTTGCCATTCCAATATAACTTCAGCCTCTTCCAGTGACATCTCAAACTGACCCATTTTAAAACAGAGACAAAAACAAATGAAATGAAGTATTAGCTTTTAATCTGTATCCTCTAGCTACTTATTATCCAATCTTCTCTGACCCCTTGAGTCCCTAACCTCTTTATTTATTGTTCTCAAGTTTCTAATGTTCCATTAGTGTTGGAAATTGTTTCAATCCGGCTTTCCTCCTTCAGCATTTAACACTTGCTCTGAGATTGTTTCCAAATTCCATGACAAACTTCACTCCTTATTTTACTCTTCCTCTCTGTAGCATTTGCCTTTGAAGGTCCCTTCCTCTCTCCTGAAAGTCATCTGACCTTTCCCCCACATTCCCTGCTGTAATCCAATGTGTCATTGTTACTTTCTGCAATGGCTTTTTAACTGGTCTCCCTTCCATTAAACACACGCCCTCTGGTCATTTCTCCCCAAAGCTGCCAGAAAGTGCTGTCTGAGCCAGGTATCTGGTAGTGCATCCTGTGTGTTTGAAAGTCATTGGAAGACATTTTACCACTTTTAGTTTAGAAGCAAAGCAATAGTACCAGGTTTTATTTTTCAAAGACGGTGTGTAACCGAAAGTGGGGGTCAGGCTGCTTGCCCCTCAAAAGCCATTAAAGAGGCAAGTTGGTGGAAAGGAAAGTTTGCTTTATTTGGGATGCAGGCAGTGGGGCGGGGGAAGGGGAGGGCGGATTCCTGTCCAGAGGCCAACTCCCTCACCCCCGACAATCAGGGGGCAAGAGTTTTTATAGGCATAGGGAGGGAGCTCATGCAGAAACAGCACGGTCAGCTCTGACAGTTATCTTGAAATTGGTCATTGGTAATCTGATCAGCGTCATCTTGATTGTTCTAAGTACAGTTAACCTTCAGTTCCAGGGTCAGTTTGTTCCCATTTCCTTGAGGCCACTTCTCAGAGCTGTGGCATCTTATGTCATGGCTACAGGCTGGTCATCATGTAGTTAACTTCTTCCATCTGGTGGGAATTTTAGTATCCACAAGACAGCTCACAGGATATGGCTCAGGATATTATTTATAGCCCTTCAGAAGGAGCTAAAGCTCTTAAAGAAGGAGCTTGACTATGCTTAATGACTAAACTATTATTATTTGGCCTCCTTTGACTGTTTTTCTTGGTTTCTGTATTTTCTCACTTCTCTGACTAAACTTATTCTTTGGCTAAAGTTTTTCCACAGACAAAAGGCAAGCGGAGGACAGGAGAGGTAAGGGCCATAGGGTCCTGTTATGTTTCAGTTATGGGAAAATACCCCTTTTATATGCTCTTCTTATAATGAGTTTTATACATTTATACATTGAGAGACGGTCAAATTTTCCTTCTTGTGCATATAGACTGGATTTATTGACTAACTTCTAATGAATAGCATGTGACAAAAGTAACAGTGCATGGCTTCTAAGGCTGGGTAATAAAAGATAATGCCCATCATTTGAACCCAGCATCTACCTGTAGGGGTTCTGATCAGAGCCCAAACTGTGGTCTCAGTTGACTGCCCACATCAACTGCCCAATACATGAGTGTAGAGCCTTCAGGTGATTCTGATGATGCCAAGTGGGGCAGAGATGGGTTGTCCCTGCCTACCCCTGTCCAAATCGCAGATTCATCAAGACAATTGTTCTCATTGTTTGAAGCCACTAAGTTTTGTGTTTTCTCTTTCTTAGACAGTAACAAACAAAACAAATATTTTTCTTTTTTAAAATTTAGCCTAATCCACCACTATCTAATGCATCCTTAGCTCAAATATATTAAACTATCTGAAATTCCCTATAGATAACCGTGTTTTTTCAGATTCGAAGGCTTTTGCAAATTATGTTCGGTTATTCCTGGAATACCTCCCAATCATGCCACTTTTTTGAGGCTAAATTCATTTAAGGCTAAATTCGTGACACTTCTTCTAAGTGCTTTCTCATTACTCCCTGTTTGCATTAGAATTCCATTCTTTCTTTTGCCTTAGAATCATAGATAATGCTATATAGATGTTGGATTAATACAGGAATAAATTAATAAGCTGTAGATACATTTCATTGCAATTAATATACATAATATACCAAGATATAATAAAAATGCTGAGAGAAATGTCTTTGCTACCCTTCTAGTAAAAGTCAACCTCAGGTACTAATGTTAATTTCAGAATCTTTAATTTGAGCTGACAATAGCAAATAGCGTTAGTAGCGTTAGTTCTGCTGTGTTTGTGTTTCCTACCCTTTGGGGAAACACAGTTGTTTGATGATTCCATCCATGAATTGTAATCGTATCATTTCAGACACCTAGGAAGTAACGACAGTACTGGCATTTTATTGTTGCTTTTGAATTGTATGAAAAAGTAAACCATCTCCTTGAGGCTCTTTGATGTGTAGAAATGTTCTTCACCCAGGTTTGACTTATGGGTAGAGATCTTGCTTTGTAACCCTAATCTCTACACAGTTGTTCTTTTCTGTCAGTGCTTTCATTATCTCTCACCCCACCTCCACTTCTCTGACCTTATCTCCTCTCCCCATGTGGCCATCTCCAATAACACTCTTTTGAGACTATTCCACTCTTCTACTTTCTGTCTTCGCTCTCCTAGGAGTCCATACCCTCTGGGTCTACCTGTGGCAAATTGTTCTGCTTCCTTTAACCATGACAGATAATTCACAGGGAGCCGGGAAAGAGCTGTATGGTTCTAACATTCACAGCTGTTCTATGAATTTCAAATTAATTGACAGTATTCTTCAGTGATACTTTCTGTCATTTTTTTCCTCAGTAAAAGAGATATCAGTCGGGTAATCACAATTGTATGGCGATATAATATTTTCTTTGGGTATCACAGAAAAAAATGTACAGAGTTTATGGATTCATTACTACATCTAAGTCCAGCGTCTTAAATTTCATCTTTACGGAGTGGCAAATTGTAGGAAGAAAAGAAAAAGAAAATGTTGAGTAAAGTTGTGAATAATGAGAGGTTAGATTTCTGCATAACATAACATTTTTATTGAGAGCATTCTTATGTTTATTTGAAATATAAATGATTAAAGAAAACAGTATTTTATAATCATGTTTAGTTATTTTTCTCATAAGCATAAGTCCGATTTTGGGGTGCATGATAATTTATAAATTTGGCCACAGTTAATACACAGCTATCAAACTTAGAGAATGTGAAAAAACCTTGAAATACTATTGGGTAAATTCCTTCGCAAACATAACGAAAGTATGATCCCCCAAATAAGTATTCTGGTCCCATATCTTAAAGTTCTTTTTATTTTCAGTTTATATTTCATTTGTTGGGCTTAGCCACAAGTGTGGTATCTAGAAATGATCATGTCCATGCAATCAAGTGAAAATAGACTTTTCAGAATGTATTTATGCACAAGTACACTTTGTGTAAAATGAGAAAGGGCCATGGAGGTTGCAGACACATAATTTTCTCTCTGATTTGAAATATACCCTGAAATTGTTCAAGAAGTCTGAAAATACTCCTGGGAGTCTCTTGGTATTTAGGGTTTGAAATATTAATGATTAAAAATAAACCAAAATTGGAAAATGAGATATTCCTGATATTAAAATGACCTATCTTACAAAAGGTGAATTATCAAGTTTAAGCTCTTGGGGCTTCCTGTAAAGATGCTGAATTTTTCATGGACCCGTGCAAGATTTGTTCATTTAAATGTCAAGCATATATCTGCCCACATACCACTGTGCATTTGTTTAGAACTGAAGCTTACATGTAATTTTTGCTCCTTGTAACTATTCATTTCTATAATAAAAGAATGCACTAGATACTAAAAGACGTATAGAACTTTTTCAGTCACAGAGTTTATTAATATGGAGGAAAGCTATAGTTCAAATTTGCCAAAATTTTCTTTAGACCAGTGTGAATGAGGTGGTTGAACCTGATGTACTGTGATGTGAAGCATTATGAAGTTTTTCTTAGTCTGAGTTAACACTGTAGTCACTTAGATTAATGATTCTAGGAAAAGAGAAGAACTAGCTGTGTGTTTACTGGTCATTTGCTAACCCTATTAGGGTGTAGGTAATTTTCCCCTTAGTTTTGATTCTGGCACTAA
The DNA here is from genome assembly GCF_949987535.1 of Balaenoptera acutorostrata. Lineage (NCBI taxonomy): Eukaryota > Metazoa > Chordata > Mammalia > Artiodactyla > Balaenopteridae > Balaenoptera > Balaenoptera acutorostrata. The sequence goes on along the minus strand of NC_080065.1, from coordinate 21,717,495 downwards.
CCACTAAATTTCATTGAATAAGTCATATAAACTCTTTAGACCTATTTACATCCCCTGGGACTGTTCTGAACCAATATAGATAGTCTTTTTAGCATTAAAAGCATATACATCTTAGATTCTTAACTGTGGATAACCCTAGGCATGCCTTAAATTTAGTCCAGAAATTTATTTCTATAATTGAGATGATTGATATGATTACATCATAGAGCTTAATAACTCTATTAAAGGCTTTGGAATATGAAAAGCTACCCTTCTATTACTTTATAACAATGCCAACCTTATTAAATAAAAATGTGACTCATTCTTTTGAAGAATACAAAAAAATTAGGATAAATTTATGCAAAGTTTTATAAGTAAACAATATTTCTAATAAATAGATACATGTAATTTCATTTTGAAGTAACTTTAGTTGAAAACCTGTCATATGTCATTACCAAAGCCAGATTCATAACTCCTTATTGAGATCATGTATCATAAGTGTATTCTATGGAGCTCAGTTAATAATCACTTCCTAAGGAATTGTGTGTTTAGCTGAAATGCAGATTTTGTTTTAATAAAAATAAAATGTTGACTCTTGGGCATTTCTCTGTGTTCTTTTCAAAGATTCATCTAAAGTGACTTAAGCATTTTATCTTTGAAATAATGCCTGGGAGATTGAAATTATACTTCATTTTCAGTACTCTCTTCATTTCCTATTTCATGATTTTCTTCAGAAGTGTGAAACTTGAGTCCTTAAAGTAGGGCTGAAATTTCAAAGCATACACTTTGGAATGGGTTTTATCCCTAGTTTTAGTTCAATTATATTCTATTAATTTCTGTAATTTATTTGTTATTCAGATTACCAGACTTTAGAGCTTGATGTTAGCTTTATATGGAAAATTGAACAAATCATTTTAGACTATAAAACAGTGTTAAGGCTGGCATTATATCTTACTGATAGATGTTATTTTCTCCAATGCCTTATACAGAGTATGTTGTTAACAGCCATTTTTACTTGAATTAATTAACACGGAAGTATAATGACAGAACTAGTCCAATGGACTTCAAAAATATGATTCTTCTTTAAAACATAAACTATCCCCTGTGTGATTGATGACACCAAAATGGTGACATAAAAGATTCCTGAATTTCCCTCATCCCATGGAATCACCGATTATACAGGTATACACTGATCAATTCCCTATGAAAGAAATCCAGAAACTAGTTGAGTGATTCCTACACAACAGATGACTGAAAAAATGCTTGCATTGAAACAGAGAGGAAAAGCTGAGATACACTCTTGCCAAAAACCCCACTTCCAGAATAAAGCCTGAGGACTGGCATTTACTGATGGACAGTGGTCAAAGCCATCTTCATCTTTTATTTGAAAAATAGTCTCCAAAATCATCCAGCTTTCATTCTGGACCCTCTCTATTCATGTTTTCATAGTAGCTGGATTTTAAACTGGAATGCATCCATCCTCTTCTCAAACACTTCCATGACTTTTCATCTCTCCAGGACTAAAATCCAAGATCCAAACTATAACCAACAAGGTTCAGCATAGTAATCATCCTGCTCTTTTTCTAACATCTTCTCTAGCACCTCCTCTCACACACTGTGTTCTAGCCACAATGACCTCACTACAGTTCCTCCAACATAATGACCTATTTCTGCCTCAGGGCCTTTGCACTTACTGTTCCTTCTGCCTAAAGTGCTCTTCTCCACATATTTGCATGTTTTGCACACATGTTGAGTAACTTCCCTTCAACAAACTTGATTTTTTTCTTTTGAAATATTCATTACTAGAAAAGCTCTAATAAATTTATGGTAAGAAGGATATTCACTGAACTCACATTTCCATCATTTAGCTGTTCACTTTTCCATATCAGTCCACCTAATTCAAAATACTGTTATGAGTAAACGAAGGGATTATGCGTTCTTATGTATTAAACAAAGGATAGAAAGAAAGTTTAAGAGATTAATATTTGAGAGAGAAAATCTTTTGTAGTGCTTCAGTCAAGAAATAAAACAAAGATGAGTAAATCTTAACAGAGGGCATTTAATACAGAGAATTATAGGTACTAGACAACTGGAAAAAATGAAGGAAAAAAAAAAAAAAACTAAAACATGCAGCAGGAAGCATCTACCACAGGAGACAAGACTGAAGAGAAAAGGAGAAGTGGTTAGCTTTATCAAAGTCAGTAGCTCCGCAGAAGGATCCTACAGAGTTGGTGCCCTGTTATTTGTGGAAAGAGCTTTCCCTGGATGTGAATGGAGCCTTTGAGAGGCATCATAGCATGATATGATTGGCTCAGATGGAGCTAAGAGAAGCTGGAGGTTAGAACCAGACACATTGCTTGGGATATACTCCCTCTGCTGGATATACTTTTTTGCTGGCACAAAAATAAGGAAGAGGTCATTTTACTTCTTGCCAAAGCCCTCTAATGCTCCCAATCATCAGCTAGGAAGCCAGCTGGCAAAGGAGTCAGGGAATGAGGTTTACACATGACACCTTGTCCAAACATCACAGTACAGACTATGGAAGAGTGGATTTAGAGACAAGAGATTAGAGATTAGAATATGGACATCTTCATTGTCTGTTCTTTTGGCACGACTATGTTAAGTTAAATAATCAGAAAGCTAAGTACCTGAAATTTGTTAGTTCTGCCCCTTGCTAAAATGAATGCAGAGTTTCATGATTGAATATAATAGTCTCAAATTTTTAAAAAAATGAAAGAGTTACAGTGACATTTTAGGATAAATGTAAATACATGCATACATATCTGAGAATCCATGTATAAATGTAATTTGGTAAAATGGTTTACCATCCAGTGGTGTTTAAATATCTTTATAAATATTGGAATAGCTTTATAATTATTCATATTTGAGCACCTATTCTATACTCTTTGAAATATTCTTCCTGATTTGCTAATATTTAATACAAATGTAGGAAAATACTCACTTTCTGATTAGGAGTATGATAATTTATAAAAATAGATACAAATAAAACATATAATGAATGTCAGTGGTGCTACTTTTAGAGCTTATTATAGAAACGACACTGTTTGATTCATTTTTTAAAAAAAATAGGTGAGAAAATGTTGGTAAAGACCTTATCACCATACCTATACCCATTAATGACAGTAATAACTACAGTTAAACCTTTCCATATATTAAGTAAACACTATGCAAATTTGTAATGAACCACAAAAAAATTAATTCCAGACTTAATTTTTTAATTAAGTACAAAAAATTAAATACACAATTTATGCAAAAGTCCTATTGTTTGTTTTCTTATTGCAATTCGAAGGCTATAAATTTGGTTGAATTTAGTTTAAACTATTTATAATATATATTTGTGGATATTTATCACTGTTTTAATTAACCTTCTCATATAACAGATCTTGTAATTGTTCTCATACAAAGCATTTTCTTTTTTTTTCCCTTATCCATTATGGATTATTACAGGATATTGAATATTGTTCCCTGTGCTATACAGTAGGACCTTGTTGTTTATTCTGTATAGAAAAATTTGCATCTGCTAATCTCAAACTCCCAATGCATCCCTCCCCCTTGACAACCACAAGTCTGTTCTCTATGTCTGTGAGTCTGTTTCTGTCTCATAGATAAGATCATTTGTGTCATATTAATACAAAGCAATTTAAATCAGAGGGTCTTTACTCTTCTACTCTGATTTAGTTGTAGCACAACAAACTCTAGGAAATAGTGGAGAAAATATAATAATTACATAAAATACATTTTTAAAACACTATTTTTATTTTTTAAAATCATAATTACCAAAATGCAGACCATTAAATATGTGGGAAATATTTGTATTTGTATTTTCTAATTCCAGAATAATGCAACCATTTAACATGTGTAACACCGTGCCATTATAGAACTGCTCTGAAATAGAGCATTATAGAACTGTTCCTGAAACCTCTATTCTGTTCTGTTCTATTCTATTCTATTCTATTCTATTCTATTCTATTCTATTCTAGCCTAGCCTAGCCTATCTACTATCCTATCCTATCCTATTCTATTCTATTCTATTCTTTCCATTGTTTACCTCTTCCTTCTTTTCCTACCTCCCCCTCCCCAACCTCCATCTCCACCTCTCTCTCCATCTCCTTCACGTCCTTTTCCATCTCCTCTACTACTTCCTCTCCTTTCCTTCTGTGTTTCTTTTTCTTCTGAGTTGATCATAACCTATGGTGTGAAAAATAACTGCCCTAGGGTTATGTTAACAATAATTACTCTAGAAATGTTATTTACCCATCCTCTTACCCATAATGATACAGATTTCGCTTAAATACGTCAGTGAATTGGAGGATTTTGTCTCTGTTTTTTTGTGTATGGCTTCTAGGTTTTGAGTTTTCTTCTTGTTTATCACAAGCTTGGTGACGTTTAGCTTATCAGTTGTGTGTCTGTAATAAAATATAATTACATGACACTAAATTATATTTTATATTGCATTATTTTTCTTTGTAGTGCTCATTTTTGTGTATATGAAAGTAATATTGGTGAAAACAATCACAATTCAGTTATCTAAACAAAACCTGATAATTTATAGATTTTTTTAAAATCTCATTTTTAAATAAATATTTATTATTATTATGAGTACCTAAATATTCCAGAAAGAGTGGATGGAGCTCACTCTGGAGTTAAGAGATCTTAGACTGGTATTTGAATTTTTATGAGTAAATGAATTCTCTTGAAATGCACATGTGACTATGCACAGAATAAATAAAATGGTTCTGAAGAGCCAAGGGGCAGGACAGGCATAAAGATGCAGATGTAGAGAATGGACTTGAGGACATGGAGAGGGGGAAGGGTAAGCTGGGACAAAGTGAGAAAGTGGCATGGACTTATATACACTACCAAAATAGATAGCTAGTGGGAAGCAGCCGCATAGCACAGGGAGATCAGCTCTGTGCTTTGTGACCACCTAGAGGGGTGGGATAGGGAGGGTGTGAGGGAGATGCAAGAGGGAGGAGATATGGGGATATATGTATATGTATAGCTTATTCACTTTGTTATAAAGCAGAAACTAACACACCATTGTAAAGCAATTATACTACAATAAAGATGTTAAAAAATAAAATAAAATAAAATAAAAAAGGATGAGGGGAAGTAATTTTTAAAATTCCTTTAAATAGGTACATGCTACCACATTTTATATTAAGGAAGATAATATATTGACTGTGAGAAGTAGTATTAGGATAGATGTTCTGATATTCTTCTGCAAATGTTGCAGAAGGAAATAGTTTCCTATTAATTGACATGAATCCTAAGGTTTTAGTTAAAGTAAAAAGGAAATTTTAAAAAATGACTAAAATATGTTAGTCTTTTCAGGTCTTCTGTGTATCTAATACCTGTTGGCTCCTCACTCTCTAATATTGGATTGTTTTACTTCCTGACACAGTAAATTTAATTTATCTTGAAATTATACCTATGCTGGCAATTCTATCTATCTATCTATCTAGATAGATATAGATATATACATATATACATATATTCTTAGAACGTAGTGAATCCTTCAATCATAATTTCAATTTTAGTATACTTTAACATTTAAATCTTAGTATAGTGCATACTGTGAAGGCCTACGTAGCATTGATTCCCCTCTTCCTTCTTCCTTCCAGAATCTCAGTGTACTCATTATTCTTCTCTCCCCCACAGGGTTCTGTGCCTCAGTGGATGTTTATCAATGCACATCTCTCAGATTATTTTGTCTAACAGTAATCCTATTTCCTGGAGAGTAATTGGTTTAAGAAAGGGCTTATACCCAATTCCAATCAGTCAGTGTTGTTAGGGGAATCTGTTGGGAGTTTACTGAGGAAATATCAGTGCTTGAGAAAGAGAGTAAGCTGCAGGAATAAATCATCCCTCTTCTTTCTACAGATATGGGTGCATCTCAGGACTATATATCGCCCTCCCAAAGAATTAACATTTTTACTAATTTTTGAAATTAATGTGCATATTTCTTATGATGATGCAAATTGGTACAAAACTCTATATTTATTGCTAGAAATTCTTCTATGTCATTTAGCATTTCACCAAATAATATTTTCTAAAGAAGTTCAAAAAATGTATTTCCTTCCTCAACATCTAGATATAATATGTAGTTATTTTGAGAAGAAATGTTCTCAGGATCTTGTCTAATGCCTAAAAATTTTGGCATAACTTGATACCTAAGGCTGATATGCATTTGGAGTTTGCTAAATAGCCAGGCGCTCTCTTTCAAAATGGGCAAGATGACCGTCGATGTGCAATTAACTGAAAATATATGCAACAGGGATATTACTGTGATATTGTAGTCCGTGAATTTTGTATTCCGTCCAAAACATATATATTCTTGCCAGCACATTTGGCAATAGTATGGACATTTTGATTTAAAGTTATCAAAAGCCTTCTTTCACATCTATTGGATAAAAACATTTTTGATGACATTTCTTACATTAGTCCTTGCAAGGAAAAATCTTCCCAATACCTTTTCTTTTCCACAATCTTCCCTCTTTTCAAAGTAATTCTCATAGTAAGGTCTTCTACAGCTTCACCTGCTTTAAATCATAGTCTTCTTTTCAGGATTCAAAAATGCTCTTGAGGATTTTGTTTACACTGAGAATTGTTGGAAAAGTTTACAAGTCACGCAAGATTGTTAATTATTGATTTGAATTCTCATAATTATCAAGCCCTGAAAAAAGGTGGATTGTTTGACTAGTACTCCAGCTGCTTTCTCTAAGAAAACTCAATGTGTTGCACAGACTTTACCAGGAAAATTCATACAGGTGACAAACGGCAATGTTCGCCAACTGTTAAACACGTGTAAACTCTTTGAGAAGTTCTTCCCATTTGCAGCAGGTGTCTAGCTGTGTTGTGCTGCTTAGAAGCAGACTCTATTTTAAACATCACCTGGAGGGGTTGGTCTGCTCTTGAAGCTCCTTCAGGAGTACAGGGTCAATCATGAAGGATTCTGGCTCCTTGCCTGAATCTTCTGTTATGTTTAGTTCCATTAGATTCAAATATACAAAACATGCCAGTGAGACGAGAATGTCAATCATTCAGAAATTACATTAGCTGTATCTTGGAGGTAATTTTTTCTGTGTCCAGACTACCTATACTACAAATACCAGAATTAAGGAAAGCAGTGTAATTGACTGTTTGCCATCATATGGGAAAAATATATTAGAATCAAGTCAAAAATTTATATATAATAATAAGGGATACCTGGTGTTATAAAGTGTCTGCTCGGCATATTGCCTTCACTTTATTCTGTTTCTGAGTGAATTCTATTTCTAAACTATATGTGTACCTTGTCAATATTGTGTTTTGTAAATGGTTTCACCCTTCAATTTTCACAACAGGTGTAAAATGGAAAACATTTGGGGCAAGTCACTTGAAAAGTCAAATCATCAGCATTATTTTATTTACTCAAACTCAATATGTACCACTCTCTTTTTTTTCTCCTGTTATTCCTTTATTTTATACTATCTTCATCTATTCTTTATACCTGCTATCATTTCTTCTAATATAGAAATTTAAAATTTAAAAAATATTGCCCAAATTAATGTTTACAAGAAGAGTTGATTTGAAGGAAGATTTATACAATAATTTGTTTTATAACTGAAGATATTGATCTGTTTTTGTTTACTATATATACTAATTATCACATGGCATGTCATATTATACTGATGTATTTTAACTTAATGTAAATGCATATGTTCATTTTCCTTTATGAATCGTGAGATTTTAAATTTTGACAGATTAAAGCAGATTATATAGCATATATGCAAGATGATGACCTAAAATTCAGATATGTGTAAATAATAACGCATCATTTCTGGAGTACGTTCAGACATTATTGTATATGCTTACAAGCCATTTTGAATGAATCTTCTTTGCTTCGTCATGTACTATACTTGTGTATTTTACCAAGTTTTTGATCGAGTTGTCTGATTTTGTTGATTTGTAGGAACTTTTATATAGTAAAAATAAATAAATATAACCTTTTGTGTTTCAAATGGGAAGAAAATATTTTACTTTCATTTATATTTTTAATTTATGATTTTGATTTTTATATTGATGTATTTGTCTACGTGTCTATGTGTTTTATGGCATCTGAGTTTTCTGTCTTTCTTAGAAAAATGTAGATAGGTTTGAAGTATATAGAGATACACACACATGTATGCACACTCATATAGATATATAGATATAGATTCAAGGCGGTATAGATATACCTCACTCTGTATGTGTAATGTTTCCTTATATTGTCGTTATACTTTATTTTTTACAAAGTAAGTATTATTTAAGGTAATTAAATTAAATATCTTACAGTAATACTTAAAGTTTTTTTTTTTTTTTTTTTTTTTTTTGCGGATAAACAAATGAGTTTTCAAACCTACAGGTTTACTTTTTAAAAGGAGAGACGTTAGTAACCGTCACTTTTTACTTTATTTAAAAATTTTCATTTCAGCTTATAAAATTGTAGACATTTGGTGCACTTTCTTTTGTGTAAACTAATTAAAATTGATCTTATAAATTTAATATAAATGGCACTGTTGAGACTATAGATTAACAATTATTTTAACTGATGGAATTTTGTTACTTGGGTTGCATGTCAGTGTACTTACTGGGATTATAGGACAGAAGAGTGTCAACCAATTTAATTCCAAGTAAACTTCTGTAAAATATGAGCCACATTTCTGTATGTTGTCTTAAAATTTATAGGCCTTATCTAGTTTTCCTTGTCCCAGTTTATATCATTGACTATCAAAAATATAGCCATGACACTGATAAAATGTTGCTGTTCACGTTGTTCAAAAAATACTGTAACTTAGGAAAGTCTCTCTTTAAAACACCATTCTGACTCTGAAGAATGGCATTTGGTGTTTGATCACTCGCATTAATATTGTTTTATTTTTATATCAAACAGTAAAAAGGCAGTAACATTGAATTACTGATGACATTTTTATTAGCAAACTGTGACTTGAGATGATGCTTCGAGTTTACTGGACAGGGTACCAAGCTAACGAGTTAGAGTGTTTGAACCATACAGGGGCTTGTACATGAATAAAATTTCCTTTTAACCCCACCATGAGATCCCTAAATACTATCTAAAGTAGCCACATACAGAAGGAGATGGATATTTCTTATAGTAGAGCCTCAATAAATATACATTGAAATACAGATGTAATTACTAGGAGTCCAAGAAAGAAGGAGAAAGGGAAAGAGAGAGAGAGAGAGATGCTGAGAGAGGGAGGGAGAGAGGCTTGCTTCTCAACTATGAAGATAAAGTATTTCTTTTTTTACAATGTATTAGAATCATCTAGAAATTAAAATAATCATTTTCAGCACATTACAAAACAAAAACAATTTCATTAGACACTAAGAATAACCAGTCATTAAAAATTTGTAATGTTATTTTACTAACCATTCTTTTAGTGTTATTGATGTTCTCCCAAAGGTAAATGCTAGATGCCATGGATCTCTGTTGATTAGGCAGGTATTGGTAGAAAATAAGGGCATTTATAGTTAATGTACTAAATACTTTTATCATTTATAGTTCTTTAAATTTTTATTTTGCCACTGTTTCCAGGAAATGACTTATAGTTCTATGATTTTATAGCTCAAAGTTGCTTTCAGGGTTGTATAGAAAATGATTCCAAATAGATTTTTAAAAAATATTATTACATACAGCCCTCTGGGAAGTAATTAAAATTCACCAAAAAGGTTTGCTATTGCTTTGAAATCCAAAAAGAACCCCAAAATGATTGACATATGTTTGTTAAGACAAAATACCAGGCTTTGGCTTCTGGAACACACGGGGCTGAGTCCATGCTGACAGCCTGGGGGCTTCGGGACAACACGGGGTCGAGTCCATGCTAATGGGAGCCAAGTCTCAGGACTTGCTGGGGCTTCAGCTTTGGGACATTGTGGGGTCCAGTTCATGCTGACAGGAGCCCCGTCTCCTCAGGACCTGCCAGAAGGTGGTGCGGCTGAAGGAAAAAGTAATCCACAGGACTCAAGACATGGTAGCTACTAATATACTCTTCCCATGGTGCCTCTTAATACCACATGGACTCCTACAAGGGAAATAAGTATCACAACTTTAGTTGAACTTGGGCTGGCCGTGTGGCTGATAGGGTCTTGGTGCTCCTGCCAGGTGTCAGGCCTGTGCCTCTGAGGAGGCAGAGCCAAGTTCAGGATGTTGGTCCACAGGAGACCTCCCAGCTCCATGTAATATCAAACGGCAAAAGCTCTCCAAAAGATCTCCATCTCAATGCTAAGACCCAGCTCTACTCAATGACCAGCATGCTACAGTGCTGGACACCCCATGCCAAACAACTAGCAAGACAGGAAGACAAACCCACCCATTAGCAGAGAGGCTGCCTAAAATCATAATAAGGTCACAGACACCCGAAAACACATCACTGGACGCAGTCCTCCCCACCAGAAAGACAAGATCCAGCCTCATCCACCAGAACACAGGCACTAGTCCCCTCCACCAGGAAGCCTACCAACCCACTGAACAAACCTTAGCCACTGGGGGCAGACACCAAAACAACAGGAACTACGAACCTGCAGCCTGCGAAAAGGAGACCCCAAGCACATTAAGTTAAGCAAAATGAGAAGACAGAGAAACACACAGCAGATGAAGGAACAAGGTAAAAACCCACCAGACCAAACAAATAAAGAGGAAATAGGCAGTCTACCTGAAAAAGGATTCAGAATAATGATAGTAAAGATGATCCAAACTCTTGGAAATAGAATGGAGAAAATACAAGAAACATTTAACAAGGACCTAGAAGAACCAAAGAGCAAACAAACAGTGATGAATAACACAAAAAATGAAATTAAAATTTCTCTAGAAGGAATCAATAGCAAAATAACTGAGGCAGAAGAAAGGATAAGTGACCTGGAAGATAAAATAGTGGAAATAACTACTGCAGAGCAGAATAAAGAAAAAAGAATGAAAAGAATTGAGGACAGTCTTCAAGACCTCTGGGACAACATTAAAAGCACCAACATTCAAATTATAGGGGTCCCAGAAGAAGAAGAGAAAAAGAAAGGGACTGAGAAAATATTTGAAGAGATTATAGTTGAAAACTTCCCTAATATGGGAAAGGAAATAGTTAATCAAGTCCAGGAAGTGCAGAGAGTCCCATACAGGATAAATCCAAGGAGAAACATGCCAAGACACATATTAATCAAACTATCAAAAATTAAATACAAAGAAAAAATATTGAAAACAGCAAGGGAAAAACAACAAATAATATACAAGGGAATCCCCATAAGGTTAACAGCTGATCTTTCAGCAGAAATTCTGCAAGCCAGAAGGGAGTGTCAGGATATATTTAAAATGATGAAAGGGAAAAACCTACAACCAAGATTACTCTACCCAGCAAGGATCTCATTCAGATTCAATGGAGAAATTAAAAGCTTTACAGACAAGCAAAAGCTAAGAGAATTCAGCACCACCAAACCAGCTTTACAACAAATGCTAAAGGAACTTCTCTAGGCAGGAAACACAAGAGAAGGAAAAGACTTACACTAAGAAACCCAAAACAATTAAGAAAATGGTAATAGCAACATACGTATCTATAATTACCCTAAACTTATATGGATTAAATGCTCCAACCAAAAGACATAGGCTGGATAAATGGAAAAGACCTGTATATATGCTGTCTCCAAGATCCCCACTTCAGACCTAGGGACACATACAGACTGAAAGTGAGGGGATTGAAAAAGATATTCCATGCAAATGGAAATCAAGAAAAGCTGGAGTAGCAATTCTCATATCAGACAAAATAGACTTTAAAATAAAGACTATTACAAGAGACAAAGAGGGACACTACATAATGATCAAGGGATCTATCCAAGAAGAACTTATAACAACTGTAAATATTTATGCACGCAACATAGGAGCACCTCAATACATAAGGCAAATGCTAACAGCCATAAACGGGGAAATTGACAGTACCACAATCATACATAGTAAGGGACTTTAACACCCCACTTTCACCAATGGACAGATCATCCAAAATGAAAATAAATAAGGAAGCACAAGCTTTAAATGATACATTAAACGATATGGACTTTACTGATATTTATAGGACATTCCATCCAGAAACAACAGAATACACTTTCTTCTCAAGTGTTCATGGAACATTCTCCAGGATAGATTATATCTTGGGTCACAAATCAAGCCTTGGTGAATCTAACAAAATTGAAATCGTATCAAGTATCTTTTCCAAACACAACTCTATTAGACTAGATATCAATTACAGGAAAAAATGGGTAAAAATACATACTCATGGAGGCTAAACACTACACTACTTAATAACCAAGAGATCACTGAAGAAATCAAAGAGGACATCGAAAAAAACCTAGAAACAAATGACAATGAAAACACGATGACCCAAAACCTTTGAGATGCAACAAGAGCAGTTCTAAGAGGGAAGTTTATAGCAATACAATCCTACCTCAAGAAACAAGAAACATCTCAAATAAACAACCTAACCTTACACCTAAAGCAATTAGAGAAGGAAGAACAAAAAGACCCCAAAGTTAGCAGAAGGAAAGAAATCATAATGATCAGATCAGAAATAAATGAAAAGGAAATGAAGGAAACAATAGCAAAGATCAATAAAACTAAAAGCTGGTTCTTTGAGAAGATAAACAAAATTGATAAACCATTAGCCAGACTCATCAAGAAAAAAAGGGAGAAGAGTCAAATCAATAGAATTAGAAATGAAAAAGGAGAAGTAACAACTGACACTGCAGAAATACAAAGGATCATGAGAGATTACTACAAGCAACTACATGCCATTAAAATGGACAACCTGCAAGAAATGAACACATTCTTAGAAAAGCACAAGCTTCCGAGACTGAACCAGGAAGAAATAGAAAATATAAACAGACAAATCACAAGCACTGAAATTGAAACTGTGATTAAAAATCTTCCAAAACACAAAAGCCCAGGATCAGATGGATTCAGAGGTGAATTCTATCAAACATTTAGAGAAGAGCTAACACCTATCTTTCTCAAACTCTTCCAAAATATAGCAGAGGGAGGAACACTCCCAATCTCATTCTACGAGGCCACAATCACCCTGATACCAAAATCAGACAAAGATGTCACAAAGAAAGAAAACTACAGGCTAATATCACTGATGAACATAGATATAAAAGTCCTCCACAAAATACTAGCAAGCAGAATCCAACAGCATATTAAAAGGATCATACACCATGATCAAGTGGGGTTTATCCCAGGAATGCAAGGATTCTTCAATATACACAAATCAATCAATGTGATATACCATATTAACAAATTGAAGGAGAAAAACCATATGATCATCTCAATAGATGCAGAGAAAGCTTTCGACAAAATTCAACCCTGATTTATGATAAAAACCCTCCAGAAAGTAGGCATAGAGGGAACTTACCTCAACATAATAAAGGCCATGTGTGACAAACCCACAGAAAACATGGTTCTCAATGGTGAAAAACTGAAACCATTTCCACTTATATCAGGAAAAAGACAAGGTTGTGCACTCTCACCACTATTCTTCAGCATAGTTTTGGAAGTTTTAGCCACAGCAATCAGAGAAGAAAAAGAAAGAAAAGGAATCCAAATTGGAAAAGAAGAAGTAAAGTTGTCACTGTTTGCAGATGACATGATAATATACATAGAGAATCCTAAAGATGCTACCAGAAATCTACTAGAGCTAATCAATGAATTTGGTAAAGTAGCAGGATACAAAATTAATGCACAGAAATCTCTTGCATTCCTATACACTAATGATGAAAAATCTGAAAGAGAAATTAAGGAAACACTCCCATTTACCATTGCAACAAAAAGAATAAAATACCTAGGAATAAACCTACCTAAGGAGACAAAAGACCTGTATGCAGAAAACTATATGACACTGATGAAAGAAATTAAAGATGATACCAACAGATGGGGAAATACACCATGTTCTTGGATTGGAAGAATCAACATTGTGAAAATGACTATACTACCCAAAGCAATCTACAGATTCAATGCAATCCCTATTAAACTACCAATGGAATTTTTCACAGAACTAGAACAATAAATTTCACAATTTGTATGGCAACACAAAAGACCCCGAATAGCCAAAGCCATCTTGAGAAAGAAAAACAGAGCTGGAGGAATTGGGCTCCCCAACTTCAGACTATACTACAAAGCTACAGTAATCAAGACAGTATGGTACTGGCACAAAAACAGAAATATAGATCCATTCAACAGGATAGAAAGTCCAGAGATAAACCCATGCACATATGGCCAACTTAATTTTGATAAGGGAGGCAGGAATATACAATGGAGGAAAGACAGCCTCTTCAATAAGTGGTGCTGGGAAAACTGGACAGCTACATGTAAAAGAATGAAATTAGAACACTCCCTAACACCATACACAAAAATAAATTCAAAATGGATTTAAGACCTAAATGTAAGACCAGACACTATCAAACTCTTAGAGGAAAACATAGGCAGAACACTCTATGAAACAAATCACAACAAGATCCTATTTGACCCACCACCTAGAGAAATGGAAATAAAGACAAAACTAAACAAATGGGACCTAATGAAACTTAAAAGCTTTTGCACAGCAAAGGATACCTTAAACAAGACGAAAAGACAACCCTCCGAATGGGAGAAATTATTTGCAAATGAAGCAACTGACAAAGGATTAATCTCCAAAATTTACAAGTAGCTCATGCAGCTCAATATCAAAAAAACAAACAACCCAATCTAAAAATGGGCAGAAGACTTAAATAGACATTTCTCCAAGGAATATATACAGATTGCCAACAATCACATGAAAGAATGCTCAACATCACTAATCATTAGAGAAATGCAAATCAAAACTGGAATGAAGTATTACCTCACACCAGTCAGAATGGCCGTCATCAAAAAATCTACAAACAATAAATGATGGAGAGGGTTTGGAGAAAAGGGAACCCTCTTGCACTGTTGGTGGGAATGTAAATTGATACAGCCACT
This sequence comes from Balaenoptera acutorostrata, assembly GCF_949987535.1. Lineage (NCBI taxonomy): Eukaryota > Metazoa > Chordata > Mammalia > Artiodactyla > Balaenopteridae > Balaenoptera > Balaenoptera acutorostrata. Next base: position 21,702,488 of record NC_080065.1, on the reverse strand, counting down.
ATGGAGGACAGTATGGAGGTTCCTTAAAAAACTAAAAACAGAACTACCATATGACTCAGCAATCCCACTACTGGGCATATACCCTGAGAAACCATAATTCAAAAAGAGTCATGTACCACAATGTTCATTGCCACTCTATTTACAATAGCCAGGCCATGGAAGCAACCTAAGTGTCCATCAACAGATGAATGGATAAAGAAGATGTGGCACATATATACAATGGAATATTACTCAGCCATAAAAAGAAACGAAACTGAGTTATTTGTAGTGAGGTGGTGGACCTAGAGTCTGTCATACAGAGTGAAGTAAGTCAGAAAGAGAAAATCAAATACCGTATGCTAACACGTATATATGGAATCTAAAAAAAAGAGTTCTGAAGAACCTAGGGGCAGGACAGGAATAAAGATGCAGAAGTAGAGAATGGACTTGAGGTCACAGGGATGGGGTAGGGTAAGCTGGGATGAAGTTAGAGAGTGGCATGGACATATATACACTACCGAATGTAAAATAGATAGCTAGTGGGAAGAAGCCACATAGCACAGGGAGATCAGCTTGATGTTTTGTGACCACCTAGAGGGGTGGGATAGGGAGTATGAGAGGGAGACCGAAGAGAGAGGAGATATGGGGATATATGTATACATATAGCTGATTCACTTTGTTATAAAGCAGAAACTAACACACCATTGTAAAGCAATTATACTCCAAAAAAGATGTTAAAAAAAAAAGACAAAATACCAACTAAACAAATTTAACATAGTGAATTTTCGTTTTAGTTTTTCACTGTAATCTTATATATGAAATATAATGAAATACACAATTTTCTGTGGTCCTTAAGAAAGTAAATGATGAATCCTTAACACTATATATAAAGGACTATTATCAAAAAAAAGTACCTATATTAATAGTGTAGGGAATCTCTAAAATATCTTCCAAATTAGCTGTATTTTTGTTTATTCTCTTCCTTCTCCAAGAAATGTGCCTGTTTTCTCATGTATGATACAAATTCTCACCCTCATTTCAATCATTTTAATAATTATTTTAGATTGGTATATGGATGATGTATGCATAATGGTGGTTGATTTTGTCAGTGCAATTCAAGCAGGTGAAGCAATATTTTGTTTATATATCCATATATAATAAAGCTAAAAAAATTTTAAATATTCTACTCTGTTTATTTAGCCACAACTTTTAATATCCCATAAAGAGTATAATTTATAATTTAAAAAAATTCTTTCTGTTTATACCTCTATAGGGAGAAAGGAATAAGTATGCCTCAGAGTATAATAGTTTTCAGAAGGACTATCTTGTAAAATACGGTTTTCATATGTATTTCTTGGTACCTACTTAGTAAAGAGTTATTTTAGCACTACCATTTTTCTTATGTGCTACTTTAATGATACTATGCATCTTTTTTATTTAATTTCACTAGTAGTATTAAACATTAAATCCCCTAATGAACAGTTTGTTGAATACCCATTAAATTAAAAAGAAAGAAATAATCATTAAAATAATTAAGAAAACTATAGCTATTCTTCATAAATTCTCTCTAACCTGTGTTTAATAATATCCCACAAATACAAATCTGAGCTAATAGACGTTGTTTTGTTCAAAATTCTTCGTCTAATTTATAAGCTATAACACTATTGCAAAGGGAGAATTTGCCTTTTTGTTTTTGATTTTCAGGTAATTCTGTTGCTTACTGACATAACACAAAGTGATGTTAAAATGGAATGAAAAGAGGGTCTATAGATTAGAATTTCGTGCTTGTCATGAAATGGTTCTGTTTATGTAGTTTCCCAGTATGATCAATATCATTATCTTGAGGTTATTGAGGATATAGTCTTGTTTTGCCATATTCTGTACACATTGCAATTCAAGTCACAAAAGATGGCATTGTTTTGTGAAACTATAAGAGAAGATGCTAACCTGACAATTTCAGTGTGATTTACTAACTGTTATTACTCCATTTTATTTATTCATAAATCTCATAAAGATGGTAAGTTAGCATTTCACCCATTTCTTACAATAGGGTAGAGGAAGTAAAGGAGATGTGCAAATCCTTTATGCAGTCTTCTTCCATGAATCATCTTGGCTATTCAAGAATTATGAACTCTCATTTTTGTGGCAATAGTTCGTAAACAAAGCAGAAACTAGTTTGGCATGAATCTATTTTCTAGTGAATGGAAATAGTGAGAATATGAACAGGTCAATCTGTCCAATTCTAATGTAATATGAAGAATATTGGAAAAATAAAGATAATATTATTATGCATTGTGTCATAACAATAAGGTAGCCCAAATAAGGTTCCTTTAGGAGCTGCTCGGCAATTTGCCTTTCATTCCTAAAGTACAGAATAAAAAGAAACATTATTTCATCTCTTTTCAATTTGGGGGGAAGATATGTGTGTGTGGATATTCTGCATATTCTTATTAACAAATTGAGACTCTTATCCAAAACAGCTAAATAATTTTGAGCCATTATTTTATATTTTTGAATTTCCAAATTATTGTCTCAAATTGATTTTCTAAATTAGTGTATCTTTATAGCATCATAATCACACCCTCATTCATTTATCAATAGATATTACTTTTTCACTGATTTTTTTTATTAACCTTTAAATTGTCACTTGGGAATATTAAAAATTAACAAAAATAAGTTTATTATTTGAAATAAAGTAAAATATGGATGTAAAGTCATGTAAAGTGTGTATGTGTGTGGGAACCAGAAGAAGTCAGACTACCTGGAATTAAGACTTTGGCATTCTTGACTCTGCTGACAGATTAAATAAAAAGAATATCTGGAATACAGGATAAAGTACAGATGAAGAAGGGAAAACGACTACAAGGGCACACATTCAGGCTTGAAATGTAAGATAAATTAAACAAAGGTTTCTGAAATATCAAAAAGTGATGATCTAGAATTACTGGGGGAAAAATATCTGAAAGTTTGCAAATTAAGGGGGAGTTACTCTGTTGAAATCTTAAACATTATCACAAACATAATATTTTACCAAATAACTGAGTAATTGGCATTCTATCTGAGACATTCATGTTATTTCCATGATTTTAATTTACTTTTGTGCCCTTTTAACATCATGCGAACAAAACCAAAATCTTATTTTAGATATAATGCCTAGAAATTTTTTATTTTTTTGCAAAAGCAGAGAAAATAAGTTAGTTTAAATTGCAAGTGTACTTGGTCCTAGAAGTGATAGCAAGATGATTAAATAGAATAATGGGTATAAGTATGAATTTTCACTCCAAAACATGAGAATGGAACACACCATAATAAATATTATTCTGGGGGAAGTTCAAATCACATTACTAGAAAGAAGAAAGTTCCTCACAATGACTAAAAAAAGAGAAAACATTTACAGAGTTGCAAGGAGGGGGTGATAATTCCAGTATGGATTTGATAGTAGATAATTCTTCAAAATACTAGTGGTTTTGGTTGGAGAGCTACTCAATTCAAGAATTAGAGTGCCTGTAATTATGAATGGACAACTTAAATATCCCCTTCCAAGGAGATGTAAAAGCAGTTTTATTAATATAACTATTAAAATAGTTTTATATATTGAGAAACGAAGGGTGTTTCTTTGATGAATTCATTTTATCTTTAATTATGTTACATTTATTATGGAAGCTATAATTCTAATTAGAAGACATAATTAGAGAAAATAATAAGTTTTTTTTAGGATAGGATAAATTTGGCAAGGAGATGTGGTAACCAGCATTCATCTCTCACATCTGATTAAAGGATTTATGCTTTTCCAAGATACATTCAGGCTAAAATCATGCTTGTGTTTTCATTAATGGGAGCAGAACAGTAATTCTTCAAGCTCATGATAAAAAATGTATACTACGTGATATCAAGTTAGGATCCAGTTTTGATTCTCAGAGGTCAGAAGAGTAAAGTATTCACAGTTTTCCTTTATGAAAAATGAGTTTGCTTACTTATTTTTACTAGGAAGGAAAAATGTTTATACACACAGAGGCAATCTCAGTTTCCCTTTGGAAGCATACTTTACCCACTAATAAATGTAAAAATAGCAACATTAAAATTCTGCAAAGCCCAATTTTTTTTTAACAGGAAAAAATGATGACTGGAAATGGTCTAAAATGTGGACATATTATATGCTATTTCAGAGTTAAGTTTGGACAATGTCCTTTTCAGATCCTTTTATATTTGTATGTATTTTTTCATAAAATATAGCTACTTGTTATTAGAACAATATTAATAATAACAGTAGTAAATAGCTACCATTTTTTAATAGCTAAGTATTACTGAGACTTTCCTGAATGTCTTACTGAAATTAGTTAAAGATCCTAAATTAGGTACTGTTATTATCTCCATTTTACAAATTTAAAGATTGAGGTTTTGAAAGTTTAAATCACTTGTCCCAACTTTGCAGTTATTAAGTAGCAAAGCTGAGACCTGAAAAAATTCTAACACTGTCCAAGTCTATACTATCTGCAAAAAGAGTGACAGGTGTTGGAATATTAGGAACTTGAATTCCACATTACTTATGGAAAAAATAACCAGGGGTGGCATGTCACTGCAAAGGAATTGCTCTGTTGCCAGATGAGAATGGAGTTCTCATTTCATAGGCAGCCTAACGGGGCTGTTATGGCCACATAAGTGTTAAAGTTGGGAAGTAAACGCAGGCAACCAGGGAACTAGAGAAACATAACCTTTCCACAGGTTTTGTTTTAATATCTTTGAAGTTTCTTAGTATTTTGAACAGTGAAAGAGAATATATTATAAATAATTGTATAAAATGTCTGTTGTACTGAGATGCCCTATGTTTCCTCACACAAAAGAATATTCTCAGAGGATCTAAATTATAGTAGTTAAGGTTTTAAGTGGAGCTACTCTTCAAAGTTCTCACTATGAGTCATTTGCAAATTAATCAACCTCAAGATATACAAAATCACACAAAAATTTTCTTGGTCAAATTGTTTCTGACATGTCCAAAATTAAGTCACAATTTATATGTTTCTAACTTTAAAAGGAAATCTATGTGGGACCTTATTCACCTACATAAACTGATTCATTTATTCTTTAACCTCTGGATCTCTGAGTATCCAGATGATCCCCTTCTCCCTTCTGACTCCAAGTTGTGTATAGAGTTTGCCTGCTACATAAGTAGAACACTTATCATATTGGGATTAACACAAACTAGAGAAGGCCCAGGCTTCTGGACAACTCCAATCTACATCCATCTAGTTCCTTTATAATTCATGAAGGCCACTGGTATGCCTTTCTATATTATCCCAATTTTCCTAGTTCTGATTAATTTAGTTATGTTAAATTGTACAATATGTCACACAACAAAAATTAAATGAGATATGAATGCACATGGTCTGAGACATCATCTCTGAACATTATCTTCAAAACTGGAAATATCTAGTCCTGCTCTTTATTCTAAATGTGTTACACTGAGTCAACACTTATCAAAATGTGGGGGAAAGGCCAGTCTACGTAAAATCATTGAAGATCAGATTTTAAGGTCCCCTGTGGCATTCCCTTCATTCATACAATTAACTGCTATGTATTGAACACACATTTTGTGCCGGGCAATGTACTGAGCATTTGTGATTCAACAAGAATTAAAAAGTGTTCTCAGTACTAGAGAGACTCAAATATCTTGCAATGGACTGTGTTAGTTTCCTTATGCTGTGAAACAAATGACTACACACTTTGTGGCATAAATGAACACCCATTTATTATCTCACATTTCTGTATTCCAGAAGGCTGGGCAGGCTCAACTGTGCTCTTTCATTAGGGTATCACAAGGCAGAAGTCAATGTGGTCTCTTAACAGAGGGGTGGAGCGAGAGTCAGATTCCAGGCTCATTCAGGTTGATGGCAGAATAAGTTCTCACTGTAGGATTAAGGTCCCATTTCCTTGCTGGCTGTCAGCTGAGAGTCTCTCTCAGATAGTAGAGGCCACCTTCAGGTCCTTCCCACATGGCCTCCTCCATCTCTAAGCCAGGAAGAGCTCTCTGTTTTTCCAATTCTTTGACTTCCTTTTCTGTCCCCTGTTGGAAAAAAATGCTCTGCTTTTAAATGGTGCATTAAATTAGATTAGGCTCACTGGGTAATCTTTTTATTTACTATGAGTTGTAACCTCAGTTACAAAACGTTGTAACTTCAAAAAATTCTTTTGCTATTAAAAAGAGTGAGGGTCATTGGGATCATCTTAGAATTCTACATACCACCAACACAGGAGTAGACTACAGAGAACAGCCTTTGCAGAGATACCTTACACTCAAATTTGATGCCATACTACTCAGTAATGCAAACATCTAAATGTAAAAAGAAATGTTATAAAACAAAAGGACAAGGAAGACTGTGGGAAAGTAGCTAAAGGGGGTGCCAAGATTCTCTTTCCCACACTGAAGCTATTTAATAGTCTATTTCTGAACTTGTTATTCCATATTCTGTTTCATGTTATACTCTTGATCTCTAGGTGTTTAGTTTTTATTGCTGCTACTGTTTATGTTGTTGTTGTTTTTGTTAGCCAACCATATGTATTTGATGTTAACATTATAAAAGATTTACTTTCTCTTGGGGAATTTTGCAGAAAGTTTTAAAATCTTTAATCAAGTGAGTGTCTCTGTGTTATCAGTAAGGGTTACACTAGAGAAAAACAACTAGTGGGTATATATACTAAAAATTTTATTGCCAGGAATCGGCTTATGAAAATGTAGGATTTGGTTAGGCAAGTCCGATATTTGAAGGATAGGCTATCAGAGGGCAGGCTGGAACTTTGGGGCACAGGCTGAAGCTGCTGTCCATACGTTGCATTTCTTTTTTCCTTTTCTTTCTTTTTTTTTTTTTTTCTTAAGGGAGGCCTCAAGCCCACCCAAATTATCACAACTATAAACACCTTCACAGCAGCACCTCAATTGCTGCTTGATTACATAGTTGGGTACTGTAGCCTAATTAAGTTGACATACAAAAAACACCATCACTAGTTCTTGTTTTTGTCTCTAAAGAAACAAAGACACTTGCTTTCTTTCCAAAGTGTCATTACACCACACGCTATTGAAACCAGCCCTTCCTTTTTACACTGATTTCCTCAAATGCATATTAGACCGTCAGACATCCATCCAGAAGCTTTGTGAGCAAGTGCGTGGAGGCCTTGTGCATGACTCAACCATCATGATAGTTTAGAAATGATCATCCACTTGCCTATTTTATTTTGATGAACAAAATAGGTAGACATGAATAGCACAAATAACACTACTCTACATATTTTATAACCTCATTTTGACATTGCAGTAAGTTCAAAATCAACTCATACTTTTAAGTTCTAGAGCTGTTCATTGGTGTCCATAGTCAGGGTAGTAAAATGGTTTCAGGTCAAACACAAAGTGCCACATTCTTGCATGTTGTTTCTACTCAATTCTGTGTTTGCTCATATTCAGACAAAAGACCTTGAAGATGCTACAACGTAGAAAGGCAATGCTTATTAACTTGGCAAAGTTTTGTGCTTAGCTTGGTTCTGAGCAAATCTGTGGTTTTTCATGTAGACTTAGATTCCAAGCCTTCCCTAAGATTACTTCAATTCATGTATCATACTATAGAATGACAAATTGACACTCTCTTTCCCCTAGGTAATTTCTAAGTGTACAAATAAGAAGAGAAAGCAAAGGTCATCCATTTACTTACAAAAATGTTCAGTCAATAATCTTTTCTCTAAGAAACTATGGTATTGTCTTGAATGTTCCAAGATACAAAATATTAAAAGCTTATTGCAGAGCTATAATCCTTTTTAGGTATTTTTAAATGTCATTTCAGTTGTGTTACCAGTAATTGCTGTCACTGTCTTCATCATTTATTTATGCAGGTTACATAGGTCTGGAAAACTGGGAGGACAAAATGACTAGTTTTAATTGTTATATGAGAGAACATATTGACATTTTTTTGTTTTCATATTGAATAATTATTCCCATTTATTTGTATTTGAGTAAAACATCTTTTTCCAAAGCTTACATGCTGAGGTCAAATTCTTCCTGAGCAAAAAATACATTAAAGAGCTAAGCTTTTGTACGTTTATAAGCTTAAAATTCCTTTCTACATTACTCCAAGAAAATATCATAATTAAAGCTGACACAAAGTCATTAATGTCTGGAAATATCACAGACAGAGTATGCAATCATATTGTTATGGTGGAGATTTCAGATAGCTAATGCCTTTGGTCTATTTTGGGGAATGCTATGAGATGTACTATGTGATTATTTCAATCCACAAATTTTACCTATGGAGAAAAAAATTAAATCAATTTTAATGAAATCATGATAATTATATTTTGGGAGAAGCTGGATTTGACAGGTTTTTAACTGAAATCAATGTGTATTAATCTATACAAAATATAGAAATAAAATTTAGAAACATTATTTTATAAGTTTATGGATGTCACCATATTATTTCATAATGTGTTCTGTGTAAATCAAGATTTATTTAAGTTTCTTCTACATATAACACAACTTAAGTGAGTCAGAGAGATGCATGATGATGTAACACTATTCAATTCTTCACTGTTAGATTAAGTTGCTATTGCAAATAACCATTCAAGCAAGCGTTGCTATAATCTGGGATGATAAACTATGGCCAGTGGGTCAAATCTGACCTACTGCCTGTTTCTGTATAGACCACAAAGAAAGAAAGCTGTTTCATTTTTTGTTTGTTTGTTTTGTTTTTTTGTTTGCTTTTTGGTTTTTTAATTTATTTATTTTTGGCTGTGTTGGGTCTTCGTTTCTGTGCAAGGGCTTTCTCTAGTTGCGGCAAGCGGGGGCCACTCTTCATCGCGGTGCGCGGGCCTCTCACTATCGCGGCCTCTCTTGTTGCGGAGCACAGGCTCCAGACGCGCAGGCTCAGTAGTTGTGGCTCACGGGCTTAGTTGCTCCACGGCATGTGGGATCTTCCCAGACCAGGGCTTGAACCCGTGTCCCCTGCATTGGCAGGCAGATTCTCAACCACTGCGCCACCAGGGAAGCCCAGCTGTTTCATTTTTAAAGGTTACATCTAAAATTATTATATAAGTACCTACATAATATCCTCAATTTTGCCTTTTTGCTGCAAACTTTAAAACACTTACTATCTAGTCCTTTAAGAGTCTGCCAGCCTCTGTGTCAAATGAACATAGAACAATGGGGAAACAGAAAACCTAAATTCTAGTTTATTGTTTTAAAATTATTATCTATGTGACCTCAGACAGGATGCAGTTATGTTAGACTCAATTTCTTCGTCTGTGAAATGAACATAATAATATGATCTGCTCACCTCATACATGCAGTAATTCCCAAAGAAATCATTTGTATATGATCTCTTTGAAAAGCATATGACACTGTAATATGGATATATTATGAAATTAGAATACACATAAGGCTTGTCTTTAAGAGCAGGCTCTGGAGTAATTGCTGAGTTTCTATCCCAGATAAGCCACTTCCTAACATTGTTGATTTAGGGACATTTACCTTAAATTAATCTAAATTATTCTACCTAATGAACTGTCTATAACATGTTTGTTTGTTTTTTTTCCCCAAGTTGAAGCCCTGTTAAAAAATAGCTGTTGGCAGGTCCCTGTTTCCCTTGATTAGTTCTTATCTGCTTCCTTCCTGGAAATCTGCCTCCATTGCCCACTGGCAGTGACACATTTTCTGATAATGATTGATCTAGTCTGGAATTTCCTTCTTATGGAATTGACTTTCTTTGTGGTTCAATTGCCTGAGAAACACCTGACCCTGATCTTGCCCTGCAATTTGGTCGCTCTGTCTTTTATCACCAGCATATTGCCTCTCAGGCCACCTCTTATAGATGTATCAGTTTTTCATAGCTCCCTCCTACACTAACTTGAGGGTCTGTCTTTCTTGTGACTTAATCTCCTCTCCAGTAGTCCTAGAATACTGAGCAGCTATTGCATATAGTGCTTGGGTGTGCCAGGTCCCAACATGGAACTACAAATAGATTAGGGCAGATTTCCTATTATAAGAATCCCACTCTTCCTGTGTGAATGCCGTAAATCTCACTTGCCTGCATGATAATAATAATCCGGGGCCTAACATAAAACCTAGGAATGAAATCTTTCTAGTGGATGTTTCCACACTTATGCCAGGTCACAAAACTGAATGGTAGAGCAGCAGTCCTAAGCTTGCTTTGTCTGTGGACCATACTAGCAAAAACCCCTCATAAAAACGACCCTACTGCACCAAATCAAATACAAACATTTGTCTTAGACTAATAAAATCCTGGTTTTTCTGGATGCCTTCTATATGCTCAAAAGATTATGTCAGCTTTCATCTTAGGGCAACTCAATGGATATCCCTCACTTCAGACAGCTTCAGGGCCCTGAGTCACTTATGTTTACTGCCAAATTTCACACCTGCTAAGCATTCAGTATTTACCCCTAAAACATCAGGTTGTTAACACATCTATGATTTTGAACCAGCCTGTCTATTTCTCTAGCTCTTCTAAAACAGACTGAATTTAGTAGATGATCGTAAGAGGGCTGTCTCAATGGAGATCATTAACTACAATGTCCATTCAAGGATATGTCAGAACTCAATTCAGAAAAGCCTGAATTTTTCCATCAATTTGCTCACTTTGAAAGCAATCAAAGCTCACTAGAACAAGGATAATAGTTTTCATATTAAATATAAGTATTGGAGAGAAAACATGAATTTTGCATCATAATGATTCTCGAATAATTAGAATTACTTCAAGCTATTTATAAAAGGGTTACTCTGGTTGTTTTTATTAAAATTTTTATGTGTTTAAATTGTTGCTAAATCATATTGCTTTAGAGTGATTTTTATAGTTATGTGAATTTTTTTCTTAATTAAAGCTAGTAAAATCAGAGTGTAGCAACTTAGTTTTACCACAATCCATCATTTTGCAACTAACTGCGAGTATGTTTGTCCTCTGTCATTAGTATAATAAATTGTATGCTTTGACTATAAATGAAGATATATATTGTGAACTATTAATGTTTTCAAGAAATATTTATTAATAATATACGATTCTCATATTTTCATATTCATTTCACTGAGTTTAAAATTAGTAAAAAAACACCTTAAAATGACAATTTTATGAAATGAAAAACAACTCATTTTAAAGTGGAGAAGAGTATAGTCTCAGTGAGACTTAAAAACATTCAATTAAATTGTAAAGTTGGCTTATCATTATAAACTATGACTAAATAGTTGACTAAAAAGACATCTTAAAATAACTAGTGTTTCCTCCTTTGGAAATCGAGAAGCTAATTCCTGGTCTTTAGATAAGAAAAATAACACTATGTGATAAAGGTAAATGGTCCTTACTTTGTAGCCCCTTTGAGACAGCTGCCATGAATGAAATAGTTCTGGTGTGGTGAATTGTGATAGCTTTTCATATTTCCAAGCAGGACAGAAGCATCTGGAAATCAAATTCCCCAAAGGTTTTGTCTGTGCTGCTTTTAAACAGAATAGTAAAATGATGAAGCAGGTAAACATCTGCCAGTAACAGAAAACCAATATTTTGTTCAATCGGGCATTATACTGAGTGTTCAACAAATATTTACTGAGTGTCTAGTTTGTATCTAGCACTTGCATTAAACATTGAGAAAGCTATCAAACAATATAGGTCCTTTTACGTAAACACATATGAAGTTTGGCAAGAAATCAGACAAGCCCCAGGAATAAAAACCTAGAGACTGGGAAATTACATTCTGATAACAATTAAAGTAAAGAAACCAGCTTTCATCTTTGACATGGTGGGAAATCACTTTATAGGCAGATCAAGGAGAATTTTTAATTATAGGCAAGAAATTTGCATTTTATACAATAAGCAACTGGGAACTATTGAGGTTTCCTTGACCAAATGAGTGATATATCAATTATTAAGCTTTGTAATAACTAATATATCTTCCGATACTGTTCTTGACCACAATCAATAGGACACTTTGGGAGACTGGGGTAGTAGCTTCTGGAATCAAGTTTAAGATATTATTGGTCAGCTAACCTCCTTGTGAGGGCTGCTGTAAAATAACATCCACAGTCTATACTACTAGAGGGAGTTAATGCAGTCTATATACTGAAATCTCGTAAGCTAGATTAAATTGTTAAACTAGGCGTATTAGCATTAGTCACTTAAAGCCAAAGCAAAAGAAAACATCCTGAGATAATGATATTATGAATATGTTGTAGTGGAAAAGCAAGGAGCCCTTATCTTTTACACAGCCCACTGAAATATTTACAGATGGGAAAATATAAGTGTCTAGGATTTGCTTCAAAATTATCCAAGAGGAAGTAAGAGGACAAAGTGAGAGAATATAGAGGAAACAAGATTGGCCACAATTTGCTAAATAAAGAAACTGGATGATGGAAACATGGTGTCCATCAATACTGTTTCCTTTACTGTTTATATTTGTCTGAGATTTTTGTAATAGAAAGTTGGAAAAATTACAAACTAAATGGAAGAAAATAGTTTGTCTATTTCTACTCCAATGCCCGACATGAAGCTCAGATTCCCTCCCTCCAATACAAAGACCCTTCCAAGCTCCTTCAACAGTGAAAAGCAGACTACACAAAAGGGATTTTGCTCAATACTAGAATATATTTTTCTGGCTCAGTCTTCTTCCTAGAAGCCACACTTTTACACAGTAGCTGATCTGTTTCTCTGTGGGATTGGAATCAGTTTTCTTGATTTTTACCTGTTCTTGATGGAAGGAAATGGAGTGAAAACAGGTAATACCCCTCATCAACCATAAGGAGTGGGTACTGATATTTTTTCAGTTGATGCAACTGACAATGTCATTTGAAACTCATCTGTGGGAGAATCAACATCCACTCTAAAAGAAGTCACGTATCTATCTCTTTAATTTAAAGTACTTAAATCTGGATTTTATAAAAGTGTCTAAATTGTAGCTTCCCTTTCCTTTTGTTTATATAGACATATACAAAAAACAGAAAGAATTAGAGGAGGAAATGATAAATAAAACAACTTAAGGATTATTCTTTTTTTAATTTTCTCTAGCTTACAATTTTTACAAACAAGAAATGGTGAGTTAACCTACCAAAATGCTAATGTCAAGAAAACATGTTTAGTTTCTCAAGATTCATAAACTTCCTTTAAAATCTATATAGAAACATACTTAGGTGTTATTATGATCTTTCTTTTCTATTAAAAATCTGCATTCATATATTACATTTTCATGTTTATATCTAATCAATAATACTGTAATTAATGTTTAGTTTTTCACAGTTATAAACAATGATGTAATGCACAATGTTTTCCGGTAAATATCTGTATACACACACACACACACACACACACACACACACACACATACACACTGTTTTGTTACAAATATCAAAGTGGCGCCCCTGAGTTATAGTTGCAGTTTTTATGTCCACCAGCAATTCATTATTGTGCTTTGAATCATTCTTGCTAAACATGGATGGAATAATTTTATTTTACATGTTTAATGGGAAATTTCTTTTCAGAATTTACAATATAAAGAGTATGACATATATTTAGCCTACGTCCAATTGGACATAATCATGACAATTAAAAACAAAATTTTGGGCTTCCATGGTGGCGCAGTGGTTGAGAATCTGCCTGCCAATGCAGAGGACACGGGTTCGAGCCCTGGTCTGGGAAGATCCCACATGCCGCGGAGCAACTGGGCCCGTGAGCCACAATTACTGAGCCTGCGCGTCTGGAGCCTGTGCTCCGCAACGAGAGGCCGCGATAGTGAGAGGCCTGCGCACCGCGATGAAGAGTGGCCCCCACTCGCCGCAACTGGAGAAAGCCCTCGCACAGAAACGAAGACACAACACAGCGAAAAAAAAAAAAAAAACCATAATAAATAAATAATAAATTAAAAAAAACAAAAAAAACAAAAAAAGACAAAATTTTATTTGGGGTTTACATACTGCATATATTGCACGTTTAACTAATAATAGTGGCTAATATTTATTGAGTCCGTATTTTGTAACATTACCTTCTTGGTGCTACATATCTACTAACTCATTTAATCTTATTTCTGCATATACATGAACTAATTTCACATTATTTTATTCTCTTTTCTGATCTGAGGAAACTGAAGCAAATATGGATAAAGCAACTAGTCCAAGGATTCACAACTGCTGTTTGCTATTGTCATGTTGCTGTATCACTTCCATTTCAGGGAGTGAGTCACCAAAGTTCCTGATATTTTTCCCGTATTTTTCCCGCTGCACCATTACTACAAAAACTTTAGTCCATATATTTGATGAACGCGAAGTAGTAAAAGTGTTATTTCAGACTATCCACCAAGAGTCTAAGAAATGTTAAAAGTCTGTATTACTGTGGAGAGTTAACATTATTATTATTATTTTTTTAAAGTTTACACTTTATTTATTTATTTATTTTTGGCTGTGTTGGGTCTTCGTTTCTGTGTGTGGGCTTTCTCCAGTTGCGGCGAGCGGGGGCCACTCTTCATCGCGGTGCGCGGGCCTCTCACTATCGCGGCCTCTCTTGTTGCGGAGCACAGGCTCCAGACGCGCAGGCTCAGCAGTTGTGGCTCACGGGCCTAGTTGCTCCGCGGCATGTGGGATCTTCCCAGACCAGGGCTCGAACCCGTGTCCCCTGCACTGGCAGGCAGATTCTCAACCACTGTGCCACCAGGGAAGCCCAACATTATTTTTAATAAGGAAAATAGAGTCAGCAAGGCAGATAGAAGTCACCTATTCTTTATGTTGTGGAAGCAAATTATTGACTTTGGCCTAGAGTGAAAAGGAGCAAGTTGACAGGAGCGGAAACTGGATATTACAGTCAGTGTAACTGAGAATAGAATGAAACTCAGTATTCAGAAGTTAACGGAATCACTATGAAACCCAAAGAAAAAGTTCAATTTAGTAAATAACTAGATAGGAGTAAGAGGGAGATCCTTTTAGAGCCACTTGGTAACAATATCAACTTTATGATGCTATATAAAGTATTTCCATCTTAAGGCCTGTCAAATGCAGTTTGAGGCTGAGAAAGTCCAATTATTTTTCTGTTATATAGAGTCACTTGCTGTGGCAAACATGCTGAAGGTATGCTATGGTGAAATTTCAATACGCATTAAAGAGAATTTAGAAACAAATGGACAATGATATATGTGTATCAAGAAGTAATTAAGCAATTCACAGCAGTCATTGTTTCAAATGGAATGGCACTTTATTTCCCCATATAAAATTTTACTGAACTATTATCTGGATAGGTACTAGGACATTAAGTTTAAAGTTGTCTTAAACTTTGATTGAATGGGAAATGCTCTCTACAATTTAAGAAACCATTAGAAATATAAAGTAGGTGATTTTATCCCATCTTCAATATGGTTCCTTTAGAAAATAGGAAATAGGATGAAAGGCAGGCAGACTCTTATCTTATTATGGATATAATGTGGCATTGACAGTTTAATTATAGTAATGTTCAATTAAAGAATAAATGAGGAAGAGACGTATTTTTGCAACTTCAGGTATAACGTAAAATAAGCTGCACATATTTAAAGTATAAACTAGATGAGTTTTGACAAATGTATACACCTGCGAAACCACCACCATATCCAAGGTACTGAACATTTTCATCCTCCCAAAAGGCTTCTTGTTCCCCTTTGCCATCCCTTATTCCACCCCCATCCTTCAACCCCACTTTTCTGCCGTCTGTCACTATGGTTTTATTTCCATATTTTTAACTCTTGTAAATGGCTTCTTTTTAGTCAGCACAATGACCTTGTGGTTCAGTTTTGAGTATACTACTAGTTTGTTCCTTTTAATTGATGAGTAGTAGTTCATTATATAAATGTACCACAGTTTATCCATTCACCTGTTGATAGATGTTTGGATTGTTTCCATTTTTTTGCTATTATGAATAAAGTCAATCATTGGTGTACTAAGCTTTCTCTCCCTTGGAGTAAATACTTTGGAGAGAGATAGCTGCATCACACAATAGGTATATATTTAAGTTTTAAAGAAACTACCAAAATGTGTTTCAAAGTGGTTGCACTATTTTACATTTCCATGAACAGTATATGAGAGTTATAGATGTTCTGCATCATTGTCAATACTTGGTATTATTAGGGTGTTTTTCTTTCAATTTTAACTATGCTAATAGGTTATGCTGGTAGAAAGGACTTTAAACAATTATATAGTTTCAAGTTAATATGTCCATCTAAATTAGGATTTTTTTAATTTTAGGAATTTTGGGTGAAGAGCAAATTAATTTGATAGTTTATCCTATTAGTGCTTCCCAATCTTTCTACATCCCATTAACTGTACACTTACTCTGCCTTACCCCTTTTCTGACTCTCCAAAAAGGGTAAACATATCTACTCAATAAATAAATGAACATGCCCTTCTTTTTTTCTATTAAGTAATACTGTTCATTAAATAGTATTTTATGTATATTTGTTTAGCAACTTATTTTTTAATCATTGCTAAAAATGTGTGTGGTTTGGTTTTTATAATGCCTAATTCTAGTCATCACTAATATTCAATAGCTTTAAGTGAATTTAATAATTCTTAAAGTTTATATATTATTTATTTCATTTTTTTGCACTTAATAATCATATCTAAAAGAAACTAAATATGAACTAACAGGAAAGGGGTAAAATACCAAGCAATTATGTCTACTGAAAGCCATTTCTTTTCTTTTAATTATGCATGTGCTTTTCTGTTATTTTAAAATAACTAACTGTATCCTAAAGTGGAAATGTGATTTTTAAAATACAAAATATATTAATATTATATGTCCATTTTAAAATTATGCTCCCTAGCTTAAGTTAATTCTCAGTCATTTTAATTAAACCAACTTTCAATTTTAACTGGCCAGAACAATAAAGAAAAAGGCTAAGGATCCATTTTAGATGTAATATAACAGCTGTGTCCTTTAAAAGGAATGCATTATAGTTACTTTAAAAAAATTAAAGAATATTCTTGACCTTAGCAAATGTTTTCACCTATCATGTACAATATCAAGTCGATGACTCCTGACTGATTCTTAAAATACTCAAACTATGAAAACAAAATACTTTTTTCCATAATGTCATTTATAGAATAAAACTTAGGGGTGTGACAGGATGAGAAAGGGGAGAAAACTTTATACAATCTTTTCTTCTTGACTGCCTGATTATTTCTGAATTAAGTAGAAAGAATATCACAAACTTTTAGTCAAATAATAGAAAACATAATTTTATAGCAGACTGAAATATTAGAGATAATATAACCAAATTTCTTCACATTTTTCAATGAAATTATTAACTGGAAGCTTTTTAAATGGCTCAAAGTTATAAAGCTAGTTAGTACCAGAATTTTGACTATAGTCCAAGCTTTCTGATATCCAATCTAGCTTTCTTTATTTCCAGAAGTATATCGTATCTCAAATTCATGAGTATATATGAGTGAAAAAAGAGAGCTGGCCTCAAAAATGTGAAAAGTTTACTTTAAAGACTGGTAAATTCAGCCTGTTAGTCTTCATGACTTACACAAAGGCAGAAATATGTATAATATATGAGACCCTATTAGCATTCAGCAAACATTCCTGCGTTAGTATTAGCTCAGTGCTGCTGCTAAAAGATCAATTTCTTATTACTTTGTTAGCCTGCTTGTTTTGTTTTTTATATTTAAAATAACACTGATGAATGGATACAGAAGATAAGGTACATATACACAATGGAATACTACCCATAAAAATTATGAGCTTTCTGCCATGTGCAAGAATACAGATGGACTTGGAGGAAATTATGCTAAGTGAAATAAGTCAGACAGAGAAAGACAAATAGTGTATGATATCACATATGTGGAATCTAAAAAAATACGACAAACTAGTGAATTTAATGAAAAAGAGCAGAATCAGAGATATAGAGAACAAACTAGTGCTTACCAGTGGGGATGGGAGGAGGGGCAATATAGGGGTAGGGGATTAAGAGGTACAAACTATTACATATAAAATAAGCTACAAGGGGCCCTGAACCAAGATGGCGGAGTAGAAGGATGTGCTCTCACTCCCTCTTGCGAGAACACCAGAATCACAACTAACTGCTGGGCAATCATCGACAGGAAGACACTGGAACTCACCAAAAAAGATACCCACATCCAAAGACAAAGGAGAATCCGTGATGAGATGGTAGGAGGGGCGCAATCACAGTAAAATCAAATCCCATAACTGCTGGGTGGGTGACTCACAGACTGGAGAACACTTATACCACAGAAGTCCACCCACTGGAGTGAAAGTTCTAAGCCCCACATCAGGCTTCTCAACCTGGGGGTCCAGCAACGGGAGGAGGAATTCCTAGAGAATCAGACTTTGAAGGCTAGTGGAATTTGATGGCAGGACTTCGACAGGACTAGGGGAAAAAGAGACTCCTCTCTTGGAGGGCACACACAAAGTAGTGTGCGCATCGGGACCCAGGGGAAGGAGCAGTGACCCCAGGGGAAGGAGCAGTGACCCCAGGGGAGACTGAACCAGACCTACCTACTAGTGTTGGAGGGTCTCCTGCAGAGATGGGGGTGGCTGTGGCTCACCGTGGGGACAAGGACACTGGCAGCAGAAGTTCTGGGAAGTACTCCTTGGTGTGAGCCCTCCCAGAGTCCGCCATTAGCCCCACCAAAGAGCCCAGGTAGGCTCCAGTGTTTGGTTGCCTTGGGCCAAACAACCAACAGGGAGGGAACCCAGCCCAACCCATGAGCAGTCAAGCGGATTAAAGTTTTACTGAGCTCTGCCCACCAGAGCAGCAGTCAGCTCTACCCACCACCAGTCCCTCCCATCAGGAAACTTGCACAAGCCTCTTAGATAGCCACATCCACCAGAGGGCAGACAGCAGAAGCAAGAAAAACTACAATCCTGCAGCCTGTGGAACAAAAACCACATTCACAGAAAGATAGACAAGATGAAAAGGCAGAGGGCTATGTACCAGATGAAGGAACAAGATAAAACCCCAGGAAAACAACTAAATGAAGTGGAAATAGGCAACCTTCCAGAAAAAGAATTCAGAATAATGATAGTGAAGATGATCCAGGACCTCGGAAAAAGAATGGAGGCAAAGATCGAGAAGATGCAAGAAATGTTTAACAAAGACCTAGAAGAATTAAAGAACAAACAAACAGACATGAACAATACAATAACTGAAATGAAAACTACACTAGAAGGAATCAATAGCAGAATAACTGAGGCAGAAGAACGGATAATTGACCTGGAAGACAGAATGGTGGAATTCACAGCTGTGGAACTAAATAAAGAAAAAAGAATGAAAAGAAATGAAGACAGTCTAAGAGACCTCTGGGACAACATTAAACGCAACAATATTCAAATTATAGGGGTCCCAGAAGGCAAAGAGAGAGAGAAAGGACCCGAGAAAATATTTGAAAACATTATAGTTGAAAACTTCCCTAACATGGGAAAGGAAATAGCCACCCAAATCCAGGAAGTGCAGAGACCCATTCAGGATAAACCCAAGGAGAAACATGCCGAGACACATAGTAATCAAATTGGCAAAAATTAAAGACAAAGAAAAATTACTGAAAGCAGCAAGGGAAAAATGACAAATAACATACAAGGGAACTCCCATAAGGTTATACAGCTGATTTCTCAGCAGAAACTCTGCAAGCCAGAAGGGAGTGGCATGATATACTTAAAGTGATGAAAGGGAAGAACCTACAACCAAGATTACTCTAGCTGGCAAGGATCTCATTCAGATTCGATGGAGAAATCAAAAGCTTTACAGACAAGCAAAAGCTAAGAGAATTCAGCACCACCAAACCAGCTCTACAACAAATGCTAAAGGAACTTCTCTAAGTGGGAAACACAAGAGAAGAAAAGGGCCTACGAAAACAAACCCAGAACAATTAAGAAAATGATCATAGGAACGTACATATCGATAATTACCTTAAACGTGAATGGATTAAATGCTCCAACCAAAAGACACAGGCTTGCTGAATGGATACAAAAACAAGACCCATATATATGCTGTCTACAAGAGACCAATTTCAGACCTAGGGACACATACAGACTGAAAGTGAGAGGATGGAAAAAGATATTCCATGCAAATGGAAATCAAAAGAAAGCTGGAGTAGCAATACTCATATCAGATAAAATAGACTTTAAAATAAAGAATGTTCCAACAGACAAGGAAGGACACTACATAATGATCAAGGGATCAATCCAAGAAGAAGATATAACAATTATAATATATATGCACCCAACATAGGAGCACCTCAATACATAAGGCAACTGCTAACAGCTATAAAAGAGGAAATCGACAGCAACACAATAATAGTGGGGGACTTTAACACCTCACTTACACCAATGGACAGATCATCCAAAATGAAAATAAATAAGGAAACAGAAGCTTTAAATGACACAATAGACCAGATAGATTTAATTGATATTTATAGGACATTCCATCCAAAAAGAGCAGATTACACTTTCTTCTCAAGTGTGCACGGAACATTCTCCAGGATAAATCACATCTTGGGTCACAAATCAAGCCTCAGTACATTTAAGAAAACTGAAATCATATCAAGCATCTTTTCTGACCACAACGCTATGAGATTAGAAATGAATTACAGGGAAAGAAACGTAAAAAACACAAACACATGGAGGCTAAACAATATGTTACTTAGTAACCAAGAGATCACTGAAGAAATCAAAGAGGAAATCAAAAAATACCTAGAGACAAATGACAATGAAAACACGACGATCCAAAACCTATAGGATGCAGCAAAAGCAGTTCTAACAGGGAAATTTATAGCTATACAAGCCTACCTCAAGAAACAAGAAAAATCTCAAATAAACAATCTAACCTTACACCTGAAGGAACTAGAGAAAGAAGAACAAACAAAACCCAAAGTTAGCAGAAGGAAAGAAATCATAAAAATTATAGCAGAAATAAATGAAATAGAAACAAAGAAAACAAGAGCAAAGATCAATAAAACTAAAAGCTGGTTCTTTGAGAAGGTAAACAAAATTGATAAACCATTAGCCAGACTCATCAAGAAAAAGAGGGAGAGGACTCAAAGCAATGAAATCAGAAATGAAAAAGGAGAAGTTACAACAGACACCGCAGAAATACAAAGCATCCTAAGAGACTACTACAAGCAACTCTATGCCAATAAAATGGACAACCTGGAAGAAATGGACAAATTCTTAGAAAGGTATAACCTCCAAGACTGAGCCAGGAAGAAACAGAAAATATGAACAGACCAATCACAAGTAATGAAATTGAAACTGTGATTAAAAATCTTCCAACAAACAAAAGTCCAGGACCTGATGGCTTCACAGGTGAATTCTATCAAACATTTAGAGAAGAGCTAACACCCATCCTTCTCAAACTCTTCCAAAAAATTGCAGAGGAAGGAACACTCCCAAACTCATTCTATGAGGCCACCATCACCCTGATACCAAAAATAGACAAAGATACTACAAGAAAAGAAAATTACAGACCAATATCACTGATGAACACAGATGCAAAAATCCTCAACAAAATACTATCAAACAGAATCCAACAACACATTAAAAGAATCATACACCATGATCAAGTGGGATTTATCCCAGGGATGCAAGGATTCTTCAATATACGCAAATCAATCAATGTGATACACCATATTAACAAACTGAAGAATAAAAACCATATGATCATCACAATAGATGCAGAAAAATCTTTTGACAAAATTCAACACCCATTTATGATAAAAACTCTCCAGAAGGTGGGCATAGAGGGAACCTACCTCAATATAATAAAGGCAATATATGACAAACCCACAGCAAACATCATTCTCAATGGTGAAAAACTGAAAGCATTTCCTCTAAGGTCAGGAAGAAGACAAGGATATCCACTCTCACCACTATTATTCAACATAGTTTTGGAAGTCCTAGCCATGACAGTCAGAGAAGAAAAAGAAATAAAAGGAATACAAATTGGAAAAGAAGAAGTAAAGCTGTCACTGTTTGCAGATGACATGATACTATACACAGAGAGTCCTAAAGATGCCACCAGAAAACTACTAGAGCTAATAAATGAATTTGGTAAAGTAGCAGGATACAAAATTAATGCACAGAAATCTCTTGCATTCCTATACACTAATGAGGAAAAATCTGAAAGAGAAATTAAGGAAACACTCCCATTTACCATTGCAACAAAAAGAATAAAATACCTAGGAATAAACCTACCTAGGGAGACAAAAGACCTGTATGCAGAAAACTATAAGACACTGATGAAAGAAATTAAAGATGGTACCAACAGATGGAGAGATATACCATGTTCTTGGATTGGAAGAATCAGTATTATGAAAATGACTATACTACCCAAAGCAATCTACAGATTCAATGCAATCCCTATCAAATTACCAATGACATTTTTTACAGAACTAGGACAAAAAACTTAAAATTTGTATGGAGACACCAAAGACCCCGAATAGCCAAAGCAGTGTTGAGGGAAAAAAACGGAGCTGGAGGAATCAGACTCCCTGACTTCAGACTATACTACAAAGCTACAGTAATCAAGAAAATATGATACTGGCACAAAAACAGAAACATAGATCAATGGAACAAGATAGAAAGCCCAGAGATAAACCCACGCACCTATGGTCAAGTAATCTATGACAAAGGAGGCAAGGATATACAATGGAGAAAAGACAGTCTCTTCAATAAGTGGTGCTGGGAAAACTGGACAGCTACATGTAAAGGAATGAAATTAGAACACTCCCTAACACCATACACAAAAATAAATTCAAAATGGATTCGAGACCTAAATGTAAGACCAGACACTATAAAACTCTTAGAGGAAAACATAGGAAGAACACTGTTTGACATAAATCACAGCAAGATCTTTTTTGATCCACCTCCTAGAGTAATGGAAATAAAAACAAAAATAAACAAATGGGACCTCACGAAACTTCAAAGTTTTGCACAGCAAAGGAAACCATAAAAAAGGCGAAAAGACAGCCCTCAGAATGGGAGAAAATATTTGCAAACGAATCAATGGACAAAGGATTAATCTCCAAAATATATAAACAGCTCATGCAGCTCAATATTAAAAAAACAAACAACCCATTCCAAAAATGAGCAGAAGAACTAAATAGACATTTCTCCAAAGAAGACATACAGATGGCCAAGAAGCACATGAAAAGCTGCTCAACATCACTAATTATTAGAGAAATGCAAATCAAAACTACAGTGAGCTATCACCTCACACCAGTTAGAATGGGCATCATCAGAAAATCTACAAACAACAAATGCTGGAGAGGGTGTGGAGAAAAGGGAACCCTTTTGCATTGTTGGTGGGAATGTAAATTGATACAGCCTCTATGGAGAACAGTATGGAGGTTCCTTAAAAAACTGAAAATAAAACTACCATATGATCCAGCAATCCCACTAATGGGCATATACCTTGAGAAAACCATAATTGAAAAAGACACATGCACCCCTATGTTCATTGCAGCACTATTTACAATAGCCAGGTCACGGAAGCAACCTAAATGTCCATCAACAGATGAATGGATAAAGAAGATGTGGTACATATATACAATGGACTATTACTCAGCCATAAAAAGGATCGAAATTGGGTTATTTGTTGAGATGTGGATGGATCTAGAGACTCATACAGAGTGAAGTAAGTCAGAAAGAGAAAAACAAATATCGTATATTAACGCATATATGTGGAACCTAGAAAAATGGTACAGATAAACTGGTTTGCAGGGCAGAAATTGAGACACAGAAGTAGAGAAGAAAGGTATGGACACCAAGGGGGGAAAAGCGGCGGGGGGGTGGGCTTGCTGGGATGTATTGGGAGATTGGGACTGACATGTATACACTGATGTGTATAAAATGGATGACTAATAAGAACCTGCTGTATAAAAAAATAAATAAAATTAAATTAAAAAATAAATAAATAAAAAATAAAATAAAATAAGCTACAAGGATATATTGCCCAACACAGAGAATATAGGCTATATTTTATAAGAACTATAAATGGAGCATAACCTTTAAAAATTGTGAATCATTATATTGCACAAATGTAACATATGATATTGCACACCAACTATACTTCAATTTAAAAAAGAAAACAATTAACACCAACATTCTGAGATTTCCTCTCTCCTGATCAAATCACCACAAAAAAACAGAGAGGTAATATGTGAATCTGATGTTGAAAGAGAAGCAGGAGGAGATTCATATAAGAATCATAAGATCAATATCTGAACAATTGTCTTAATATAATTATAGTTAACATCAAGAAAAGTCTATGAGAATCCAAGTGGAAAGATTCCTTTAAGTATAAATTACAAGCTTCCTACCACTCAAGAGTGCTTTTTCCTTCATTACGTCACAGTTCTGACTCTTTAGAACAAACTCAAATAAATAAAGAGCTGCTTCCACTTAGATATCCATTGAATTCTTTTTTGACTACAACATGACTCCAACAAACATATTTGTTAGACATGGTGGAGAGCAATAGCCTTGTCTGGAAAGGAAGACCTCAGGTTTTCCACTGAGCATCAAAGACCAAAGGGACAATCACTTTCTTTTTATTCCAAAGTTCCCATCATTAAAATATGAGTAAAATACTTATCGTAATGCATATCACAAGATTCCTGTAAGAATCAAATAAGACACTAGGTGGAAATTTCTTGGCAGTTTAAGGGCTGAATTAATTTGAGTTCTTATCATTTCTTTTTAGATAGAATTTTTATTAGAAACCTTGAAAAAGCATGGTCACAACGTTTTTCTGTAAGATTGTGAATGTGTCTGAGAATTTCAACAGACCATATGAAATAGTGAGATTCATGTGAGGCTTAAGAAACTTCTAGATAAAGCTTGAACAAACTAGAAATGAATTTGTCAACTCCATAGTTATTTTAAGCTTTGATATTACATTACAGTACTTCTCTTGGAGAACTGATATATCAGAAATCATCTTAATTTTGGCCTAAATGTTCTTGAGATAGCCATATACTAGAGTAAGGTCATTTTCCTGTTTAAAAAAAACAAAACAAAACCAATAATTACTGTTTTACGAAAAAGGGTAAATGAATTGCAAAAGAGAGAAAAAAATTTGAAATTGACCAACCTGAGCTAATGAAATTACATCATTTGGAAGTTCTAGATTTAGTTTATTTTTAGGCTAACGTTTATTTTTGTTGAATTTCATTTTCTGCTCAAATATAGATAACTGTTTATTGTGACTAAGCTGTTACAATGTAATATTTTATCAGTCACAAAACACATTTTTAAGGATGAAAATGTTTTGCAAATCATAAAAGCAATACAACTTTCCTATACTTTTGGAAGCAAGTATTTTTGTCGGTTTGGAAATTTCTAAGCTTCAAGATTTTACAGTTAATGTGACCTGAGTTTTAATTCTGTATTTGCTCTGTACTGGCTCTGTGGCTGTGATAAATTTACTTAACTTCTCAGAGCCTTAGTTTAATTGATAAAAATTTTTAAAAGATAATAATGCATGCTTAATATGATTGTTCTGAGGATTTCATGGACAATGGCTACAGCTGAAGTATATTCAAAGCATCTGGCACATAGCAAGCACTTAATATAAAATACCTATAATTATCACTGCTGGTTCCTCTCTACGCTCCCTACAAAATAGTATTATTCTTCTGCTTTGTTATTCATGAGTGTACTGCCACATAAAATCAGCTATTTGTTCAACATAGGTTTAGAAAACTACTGCAGAATTACTCATACCCTCTGTAGAAAATATTTAAAGACCGTTGGATCCTATGAGAACAACAAGACTCGTTATTTTGGAAGCGTCATCAGTGCAATCTGATGTAGTCAGGACTTTCCAGGTAGAAACTAACTACTATGGCGCAAAATTAGCTTAACTTAGAATGTACCCATTTTAGTTGGTGACCATCATTGCTAATGGATGGGGTTTAAGAAAATAAGCACTATCTTAAGGTTTTAAAAAGTTTTAAAAGTAAGTCACTACTTAAGGTGCTCAGAACGAAGCTTAGACAAATACAAGACCAGAGTGTTTTAACTGGAAGACCAGCTAAACATCAGAACATCAGAACACTGGAATCCATCACATTTTCATTCACAAGTGCTGGGCTAACAGCTAGCCAGGATCCTTGCAGAAGAAATTAGCAGTTATATTTCCTGTTTACTGTTTATTTTCAATTTATTTATGTGCATCAACTTGGATACAAGCAACTCTTTTCTATCTGTAGTAGAACACTCTAATGCCAGTCAATAATTGAATAACGGGTTTCCTGCTTAACAGTGGCAGAAGTTATTCTCCCTCTCCTGAATCTTATTGACTGGATTTCCTCACCCTCCACCAGCTGAGGGAGCAAGAGACCTCCTCTGAATGGGACGCAGGATCAGCTCTCCTGGGGCTTCTCCCTGGTGCATCTCTGTTTTAAATTCAAGTGTCTGCCCTATATAGTTGCACTGAAGTTTTAGTTTGTCTGAGAAGTCTTACCATCAAAGAGCTTGTATTTTAACAAAATACTTTTTTTTTAAAATTTACTTGGTAATATAGAAGGCAAACATATTCTCCATTATGTATGATTTGTGCATCCCTTTACTGAAATTAGGGATTTTTCAAAAATACATGTAAATATTGCAAATATAGCCTCTCTCTCTCTCAAGAGCCGTCTCTCTCTCTCTCTCTCTCTCTCTCTCTCTCTCTCTCTCACACACACACACACACACACACACACACACACACATCAAGGGAATGCCATATGTCCCAAGTGAGACCTACTTGGAAAAACAGAAATGCTGAACACATCACACAGTATCACTGTGACAGGACATTTGTCAGTTTTTTCCCTGGCAATGAGATTTTTCTCACCCTCGAGACATGCAAAGGACTTTTTTCATCTGTTCTTCTTATGTTAATAACTTTCTCCTATAGAAGTGAGAATTGTCAAAACTTAACCATTTGAGGCTTTGGCATTTAATTAGGTGACCCTTTTGAGAGAATTAGATCTCTGGGAGGAAGTGGTAACTTTTGAGGTGGGAGGTGTTGAAGATCTGCTCAGGGGGTCAGTGGAGGGGTATCAGCAGGTTGTGAACGGCGCATGCCTACATTTAATATGTTGTTTGACATTTTGTATCCTCTCATGCCCTTGCTTATTTTTGTTTTAGAAAATTAGTACTTCAACAATAGTAGAAGAGATGATTTAGTTAGGTGTAATGATGTATTTTCCTGTGCTACTCAGGTTAATAGTATAATGCAAACATTTTTTCGCAAGTGTGATGCTAATTTAAAATGCTATTTGAGAAACTACATAAGAAACGCTGTATTTTCCATGTCTTGGGTTGAATGCCTGCGTCTGTTAAGAACCTGCCAAACATGCTTATTTAGTATGAATACTTCCTTTCTTTCATAAATCAGAGTTGCACTCTGGAGGGCTGTGATCAACCTTTAAAAACATTTTACTTAGGCAAAGGTTGACGTATGTACCAGGCTTGGGGCAAAGGCAAGCCCAGCTATATCTTTTATCACATTGCTTTGAACATTTTTCAGCTTTCGTCTTGTCTTACAAATCAGCTCTATCGGTCGATTAATTGTTTCACTGTACATGCTATCTAACACGAAGGCACCTGGCAGAACTGCAGGAGAAAGCACGTTTATTTAAGTCCTTCCGCCCCTGAACACTATAGCTAATCTCCTTGCAAATTACAGTCAGAGTTGTAGTTCATCCATTAGGCTGAAAAAGACAAGAGTCCCAAGCAGCCCCGGTGCCTTTTCCAGTTCCCAGGAGACCCACTAACCCTCTGCGTGTGTTGCCTGCGCACAGTGTCTCCTGCTAATCAGGTCAGTGATTATCGCCCGGCTCCGGGGACCTGACAGCAGCCTATCACAGCAGTTAGGAAACCACCAAACGCGGCACGCTCACCGAGGAGCTCCCGTTAAGAAATATCGCTTAGTCCTCATTTACTCACTGGAACCTCGGAGGATTTCAGCTTCTCTTTTTTGTTCTCTTAGACAGTGAGGGGCTCAGCGTAAACAGGAAAAAGCAGCCGAGCATGCAGCTACTTGGAGGGTGTTGACTGAAAACTTCGCTCTCCCCACCCCGTTCACGGTTGATTCGACTGATTTCTCACCTCCTTCGCAGTGAATATTTCAATTAAGGTAAGTGCCGCTTCACCTGAGTGACTGCGTCGCGCTGAATTTCTGCATTGAAAGTTCTAACGGACTATACTGACATTCTGCACTGCAGCAAGTGACTGTTTCTGTCAGGAGAAGCCTTAGTTTACAAGCAATTGTCCTAGAATGAAACCCGGTGTTTGGGGATGATATTACAGAGCAATTTCTTTTGAAACCTAAGTATTCTGCCTTGCATCAAGAGAAAATGAAAGGAAATATGAAAAGAGAGTGAATTTCTCATTTTACCTTTTTAAATAATCTAGAGAACTGTGCGGCGCTAAGGTAACTTGATTTTGATTGAAGTGTTTTGTTGATGTCATATGGCAAAAGCTCTCAGTCTAAAAGCTTCAAAGTTAAATCAGATGGAAAGAACATTTGCAAATGAGGGTTGAGATTTTGTGCAGCTTTTTACTTTAACAACGTTCCTGAGCTCCCTGTGGGTTGAAGGATTTAGGACTAAATCCCTGAATATTTTAATAGTGACCATTTAGCAATTAAAATTTTAATAAAGGTCCTGATGTAGCTGTTAAGAAAAATGAACCAAAAAGAATTATCATACCACTGATATGATTTATAGTTTTTATATGAGAGGTGAATTTTTAATGAGATAATTTAATAAAAAGAAAAGTAAAGAAAATTGCGTTCTTTCTAAAATACTTACTTTTGAAGGGAGAATTCTTCAATAATGGATTCAAATTAAATGTTTACTGACATCTTGGCTTTTATGTTTGAAGTTGTACTTTGTCATCAAACAAGAGTGAACTGAGGTTAAACTTGTATTTTACATGGCTTAGGGCAATTATCTATGTAATTTAGACAAACTAGTCCACATTATTTCTTCTAAACCCTTTTTCCTCATAAGTTTGTTAAAAATGTCTAAAGGGAATGGAAGCAACTCTTCCAAAGTTAGATTTAATTATCCAAACTTTCTCTTTTCTATTTTACTTTGCAAGTGTAAATATAGTCTGATGGTTTTCTCTCACATCATGGTAAATTTCTATACAATCAAAAAATAAAATGATTTTATCCATATAATTATGTATGACCAATTGATTGCTTAGCGCTCTAACCACGTGAGTGAATAATAGCAACCACTTATCTTCTTATGATGTAGTACTTATACTTCAAAATGATTTTCTAACAATGAGACAAACGCTATTTAAAATACAAATGTATACTGTCATGAGATAATACTTACACAGATTGAATTTCAATAACATCTGTTATGCTAACGCACAAAGTAAAATGTTGCTGCTTTTGTGTAAAGATTTATAATGGTATCTTAACTGTGCTTTTTAAAATGAGCACTCATATTTCATGAAATGTTGATTCTGCCCTCCTCCTATGGGTATCCTGAGATGGGTCATTTTATAAAGATGTCAGAACATTGTTTATATTAATTGGCTAGCCTTCCAAAATTCTCTAGAGAGCTTTCTAGGCTGATGCTATTGCTTCCCCCACAGGAATAAAATATTTTTAGGATACCCATAGGCACGGATGTGTACGAGCTGTTTGTCTGTGTGTTTTAGCCAAAGCCTAAAGACGTTTATTTCCCTCTGTTGCACTGAGACTTCTATCTCTTTTCTCCAGCGAGGTGGTTTTTCAACTGATTCAAGATACCTCAGAGAAGTGTTTGACTAGTTACTGTCATTGAGTCTTTGGCATCTTCTTTTCTTACATTTTAAGCAACATGGATAAACAGGAAGAGGCAACATTAACCAAACCGGGTCACATTTGTTAGTAACAAACTTGTACATTGCTGATAACATCTCTGTATTATAAACTATTCCTTGTGCCAAGTTCAAAATCCATGGTGATACCCTACCCAATGAACTTTTATTAGATGTACTTAGTTGATGTCTATGACCCTTGAAGGATGTGCTTAGTGTGTAATGGGATATTTATTTTAAAAAATGAAGGTAGTTGTAGTTTTTATTTTAAAAGATATACTTAAAGTTTTTAAAGGGATTTTATCAGTGTAGTTGTCTTAATTTGCATTACACAGGCTGAAAAGAGAATGAAGAAAATCTTGGTTCCACTTGAGAATTGGGAGCTGTTTATGTAGGTAGCTGCCTCAGTCAGACTTTTTTTCATATATTATCCCCAGGTTCCAGCTTACCTCTAGGTTCTAAACTGAATCCCGTTTTTCATTTATTTGATGGTAATTTATTCCTTCTGTGACATCAGAAAACATCTTGTAGGATAACCTCACTTAGAATAGGCAGTTTCAAAATTTAAATCAAAACAAAAATCTGTTAAAGCTTTATAAAACTTTTCTTAAGAGTTATAACCTGCTCCTAGGTAGGTGGTATTTTCAATAAAAGTCAACGGGGTGAGGCAGTGTTTACCATGACTCCTAAATGCCAGACAGCTGGGGTATAAATTTTGTATGTATGATTATATAATTATCAGGTCAAAATGATGGCATTGGAGATAATTTGCCCCAATTTTCCAGATGAAGAGATGCAGGCTGGGAGAGCAGGCTGGGGACCTATGATTCAAGTTCAGGTCAGACAGTATTTAAAGCTCGTAATCTTTACACTATACTTTTTATCACTTTATACATGGTGACCTATTCTGATACTCATGAATATCTGATAGTGCAACTTAATTATATCACCCTTAGAATAGTTTAATTCTTGGCTTACTCAAAATAAATGATTTTGTAAACTCCATAGCCACCAGTGTTTGAAAGAAGCATATATTTTTTTCTTTGAGATTCTGAAAGAGGTTAGTGCTCAAGTCTTTGCATCAAGCTGATTCTGATTACTACTGACAGAAAAAACACTCTACTATAGGGATAATCAGTACGGAAATTTAGTATCTGCAGTATAAACATCTTTCCAAGAGAGGTAGATACACTCTCAGGATAAAAATCAAATAAAGAGTAGAGATATAAATTCAATGCCACTTATATTGAAATGGAATTAAAAGGAAGTTACGGAGAATTTATGTTCGTGGCAAAATACATTCACAATATTAGAAAAGATAAAGAAGTGAACAGAATTGAATGTTGGAAAGTAGACTAAAGAAAAAAAATAGATTCAAATGTACAGGAG
Organism: Balaenoptera acutorostrata; assembly: GCF_949987535.1. Classification (NCBI taxonomy): domain Eukaryota; kingdom Metazoa; phylum Chordata; class Mammalia; order Artiodactyla; family Balaenopteridae; genus Balaenoptera; species Balaenoptera acutorostrata. The sequence goes on along the minus strand of NC_080065.1, from coordinate 21,671,304 downwards.
TCTATTTGGTCTACTGACTTTACATAAGCCTTCCCATATGTACACAGAGATTTGCTATAGCTAATTATGTTGATATTGTGACAATGTTATCCAAAGCAAAATCTGGTCCCATCTAGGACAAAAAGGGAGAGATGTGATAAAATTAGGATTGACCTGAAAGATCTAATTTGATGAGCTCTCATATCCAAGAATGTGCTGAGATGTACCGGAAGCTGCATAGTTATAAAATATGATCCTTTGTTATGCTCCAACCTGCTCTCAAACACTTAAACAGATAATATTGAACCAGTTACTGCAAATAATGGATTCAACAATGATTAGAAACATGATCAAGAAATGTATAATCTCCAGCCACCAGCCAGTTTACTTTCCATTCGCTAGATTTTATGGTAAGCTATTGGCTTTTTCTAGTTGTATATAAGAATAACAGAAAAACAAAGTATATATAGATAATCTTTAGTACTATTCCAAAAGAATGGACATGATCTATAAACAGTGGTATTTCAGAGGAGCTTGTTATGCTGAGCGTTCACTATGCACAGGTCTCCCCACCCAGAAAGTATGCCGTGTGTCTAGGGTCCACAGGCCACAGCAGATATGACCAGAGATGAATGTACCCAGATCTATGACAGCCATCTCTAGAGTAGCCAATGGCTACCATGTAGCCTTTCAAAATAACCATGTCAACAAAGAATGTTTTATGTAACCCATAGATGATTTAGTGACCTTAAGCATAAATTCAGCCTACTGTGGATAACCAGCAGTAGATGGGCAGGAGCAGAAGTTGAGAAACACAGAGATGATGGTCTGCAGAAATCATGAATAAGCTGAAGTCGTGAGGTTGGTAAGAAGGAAAGAGAAGTTAATTCCCTTAGGTCAATTAGAAGACAAACATTTTCTGACTCGCCATAATGGCTAAGCACAAAAATAAAGGCATGCTCCCTGTATAGAAGCAGAAAGACTATGTTATCCTGGGCGGTATTCCAGACACACCATGCAATGGTGAGACTTTTTCCTGTTTTCCACATTTTTCTCTGTGGTTTCAGTTCCATTAACCAATTCAAGCTGAGCACATCTGTGTCTCTTACAAACTAAAAGCTTATAACTGGCCCAGCATCACACATATTCATAGTCTCAGTAGACAATGGATAAGGCAGAAATGTGTAGTGGCGGAAAGTACAGGTTCTGGGTTCAGTTACCTGGGTTCAGATCCCACTGAGGGTACTTGCTAGCTCTGTGACAAGTCAGTTAAGGTGTCCAAACTTTATTTTTATGACCTTTAAACTGGAGCGAATAATAGTACTAATCCCACAGCAGTGCTGTGGGATAAAATGATAATTAATGATAATGATAAAATGATAAAATGATAAAAATGATAAAATGATAAAAATGATAATTAATATAACATACTTACAATTACTCAGGTGCTCAGGAAATAATAGTTGTTATTATAAACCAGAAACCTTGTTTTTAGTCCCTCACCTTACCTGTCAAGTAGAGAAAATCCAGGACGTTCTTTCTCCTTTAAAACAATGCACACTTGGGCCTTACCAGAAGCTGGAACCATGTCCTGACACTGTGTTTATATCAGTACATTTGAATTTTAGGAACATACACTTTTTCCTCTACTGGATTTAGACAGATGTGTGGATGTTACTTTAAAGAAAGTAATTTGGGAGCTGGCTTAGAGAAAACTTTCTATTTTGTCAATGGCTGCTTACATGCTATAAAACCAGACTTGAATAGTTGACAACATAGAGAGTGTAGTGTGTGCATAGCTGAAATTATTCACTATTCTGTCTTTTACAGAAAAAGTATGCTGGCTGCTTGTTTAGAAGAGAAACAAATTTATGAAACTAATTCATATGTTGTATGATTTTATTATGAGCATAATAAATATTCTGTGGAATATTTGTAAAATATCTTGAAGATGACTATCTAAAAATCTATTTCCTGGTAGATTCAAGCCTATCATTTCCTCTTCTCTAACTTATCTATATCTTGCTATGGGATTTAAATCCTCTAGTTATAAAGTTGAAAAGTTATCAAATACCATTTATACATATGTATGTGTATATGTATGTGCAGAAGTATTTCATATTTTGTGTGTTGATTCAAGTAATCCCCATAAATAAAAGGTATTTTCTGCAATGGAATTCATCGTTTTCCATCCTCCAAGCCACGGATTCTTATGTTTTGCTCTATATGGGAATCAATGACTCTGTGCCTTAAAGTGGCAGATTCCTGAGGCTCATTCCTGGAGTACTGATTTTGTAGGTCTGAGAAAGGACCCAGGAAACACAGTTTTGAGACATATGCAGGTTATTCTGATAAAATCAGAATATATAGGAATGTGGCCTAATCACTGAGATTTAAACAACTTCCCAGGCAGTTCTGACATGCAGACAAGGTTGAGGATTGCTGTTATAGAGCAGCACCTCCCAACTTGAATGGGCATGCAAATTACCTGGGCGTCTTGTAGGAAGGTTCCAGAGTGGAGCCCAAATTCTGCATTTCTACCAACCTCCCAGGGATACTGACACTGCTGGTCTATGAAAAATGCTGCTCTCATTCTCTGCCATACTGCTCTATGGTTGCCCCTGGTAGGTAAGTATTCAAGGACCTACCTAGGATATGACTTACAGCCCAGCTTACCTGGACTAGAGGTTGATAAAACTTCTCAAGAAGCTCTTTTGATTATAGAAGGATGGTGGGACGTTATAAGCCAGCTGAAATTTGAGAAACATTTTTTTTAATCTATCGTTGATTCCCACTACTCACTCTGGATATAGAGTAACTGGGTGTTTTAGAAAGCAACGTATTTCTAGCATGTTTAATTCTTTGCATTGCTAACACTTGCTAACAATATTTAATTCAAAGCGTTGCTAACGTGTTTCATTCTTTGCAGTGAAGAAGGAGCAGGGTGATCATTGATTGCTTTCCCAGTCCCACTTCTCAATGGGTAGAAGTTTTGGACTTTAGCACTCCCCCAGATAGCTATATACCAAGGTTCCAAACTCATCACAAAAGGCCTACTTCTCAAACAGCATTTCAGTTCTCTTTATTCTAGGAATGCTGTCCTAAAGCTTCATTATTTGTCACTTCAACTTTTCTTCTTTCTCAAAACTAAATGGCAAGGATATAGATTTCAGCTTTTGCCTCTATTTAACCTTTTCTCTCTTTTTGTTCCCAACTGCCACATTTCATGGTTGTTATTCAAATCTACACAATACAAAGGGAAATATATTTCATTAGTATGGAAACAAATTTTGGATAATTTATATTAATATTTTTAAAATTACAAACCTGCCCATAGAATTCCATTACTCTTCCATATTGTCTTCTTCTAGAATGCTTAACATTTTATTAACGGTACACCTTTAAATTTATTTGATCGTTATTTGTCTCCCTCTCTAATTACACTCTAATTAGACATTAAAATGTAAGCTCCATGAAGGCAGGGTTTTGTTTGTTTGTTTGTTTGTTTTTATTCATAGCTGCAACCCAGTACCTAGAATAGGGCCTGGTGTAGAGTAGATTTTCGTAAAGTATCTATTGAACAAAGAATGAATAGATATTCCAAACTAATAATTTAGTTATATGGGCCATGTGTTAGGATTGAGGCATGTACCTAAAATATGATAGTTTTGCTTTTGCTCAGTACTGGGTAAGATTCAAGCACATTTCCCCAAAGACTTACTCATCCACTTAATGTACTTAGTTTTAGTGTGTCCCTCTTAAGTGTCAGGTACTGGGCTAGATGCTATGGATACATGTTGACAAGCCCCAATTCCTTTGAATAATGTTCTCTGCCTGTTGGTCGGGGGCAGACAAGGGAAAGACCAGTTGTAATACACTCTGGTGTGTAATCATGAAAAGATGTGTATGGGGTGTTATTAATGCCCAGGGAGAGCTCCTGACTTAACTTGGAGGGGCCATGGAAAACTTACTAGAAGTCTCCTGAGCTATAAATGAAAGGATAGCTTGAATTAAGACAGACAGAAGAGGAGGGGTTATAAGCTGCTACTAGAAGTGACACTGTGTCCAAAGGCACAGAGAATTCCTGACCCCCTCCAGGACCACGTTAGTTTGACATAACGTTACGATAAAGTGTTGTATGTGTAATAAGAGGCAACTTTATTTTTCTATGTGAAAAGGCATTTGGATTCCAACCCAGGAATGATGGGGATCCATTAAAGAATTTTGAGAATGGGAGAGACAGAGTTATTGGTGCCCTATTCTGAATCTTGCATTATATTTTTCACTATTTCAAATCAAAATATATGTATACACATACATTAAAAATACCTATGAAAATTAAAACAAAAATATATCAGGGGAGAAAATGAGCTTTCGGTGGGCTGAAGGGAGAGAGAATAAGATATTCTTAAAATGCTGCACCCAGGATCTGTAAAAGTTCATATGCAGGACTTGAAACCAAACCAGAGGTTGAATGAGCGTGAAATTAGCCAAGGTTGTATCCATATGTGACTTTCAGGGGCTCTGTTTTGCAGGATTAGGAGAGCAAATTTATTTCAGTTTCAGAGTTCAGGAAAAATGGCGGACTCTGAATGGCCATATCTGCTAGGACTGACATGAAGTAGAATTCACACTCTCCTACCTCCTGACTAAGACCTAACAGAAAAACCTCTATTTCTGTCTGGACACTTGTAGGACAATCAAATTCAGCTATTCAAATTTAATGTCCCTGACATTTTTAGGAGGCTAACATTTTGACCCTTTCATTCTATAGGTATAATACTAGGTGTTAACTCTAGCAGAAACTGCTTCTTTTGTGCAGTACTTTGTGTTGTTGTTAACTATAGCTGAAATTCAATAGGAGATGTCATTTACTCACAGTTTTTCTCTTACCATTACACCCAAAATCACTCTTTTTGTTTCTTTCTCCTTGCTGTTAATCTGATAGTTACTGCTTATTCCCTGATGATGGTATCTCCAGCAGGAACCATAATCTCTGTGAAGATCGGGACCTAGTTTTGTTCACTGCTTAAGCCTTAGCACCTAGATCAGTGTCTATCATATAGCTGGTACCGACGTGTTAAAGGAAGGAATGGAGGAAAGAAGGAAGGGGGAGAGAGAGAGAGAGAGAAAGAGAGGGAAGGAGGAGGGGATCAAGGCATCTTCCCATCTTGCTATCCTCTCTTTAATAGCTCAGCAAATGGCACTATAACCTACCGAATGGGCCAAGGGAGAAATCCAGCTATCATCTTTGCCTTACCACTTTTCACACATTACACATCCAATCAACATCTGGTCCTTTCTGTTCTGCCCTTTAAATCTGTCTCACATGTATTTGCATCCTTGCCTCCCCACAGTTCACACCTCTGTCATCTGTTACTTGCTTATGATCTCTATGTTATACTCTTCTTCTTCACAAAATAATGCTCCTTACCGCCAGAAGATCGACTTCTCTAAGACAGTCTTGATCACATTACTCCTGTGTTAAAGATTGTCCTTGTAATTTCTGCTCTCTTTTAGGATATTATTCCAACCTTCATGAGGCATCCATTTTTCTGGAAGTTCTGGTTGCTGCATCCTCTTGAGTCTTGCCTAACCTCTAGCAGCTTATTTCCCAGCCACCTTGGGTTCCTTATTCCTGAGATTTCACGTTCACCGCCTGTCATATTAAGTTAACTTTTTGCCTGGCTAGATCTCTTGACCTGTAGAACACAAGATGTCACTTCATCCAGACAGATTTTGGCCACTAGCAGTCTAGTAAAATGCTCCTCCTATCAGTTTCCATAATACACTTTAGGCCCCTTCTACTCCAATCCCAGAACTCATTACACCATTGAATAATGCTAAATTCCAAACCCTTTGATGGCAGGCTCTATGTGTGTTTCATTCACTACCTTATTCCTGGTGACAGACACTAACATATACAAATTCTTTGTAAACAAGGACAGGTAATGTACTTCTCTGAATTCAAGGACAATAATTTATTCATAAGCTTCTTCCTTCCACTTGGGCAGTTAAATTCCTGCTATTCTGAAGAGAATTTTGCTCCTCCATGTCACCTTTATGAAATGTCAGAAAACACAAAAATATAGTAACAATTTGATTAATTCAAAAATTTGCCATGCCAGTAACTACTGATATTTGTTTAATGTATTTCATACATCTTATGGACTATGTAGATATCTTACCCTTTAATGAAGAGTAAAAATTGTTCACACACGTTTGGTAAAGGTCACCTATTTTCAATCAGCTCCTTTCTGTGTAATAACTGGCTGACATTTCTCATCCATTTGTGATCAATGAACATGCATATTTTAACTCAAAAGTCCATTCTCTTCAAAGTACCACTCTTATAGCTTCTTATTTCATAACTTGATGATGTTTAGGGCAGGGTAACTACACTAATTCTTGTCCTTAGGCTTTTTTATCTTTAAAGCAAAATAACTGGTAGAACAAACAATAGAAATTGGCTATACTTGAGAATCAGTTGTCAAAAAAGCACATCCTGAATAGATACGCTTTGACCTCATATGTTTAAGGAATGATTGCACTGTTATATTTAATATTACCGTAAATAAACTGTACTTTATTGCTTGTCCTTTATATGTGGTGAGGTGAGATGTTCTAAAAATCCACAAAAAGTAAACAACAGCATTAATTCTGGAAAGTATTTCTCTCACAGATATTTAGAAGCAATCTTCCCTGGAACCATAATCCTCAAAAGGAAATTGCAGTCCTTGCAGAAACACAGTTTGGGTCATCTGGGTCTAGGTCTCTGGATTTTTCTAAAAGCCTTCACAAGGCACAAATGACATTTTAAATATCTTGTCAGGGAAAGAAGTGATTTTTAACGCAGATCCACCAAATATATATATTTTTAAACCAGTAGCCCCAAAGGCAGAGAAAAACATTAGCACCAAGATAAATGTCATGACTTGTGTATAAGGAGGAACATCGTATAAGGATAATAGAGAAGTATCTCTTGTCAGAAAATAAAGAAGAGTAAACAGGTATAATACTCCATGATTCTATCTGTATCTACTCGGAAGTATAATTGGATATCAGAATATTTCTTCTCTACTGGATGCTATGTTATTTTGTTTTTCTGATATTTTAGAAAAAAAAGAACAGATCCAATTATGCTCTGGTCTGCAGGCATGGGGAGAGGAGGACGGAGTTAGGCAGCAGCAAGTGAGCAGAGGTAACACGAAAGTAGGCAACGTAATGAAAGTGTCAAAATGATTCCTTTAAAGAAGTAAAGCTTGTTGTATGATGGCCTGATGGCGTGTTACCCTTGTTCTTGACCAATATACCAATTTATGAAGCTACCAACCCTTCCATACTGCTGCTGTCTTCTAGATCTTTCTTAGTCCAGTTTTTACAAACTCTCGTGTTATATACCTCTCATACCTCTTTATGACCTATGACATAAAGCCTCTCCCTTGTCTTTTGTAGTAGTATCCTGCTCAAGAAGTTTGGTGATTCTGCTTTGAGTAGAAGCAGTAAAGTTAAAATGTGTTGCCTCCCAAAGTAGCTCATTCTGCCTTTGGAGGAACTGAGCAAGGAAAACTTTTCCCTATTTTATGCTGTACTCATACCTTAGAACCATGTATATCAGGTAGTAATTTTAGACAACATTAAGCTGGTTCTGAGAAGTGGGTATCCATCAATAAACAAGGTAAAATTCTCTTTCATGTGAAAAGCCATTTACTTATCAGCGGTGCCCAGGCACTGCATCTTCGGTGCTTTAGTGCTTCCTACACAGTCTGTGGTTCTGCACTTCTCCAGTGTCCCCTTTTGGACACATTGCAGAATAGGGCTCTTGAGAACCCATTCACTCTCTTTCCTCTGATCCATACCAAATAGAAAAATTACACCCTCTGTTCCTTTCTGCTTGCTTTACAAACAAATTAAAACTTGTCAGGGTTGGTAAACATTTCAAAATTTTGAGGTTTGCAAAGGAGGGTGACCCTGCTAGCATTGAAATATTTCAGAGGCTTGGCTTTCCAAGAGGAAACTCCAGAATTAAAAGCGTTTTTGTCCACATAGAGCCATTACCCATGAGAGTAAAAGATACCTTCAAACATCAGCCTTGAGTTTTGTGTGCAAACTACTTGCTAGATATAGCAGAATTGTTGAAGTAAAGTAGTAACACAAAGTAGGCTTTTCCTAGGTCCTGGAGCTACTTATCTAAATCTGACAGAAGCATAACATGCAGATGGAAGGAGTTTAGCATTTCGGTTGCTGGATGTATTTTAAATAGCAGACAGTTTGTTAGGTGTTATGCTTTTTTGGCATTAGTTATGTTGATTCTGACATAAAAATAAAAATATTTAAGAATATCAGAAATGCCTGTTTCCAGCATTTTCTACCAGGTAAACTGTCAGATAACACAACAGTCATCTCTATATCATGTTCATAAAAGATGATCATTTGGTGTGTAAGATGAATTTGAAGTGTAGTTTCAACACTGTTGGTAATTATATAAAATGACAGTACAATGTAAAGAATAAAAATGTTATAGCGTTATTCACTTAGCCAACATTATGAGTGCCTTTTGAGGGGCATTGACTGAGAAGGGGTAAAAAAGGCAGGTGTCTGAGGTGCTAGAAATGGCCATCTGGATATGAATGGTGATTACATGGAGATATAGATAGATAGACACATACGTAGTATGATTTTTAAATCATTAAAAAATTATGCCACATGGTTAGCTAAAAACTTTCTTGTAATTATAAATAATTTATTTCATTTCTTTTCAAATAATATTAAGAATGATTTTTATTGTGAAGGAAATAATACTTATTTTATTAGGTTATTTTTATTATCATAATAGATTTTGTCCCACCAATTTGCAAGGGAAGAGCACCATGAAAAATCTCCTAGAGGTTTCAAACTGATTGCACACAGACACAGAGAAAAAAAATGAAGAAGCGTGTAAGAAATTTCTGCAAGAAGCATACAAATTTATAAATCAGAAAAACCATACTTGCTTTGTTACTTTATAAATTTTAAAGATAATGATTTTGTATATGAGGAGATCATATTGGGAGAGTTTGAAGCAGGAATGAAATAACCACCTCAAACTTTTAATTGGACAGATGTATCTTAGGAAAAAGTGATAATAACATCATATTTTAGATGAGGACCCTACAATAAGGATGCTTTACCAATACATGATCTCATAGAAAGCAATAAAAAACAATTTAGAATGAAACAGAAGAGTCTCCTAATCAGAAGAATATAAGTAACGCTGCTGGAAGCTACTTCTTTTCCACATCATCTCCCTGGAGCTCCCTGATGAAAAATACATTTCCCAAGACTATTTCCACCCTTTAAATTGGGATACTAAAGGCCCTTGAGTTACACATGCAACCAGCAGTTTCTTACTAATTAGTATCTCATCATGGTATATTTTTATCTGATTGGCACTGAGAACATGACCCACTCTGAACACTGTGTTGGTGAGAAGAGGAAAGGTCTATTGCATGAGATAATCAAAGGGAGAGAAGCCCCAGCCAGGAATGACCATGCGTCCCAAACTCACAGGTGCTTGACCCTGAGGGAGAGAGGAGCACAGAGGCAACAGGGAAAAAGGAACAGAGAATCCTGGACTAGGCTGAAGATGCTTTAGGAATTGTTTGAGAACCGATTTGCACATTGGAGTAAATTCCCTTATTCCATTTTCAGATATCCATTTTTATGGGGACAAGTCAGGGGCTTTTGAAAGCTGTGTAAATTCTTCCACCTACTTGAGGTCAATTCCAGTGATTATATATGTGGCCTGCTTACCAGATGCTACCTGGAATGGAGCACTACAGATAGCCGTAGAGAAAATTCTAATTTTCCTTCCAAATGAATAAAGTATCTATATTGTATATAGATATATAAAGTATATATGTATGTGTAAGTATATATGTATATATACACAGGTACTGTACACATATATGCTTATATATACTTTTATTCATTCATACACATATAACATGTATGTACACATATATTCTCTCCCTCTCTCTCTCTATAAATATATATATATATATTTGTAAATGTATATATACAGACACACACATGCACACACACTATTTCCACAGGACTTCTGTAATACAATATGCAAAGCAAATTGTAGCATGTTCTTATGTTCTTTTTTAATTCCACCTAGACATCTAGAGTTAAATTCTGTGATGCATATTTCTTTTTTGTTATTACCAACAGGTTAACACTGAGAAAATGTGATTGTGTGGGTGTGTGTATGTTTGTGTGAGAGAGAGAGACACCGTACAGAAAAAAGAGCCAGCATTTTATGCCAAGGCTTTTCTTCCCTCATGTTGATCTAAATTCAGGAACAAGAAAGTAGGGGAAAGAAACTGGCAGAACATGCTCCGTTTGCAGAGGTTTATGGAAGAAGAGAAATCCTCCTAAGAAATAAGTTTAGTGGCGATAGAGTAAGAGTGAGAGGGCTCTTGGTTTCTTGGTGTTTAAAATGTGTAAAATATACACTTTATATTTCCTCATTGGTTTTTTTGAAAATTAAATGAGACAAAGTGTGAGAGAGCACCCATCAGAGTACCTGGTGAGTAGCTATTGCTCAAGGAAACAATAATAGTTTTTTCTTTGCCTTTCCCAAGCTTAAAGGGGTCACCAGGAAGCACATCCAGGACTGCAAAGTATACCTGAAAGGGGTAGTGATGTAATGATGATTAAAAAGAATGGGTTTTTCAGTTCAACAGATTGAAATTTCAATCTGACCATGATTTCCTACCTGTGTAGATTTAGGGAATTTTATTTTTTAAGGGCCTGGTTTCCTTCTCAAGTATAATGCAGGTAATATTCACGACCTCAGAGGTTGCTATACAATGAGATGCCATAATAAATGCGCTTAGCAATGCACCTGACTTACAGCAAACACCCTGCCACTGTGGATATTAGCATTTATTACATTAACTGGGTGGCCCAGGTCCCCATATTTTCCTGGCATTCCACATGAATTCTCTCAACCTCTCCAGGTTTGAGAGTTATCAGGGTCCCAGTTACAACCTTGACCCCCAGGGTCTCTAATAATTTCAAGCTAAGAAAGCCACTGTTTACCCAGAGGATGGAAAGCTGACTTTTATTGAGACCTATGAAAATGCAAATGTCTAAACCTGGGATAATAAAATAGGATCTTATTTTCATCAAGTACCACCTTTTTGGTAGCTCAGGACCCACTGCCTTGATTCCTGCACCTCAGCTGCTCAAAGTCTCCCCTGGCTGTTGGTGAAAACTCCCAAAGTTGCTTTCAAAACAAGATTCTTGTGCACTGAGAAACAAGATTCTCGTGTTTCCCTCTCTGACCTCCTGCCTTCTGCCAGGGGAGAGCCCTGCTGCTGAAGTCTCTTGGGAGATCACAGCTCCTCTGTCCTCTGTCCTCTGTCCTCTGTCCACAGCACTGTCCTCTGTCCTGGTCTCATTGTTCACACAAGTGCAACTACAGGAAAAGCACACTGTCCTTCCCTTTATCGCTTTTTCCTTACAACTTCAGCTCATGCTTTTCACTAAGGTCACACAGCATATGCAGACCAAGTGGCAAGTTTTCTCATAAAGTAGAGAAACCATGGAAAGGAGTAGGATGCAGAAGACATAAACCAGGTGCCAGGCAAGGCGTCAGCTCTGAAGCCTGCAGGCCTGGTGCCTGAACGTTTCATCTCTGTGAACCCTCGCTTGTCATCGGCCAGGGGTCAGCTCTCTGCTCCCAACCGAACTACTTTGCAATAGATCTTCCTGCACACAGGCCAGGACCCAGCTCCAGTGAGACATCAGAGACAGAACTTCAGACTCCATCCCGGGCTTTCGTTTTGGAACCCTCATTTTCATTTCCAGATTCTAACTCTTGTGAGAATGTCCACTCATTTCAATTAAAAGCCTTCTTCACTTCTGCCCACTAACCTATTCTAAATAGAAAAATTAGAAGAAAATAATCCTGCATCAATTCAATCTGTATTAGTCATTCTTTTTTTTTAAAAGTGTACAATTTAATAGTTTTTATTATGTTCATAGATATTTGCAACCATCATCACAGTGAGTTTTACAACATTTTAATCACCTCAAAAAGAAATCCTGTATCTTTAGCTATCATCCCCCATTCTCCGTCAGTCCTCCCCCAACCCCTGTTGTAAGCAGCCACTAATCTAGTTTCTGTCTCTGTAGATTGCCTATTCTACACATTTTATATTAACGGAACCATATCATATGTGGTCTTTTGTGTATGGCTACTTTCACTTAGCATAATGTTTTCAAGGTTTGTCCTTGTTGTAATATTCCATTATATGGACGTACAACAAGAGAAAAGGGAACCCTCTTGCACTGTTGGTGGGAATGTAAATTGATAGAGCCACTATGGAGAACAGTATGGAGGTTCCTTAAAAAGCTAAAAATAGAACTATCATATGACCCAGCAATCCCACTCCTGGGCATATACCCTGAGAAAACCATAATTCAGAAGGACTCATGTACCACAATGTTCATTGCAGCTCTATTTACAATAGCCAGGACATGGAAGCAACCTAAGTGTCCATCATCGGATGAATGGATAAAGAAGATGTGGCACATATATACAATGGAATATTACTCAGCCATAAAAAGAAACGGAATTGAGTTATTTGTAGTGAGGTGGATGGACCCAGAGTCTGTCATACAGAGTGATGTATTAGTCATTCTTAAATGATACCTTGTGCAGGCTATCACTTATCCCGTGGTTGAACTGGGCCAAACCAATTTCTTATTCATTCTCTTCTGCAGTGGAAGTGTGCAGTGGAGTCTGCTGGTCCATTCAGCAATCCTCTTGGGTCTTTGCTCCCAGAAACAACTATATGAACACTCGTAAAACCATGGATCTCCTCAAGAATGCACGTAATAAATTTGGCAGCTTAAATAAATTTGTACACATACAAAAAAAAAAAAAATTCAAAGAAGCAACGACCAACCTGAAAAGACCTAGCTCTAGTCCCTAATAAAAATAGAATGATTAGCTTCTTATTCTACATTGTACATATTCAAAAAATGGGGTGATATTCAAAGTGCAACTCTACCCCAAAGGTCTCTCATGAATCCATAGATAATCCTCAATGCCTAGGAAAGCAACCTGCAAAAAGAAGAGAAATATACATACATGTTGTTGAAAGCATAAAGGAAATAGGAGTTTATCCATCATCTAATATTTACAGCTTAAAAAGCATTACTTTGGAATCGAGTTTCAACCAAGTTACCCTGTTACATTTCTTTAAACTCTTGGTTGGAATTCTGAATATGTTTTCTCAAAGAAACATTAAGCCCAAATTTGGGAAGTTATAAGACCTTTAGTTCACATTAGACTTTACATTCATACAAACTGGTAAGAACATTTATTGTTCAAAACAAACAAAAGACTTACATTTAAGACTAATCTATGAGTTAGATAAAATAAAATATATTTGTTAAACTTACCACTTTCCCCAGCTTGCATTTTTAAAACCTGAACGTCTTCCTAAACTGTGATAACTTGCCCCCAAACTTCCTCTCTGTACCATGGTTCTCAGTTTTGTCTTAACTGTGTAATTGCATCTGCATATTTGCTGTTTTTCTCTTAAATCCAGGTCTTCATTCGAGACTCAGCCTCCTCTTCCATATCCTGGCCGCCTCCATTCTCTGCTTTTTCATGCCAGTACCCTCTGCCGTGATCTGTGTAAAGTACAAAATTAACCTCGCTGTTTCCCACATAAAGCCTCCACTGGCTCTCTGTTATCTACAAAATCAGCACCAGTCTTCCTGGCGTGGCTATGAGGACACACCCTCAACTTCTCCCACCCCCGCCCCCATATCTCTTGCCATTCCTTCCCCTGTGCATTACCCTTTAGTCACTGTGACTAATTCGCTGGCACGTGAGTAAGCATGCATGCTCTTGCCCACACGCACACACACATCCCTAATGACATTTTGGCCCTTGGTGCCATTCGTCCATGCTGTCCCCATGAGATGTATCTGCACTTCTCCATGTTATCTGTATACTCCTCCGTAACTTTTCTGGCTAATTCCTATTCTCTCTTCCAAGCTCAGAACTGACATCGCTTTCTCTAGAACACTGTCTTTGATCTCCAGCCATCAGCCTAATTGATCATCTACAGGATACCTCAGAGCTAGTGCAGGTTTGGTTCCAGACCATCGCAACAAGGCAAATATCCCAATAAAGCGAGTCACACAAAGTTTTTGGTTTCCCAGTGCATGTAAAAGTTGTTTATACTATTCTGTAGTCTATTAAGTGTGCAATAGCGTTACATCTAAAAAACAATGTACACACTTTAATTTAAAACTACTTTATTGTTGAAAAAATGCTAACCATTGTCTGAGTCTTCAGCGAGTTGTAACCTTTTTGCAATAGGAACATCAAAGATCACTGATCACAGGTCAACTTAACAAATATAATAATAAGATTGAAAAACTATGAGAATTACTAAAATGTGACACAAAGACACAAAGTAAGCAAATGATGTTGGAAAAGTGACGCTGATAGACTTGTTTGACACAGGGTTGCCACGAACCCTCAATTTGTAAAAAAAGAAAAAACAACTCAGTATCTGTGAAGTGCAATAAAAGGTATGCTTGTATTTTACAACATTTGCCATATTGCTTCCTAATTTTCTCTTTACAGATTCGTGTTACCTGATAGATTACAAAGTCTATGCAGGCCCAGACTGTATCTTAAGTTTATTTATAACTTCTGTGTCCTTTACTGTGTCTATTGTATATTAATACTTGAGTGCTAATTTTGTAATACATGAATACGTATATGAAAGAATATGTCTTTTAAAGACTGTTGACTTCTGAGACCTCTCTCATCCTTGGTTGCTAGTTATCTATTTTGGACTTTTTTTTGAGTATAATACCATCTTATGGTTCATTGATTTAATAATGGAGTGTGTCTTGTGTGTCAGAAACGGGGCCAGATCCAGTGTAACTATAAGCTACAATAATCGCCAAGAAAGCATATAGATACAAGTGTGGAAAGTACCCTAAAAAAAAAGTGCATGGTGCTATGAGATTGTAGAAAGGGCCAGCATGGTTTAGAGACACAAAAAGATGCCTTATTGCAAGAAATGATGTTTGAACCGAGATATGAAGATGTGCAGTTAACCAGATGGAGAGGGAAGGGAGACTGTGCCAGGCTAATGGAAGAGTTCACTCAGTGGGGGGTGGGATGTTGCTGTACTCAAAGGATGGAGAGAACCCAGGGGGGTCCAAACAGAGGTGGAGGTGCACAGCCCTATGAGCAGAAGCTGTGACAATTTTGGAGAATGAGGTTTGGAAATGGGGCAGGAAGGAGGATAGAAAACTATTATGTTACTTAAGAAACATATCAGGAGTCCCCACATTTTGGTGATGGAGAGACATGGGTAGAGTTGAGAAATATTGAGAAAGAAAAGTCAACATTATTTGATGATGGATCGGCATGTGATGGTTACGGAGGGAAGGGGCGAGAAGGGTGAGGGTGAAATCTGATTTTCAGAGCCGGTGGGATTTTTCTGAGAAAAAGATGGATCAAGATGGACCAGCTTCCCTGAGGGCTCAGCAGAGAGGAGAGATCTGACAGATCTGCTTTGTACTGTTGATTTTAGGTGACCTTTAGCACCAGATTTCTACCATGTGACATTTTGGAAATCACAGATGTGGGCAGATTGTGGCGAAAGAGGAGAGAAGGAATTTATGGCCAAACCATAAGAAATACTAACACTTGTAACTCTCTGCAGACAAGAGAGAGGAGAGAGGTCATCCTCAATTTCTTTTTATATATGAGTTTTTATTATACCATAAACTTGGTGAGAAAGGGAAAAAAATCCACTTTTAAAAAATGTGGTCACACAGCACCAAAACAATGCAGCAGCCAAAGTGGGATCCTTAAAAAAAAATGTTGATATGAATTGAATTGAAATAAGTACTCATCATCCAACAAATCACTATAAAATCTATTTGAAAAATGAAAATTATGTATCTATACATAGTGTCATATTTTTAAAGAATACATTCATTCTGGGAGAGAGGTGAGGGATATATTTAATAATGCTTTGCTTTTAAAACTAATGATCTCAATTTGAATTAAGCATAGACCAGTGGTCATCATTCAGGACAGATCATGATGACTCAATATGAGGATTAATTACAAAAGTAATCATATCCATTACCTAATTATTCAAATCTTAATTACAACTCTGCCGACCCAATTAGTCAGGACACAAGGCTACTGTTGGAGATGGGTGGATACTCGGCATCTGTGCTGAAGTGAGAGGCATCGGTTGCCAAGAGATGAAGTGATGGAAAGTGTCAACTCACCAGCTGCGAAGTGAACAAGGCTTAGAAAAGCACACAGGAGTCTGTGCAGTGATTTAGCACACGGGTCAGGGGGAGGTGAGGAGAGGATGCACGTGTGCTCTCAAGGCCTTTGTTACCCTATGGATGGACTGTGGATTGCAAAGCATTGCTTATCTCACTGTGGGGTGCTACCATTAAAAACAGAAAAAAATAAAAATACCTAAAGCTGTCTTTTGCATGTTAGATAGAGCCGTAAGAAGAAATGAGCCAGCAACGCCTTTTAAACATATAAACATGTTTTTATAAATTCATTGGAATCATTTATGGCCTCTAATATTTGCTTGATCCATGCCTAATGAAAGAAATAGAATTATACACATGAAATATCTACTTCTTATAAGTATAAAAAATAAAATAATAGATTCCCTGATTGGCGCCACCGATTTTGACTTTAGTAGCATCGAATGTCTAATATCTCAGCATCTGATATATTTACATGCTATTATTGACTTTTTTTTTTTTACTTTTTATTTATTTATATTTATTTTTTTGGTTGTGTTGGGTCTTCATTTCTGTGCAAGGGCTTTCTCTAGTTGCGGCAAGCGGGGGCCGCTCTTCATCGCGGTGCGCGGGCCTCTCACTATCGCGGCCTCTCTTGTTGCGGAGCACAGGCTCCAGACGCGCAGGCTCAGTAATTGTGGCTCACGGGCCTAGTTGCTCCGCGGCATGTGGGATCCTCCCAGACCAGGGCTCGAACCCGTGTCCCCTGCATTGGCAGGCAGATTCTCAACCACTGCGCCACCAGGGAAGCCCTATTATTGACTTTTGACCATATTAGATAGGAAGGATTCTATTAATAATGCTATTGACTTTATATATATTTATTGTATTTGTCAACCTTGGTATAAAATCTTTATTGAACTATAATCAATTGTTTAAAAAAATGTTAGTGAAGGGAAGCAGTGTATAAAGTATGACACAACTCATTAGAACTTTAAGTATGTCAACTTTTGACCCAGCTATGGATTCACTTCCACCGTCCTCAATGTCATAGGTTTAAGTTTTTATTAATTCACATTTTGGAATGTGCGAATGAAAGAATGTTGGCACTTATTGAAGTCACAATGTTAATTTACATGAAATATATATACATCTTTCTTCTGAGTGTAATAGAAACGATTTCAACTTTTCACATTGGTTTCACAGAAGAAAATTACATTTCAACAAAATTAAAAGAGTCTGGGGAGCTTTTCCAGCATTGCATCTCCACGCTCCCTTGTTATTGAATGACAGTAAGAAATCCTGTTATTTCTCTGCTACTGAGCAAATTGCTTTCCATAATTATGGTTTATGTTTTAATGGGGATAGCTTCACATTAGGAGAATTATACCAAACCAGCATTGCCTCTTGGTGCTGCACAGAACAGCACCCTGCCCACTTTACAAAATCCATGTCTCTCGTGTTGCCGCTAAGAAAAATATATAAATAAATGCTTGCCAATCTTGCATCTGAGAGAGTTTTAATTGAGGATAATGAAACATCCCTAGCTCCAAAATGAGAGTATGGTGGCCACAAAGCCCTTTAAAATGCAAATAGGCAGAAGACATTTACAGAAGTTGTGTGAGATTATGCAGCATAGTGATAGTGTAGGTAGATGACAGTTTGTCAAATTTAGCTGCAATGATCAGACCTATTTTCCCTCTTTCTACTTCTGAGACCGACTTGAATGAATGAATTCGGATGATATAAAGTCGGCACCTTCAACACTAAGCATCCTGCCCTTTCAGCTATAGGGGATCTGCATACCACCCATTAAAGGAGGGGGAAATGACCAGGAAGAAGCAGAACTGTTAATTTCACGTGATTTAATGTTTCTAGGTCCCACTTCCTCTCCCCATTTCAGTTGTATTTCACCCACAGAATACTTCTCTCATTTTAAATCACAGTGACGCAGTAAAACACGTGTGTACTTTCACTAAGCAACTTACCAATTCAAGTGGGTTGCCTCAGCAGTAAGAAATGAACTCAGAAGTGATAAAGCATGGCACTGCTTCAGTAAAATGGAATAAGAAATCACTTTGACAGAGCCTAGATTCTGGTCTGGGTTGCTAAATGTGTGTTTTTTGTTTTTTTTTTCCTCTTTTTTTTTTTTCCTCTTTCAAGGTCGATGTTCTTTATTTTACGTGGAGTGTATCTTATGTGACAGCACGGGAAGAAATGTAGGCAGCCCAGGTTAATGTGTTTGGGGTCGAATGGGCTTCATAGTGAGGGGAATCAGCCCTCTTGAGATATTCAGCTAACATCTACAAGTTTAAAAGGAATCTTGTTTAAATGGCCACTGTTATGGTGAATGCCAAGAACTAGGAGAGGCATGAAAGGAAAACATGCAGTTGCTTATTTTTAAAAAGGGAACCTCCTTATTTTCCTTTGACTGGGATACAGCACAAAGGTGTGGTTTAGAATGATTTCCCATTGCAAACTCTTTCACCTCAGGGATTTACAAGTGGGATATTTTCATTTCTGAATTGAAAGTGTTGGTCTTTTAGATTTGAGATGACAAGTGTCTTTCCCCACCTTCATCACCTGCCAGTAACTTAAGCACCATCTGCCAAGGTGCCAGGCACTGGTCTCTTGCTTCTAGGGGACTTCACCTGCGTGTGCCTGAGTGTTTGCATAAGAGTAATCAGTCGCAAACTACATGCATTTATTAGCAACACCATTGATTTATTAAAAGAAGACCTTAAAAAAAGAAGAAATCTTGAGTTAGCAACTGAAAACCAAGGTCAGATCCTAATGATTAATCTGTATATGTTTCCTGTTTTTTTTTTTTTACTATGAAATTCCCAATCTGAATATCTACTTTGTTTTATAAACGTGTATTTTAAATGAAATAATTAGGATCACTTAAACTTGGAGTTGAACAGCATTCTTTTCATCAAGAAATTTACTCAGATACTTTTCATTAATACTTCTTGAATTATTAAATACTTTTCCTAACATACCTTTATTTCTACCTTACTCCAAATTGAAGGATAAATATTCAAGTGTCTATCAACTGCATCATTAAACATTCATTTGTTATTTCCAGGTGTCTCATGCAGGTTTATAGAAAGCTATAGATTGTGTCTACTGAATGGCAGCTGTATCTTTCACACGAATGTAAAAAAAATATGTGAATAGAGTTTCATTTTCTTTATCTATAAACATTCAGCGAGGTTTGACTGTATGTTAGAGATTGAATTCAAAACTTTTCTTTATGAAATCAAATCAGAAAGAAGTGGACAACTTGACACTGTTAAAATTTGAATCAGGGTTTTTACTCA
The DNA here is from genome assembly GCF_949987535.1 of Balaenoptera acutorostrata. NCBI lineage: Eukaryota > Metazoa > Chordata > Mammalia > Artiodactyla > Balaenopteridae > Balaenoptera > Balaenoptera acutorostrata. The sequence continues at coordinate 21,651,685 of NC_080065.1, read as the reverse complement.
ATGACAATAGTTTTTTACTTTAAAAAGTGTCCTTATATATGTGTGTTTAAATTGACTTTGAAAGAGGCAGTGTTACTTTTGCCTAAATTTTATGCTCCATGTACAAGAAGGCAGTACAAAATTAAGATACCTAATAATGTTAGGCACTTAACTCTGCCAGAGAGATCCTACTCAAGGGCACCTAAGAAGAAAAGATTCCCATAAGAGGATGCCCAGATGAATTTCTATCAAGTGTATTTAGAACCAAATGAACGACTCAAGTGTGTTTCTTCAAAATGTACTGGGAATTCTGAATGTGTTCAATTTCACTAGGATCTCCTATTTGTTGCTATAAAGTCCCTCAACATCATTTTGTCCTATTTTTAGTGAAAATCACAAAGCATTCTCTTTCTTTTGTGTCTTAGAATATACAAACAGTTGCATATAGATGAAAATCTCTTTTGTGGAATAAATATAAATGGAACTGATCCCTCAGCACCTCCTTCATTCCATGTTTCAGTGATAGATTATCACTAAAACTACTGCAATGTAAAATAAAATGCCTTGCTGCATTCTCAGGTTACTTTCCCACGGAGCATCTTCACTTACCTTACGATAAATAAGCACCAGTGTTCTCTCACTTATATACCTAAATATGCTTGAGACAGGAATGGTAAATAAAATCATCCATGTTTTGTGAAAAGAGACATACTGCAAATGTCAAGGTAAAGTTCTTTTTGATTCTATAGTACACAGCTATTTCTTCCAAACAATTTAGGATTCAGGTTGCATGCCGATAGCTCATGTGGGCTATTTCTGCAAGCAGTTTAGTAAGAAGCCTTGAGGTATGCATCAGAGAGAAGGAGGATTCTGTTTTTTGGTTTCTTTTAAAGATGAGCAAATGGAATATCTTATTTGCAAGGAGTAAGAAGGAGGAAAAAGATTATAAGCAAACATCTTGAGATAAACTGAATCCTGACAGAATAACAAAACAATCAAAAAACATTTCTTGAACGCTCTTTACTAGACATTATGCTAATTTAACTAGGCTTTAAGGAAAAACTTGAAATGGCCTCGTCGTCCCCACAGAAAAATGACCAATGGTGGGCTGCTGCTGGGTGGGGAGCGTGACATTCACAGTAGAGTGATGAGCATGGCAAGCTTAGGCCTTGACTTTGTCCAGCTCTGATACAAGAAGCCAGTTAGGGAGCTCTATGTGAAAAGAGGGCAGAGTGTTCAAAAGATTGTTGTTGTTGTTTTTTTTTCCTCCCAGTTAATTTTCTCTTTTTGGGGTTAGAATTTTCTGCATTCATTTTTGTATATCAAAGGCACTCGCTCTTTATTTGCTTTGGGCCACTAGTTGTGCAGTTACTAGGAATGGAAATTTTAGATCCAGAGAAAATGTCTTGCTATAGCTGTTGAGTAATGAATGAAGTAGAAGCCCCAGGAAAAGGGTATTTATGGTTCTGAAATTATATTCTGCCTTGAACTTTAGTCCAGTGGAAAGTGAACATTGCTTTTTTGTTTAATTCAATTTTTATTTTATATTGGAGTATAGTTGACTTGCAATGTTGTGTTAGTTTCAGGTACACACCAAAGTGAGTCAGTTATACATATACATATATCCATTCTTTTTCAGATTCTTCTCCCATATAGGTTATTACAGAATATAGAGTTCCCTGTGCTATACAGTAGGTCCTTGTTGATTTCCTATTTTATATGTAGTAGTGTGTACATGTTAATTCCAAACTCGATTTATCCCTCCTCCGCCACCTTTCCACTTTGGTAACCATAAGTTTGTTTTCGAAGTCTGTGAGTCTGTTTCTGTTTTGTAAATAAGTTCATTTGTATGATTTTTTTTTTAGATTCCACGTATAAGTGATATCGTATTATATTTGTCTTTCTCTGTCTGACTTACTTCACTCAGTATGGTAATTTCTAGGTCCATCCATGTTACTGCAAATGGCATTATTTCATTCTTTTTTATGGCTGAGTAATATTCCATTGTACATATGTACCACTTCTTCTTTATCCATTCATCTGTCAATGGACATTTAGGTTGCTTCCATGTCTTGGCTATTGTAAATAGTGCTGCAATGAACATTGGGGTGCATGTATCTTTTTGAATTGTGGTTCTTTCCAGATATATGCCCAGGAGTAGGATCGCTGAATCATATGGTAGCTCTATTTTTAGTTTTTTGAGGAACCTCCCTACTGTTCTCCATAGTAGTAGTACCAATTTACATGCCCACCAACAGTGTAGGAGGGTTCCCTTTTCTCCACACCCTCTCCAGCATTTATTGTTTGTAGACTCTTTGATGATGGCATTCTGACTGGTGTGAGGTGATACCTCATTGTAGTTTTGATTTGCATTTCTCTAATAATTAGTGATGTTGAGCATCTTTTCACGTGCTTTTTGGCCATCTGTATGTCTTCTTTAGAGAAATATCTATTTAGATTTTCTGCCCATTTTTTCATTGGGTTCTTTGTTTTTTTGATATTGAGCTGCATGAGCTGTTTGTATATTTTGGAGATGAATCCCTTGTTGGTTGCTTCATTTGCAAATACTTTCTCCCATTCTGTGGGTTGTCTTTTTGTTTTGTTTATGGTTTCCTTTGCTGTGCAAAAGCTTTTAAGTTTAATTGGACAGCTACATGTAAACTGGACAGCTACATGTAAAAGAATAAAATTAGAACATTCTCTAACACCATACACAAAAATGAAATGGATTCAAGACCTAAATGTAAGGCCAGACACGATAAAACTCTTAGAGGAAAACATAGGTAGAACACTGTTTGACATAAATCACAGCAATATCTTTTTGGATCCACCTCCTAGAGTAATGAAAATAAAAATAAATAAATGAGGCCTAATTAAAGTTAAAAGTGGACATTGTAATTTTTCTTAGTGATAATTAAATAACAGATATTTTTGGAAATGAAAACTATGTTTAGTTTCAAAAACAGAGGATCAATTTTATCAATCTATCTCACTATTTTTTAAACTCTATGAAGAACAAGAATGATTTTATCAGCCCTTAGTAATGTATTACGTGCTAAATATTTTAGGCATGTGGCCTTATTTACTCTTCCCTGAAATCTTAAGAGTAGGCATTATTGCCCGTTCTATAAATGAAGGAAGTGAGTTAGAAGGCATTCAGTGACTTGCCTAAAATCAAACCCCTAGTGATTCGCAGATCTGGCAAGTCAGGCTCAGGTCTCTCTAATTCTAACCTTTGTGGTTTTTAAATCACTAAGCTATTTATACTCCCTTTTCAAACTAGCCATCCTTCATATATTAGGTCAGAGCATAAAAATAAGCCATTCATAACTCCTTCTAGTCTAGTGATTGTCACATAGTGTCCTCCTTAACTATTGATTCCCTTATTCTTTTTTTTTCTTTTGGAGAGGGGCACATTTCTGATTTCTTAACTGCTTTCTTAATCCTTTCAGTTTAATGACCTTGCAGAATGTCTTTTGGCTTTCTGAATTTTTAATGTTCAAGTTGAACTTCAGTCACTTCTATTTTGCTCAACTGATTTAGTTTGTCCTATGGGTGAGTAAGATTCTCCCTGCTGACCCTCCACAGTACTAATAGAGTAGCCCCTTCCTTCCCATTGCAGGAGCAGGAAGGGACCTTCGTGACTAGCATGTGATATAATAAATGCTAAATATGGTTAAAATATTTGGGTTTCATTGAGTTTCACAAGACAAAAACACCTACCTCCCTTGCTTTCTGATCCAGCTACCACCATATTGCTCTCTTCTTTTACAACTAAAAATATTTAAAGAGTAGTTTGTACTATAACTTCTGGTGCTTTCTGTCCTGTTCACTTTTCAACTCAGTTTCATTTCTATCTCACTCCAATAAGGATACACTGGATAATTCCAGAAGGAAATTCTAATCACCAAATATTATGGACAATATTTTATTTAAGCCACATGTTGATTCACCACGTTCTTCTTGAATGTCTCACTTTGTTTGTCATTACCCACCTCTCTTGTTTTCTCTCTACACTTGTAGTCATTTCTTATTCATTTCCTTGGGCTCAGATCCCTCCATTCTCTTGAAATGTGAGTATTTCCATGGCTCGGTCTCTCTGTGTTCTCAACACATCCATGGCTTTTTCTGCTACCCGTACCAATGACTCCCAAATTTGTTTCACCAGGCCATTACTCCTTTGAGCAATATGTTTTATCTCCATATCCTTCTTGACTTCTCCCTGTCAAACAACTTAAATTCAGTCTTTGTAAAATGTTAACTAAGAATTCACCACAAATTCTTCCTTCTCCTCCACAACTGATTATAACTTATAAGGCCACTCATTTGCCCTGTGGCTTCCCTTTTCTCTGACCCAGCTCAGCCAGTAAGAAACAAGACATGCATTAACTTCATAAATATTTCTCAATTTCACCTTCTCCTCTTTAATTAAATCGCTCTTGCCTTAGTTAATATCCTATGTCTAGGCAAGAACCTAGACAATTAGAATAACCTCCTAAGCAATTCCCCTCTCTTTCAAATACCCTCATTCCTTCAGTTTCTCTTATTTTCCTGCTGTGTATAATTTTTAAAAACAAAACAAAAAAATTAGCCTTGTTCCTCCCCTGCATAATCTTCAGTACGTTTCATTACAACAGATTAAATACTCATTCTTTCCAATGGACACTTACAGAGATTGAACTATCTACCAGGCTAGGTACTGTGGAAACAGTGGTGACACTGAAGCTGCTCTTAAAGGGTATATGAGAGGGGCCTTAATCAAATAACCTAGCAAACAAATGTAAAATTAGAACCTAACGTGTTAGGAGTATATACTGAAGTGACCTGAGGAATCTGGGAAGTCAGGCAAGGAGACTTTAAGTTGAAAACAGCAGAGTGATAAAAGCTAGGTTAGTAGAAAAAAAAAAAAATTCCAAATATACGAAACACATTGAACATAATCCCTTAAATAGGAAGAGACCCGGAAAATTAAAAAAAAAAAAAAAAGGCCAGTATATGTGAATACAAAAACCAAATAGATGAGTGTAACTGAATATTCAGGGCTGTAAAAGCCATAAGTCTGGTCTTCATCCTAAATTCAAAGGAAATAAGTTGAAGGGTTAAGGGTAGAGGGAGAAGTGATATGATTATAAAACAAATTGGAAGAGACCAAGGTGGACGTAGGGAGACAGAATAGAAGGTATTGACAAGAGATGAAGATAGCTTAGGATATAAGGATTGTAGTGATTATAAAGAAAAGCAGCAAAACCTAAGGGATATTTGAGGAGAAGATTCTTAATCTGTGCCTAAACATTTTAAGGTACTTGTTAATGGATTGAATGGAAGAGAAGAATCAAAGAGAGGGAGATACCAAGGATGACTCCTAGATGTCTACTTTGCAGAAACAGATGAATGTAGATACCATTCTCTGAAAACAGAGACCAGGAAAGAAGGTGGGTATTAGAGGGAGAAACTGGACCAGATGATGATGTCTGCTTTTGTGTACATTAGATTTAATGCACCTATGCAACATAAAATGTGATGATGCCAGAGAATATAAGGAAATAATTGAGTATACAGTATAACACTGAAAGTTTTGTCCTGTAAATAAACAAATAAAGATAACCAAGATTAAAATAAAAATTTTGGAGACATTGGCACACAAATGGTAATTAGAACTGTAGGCATAAATGTGATTATATGGGGAGAGAATGTAGATCTCAAAGGAAAGAAAGCCAAAGATGAGTCTTTGAGAATTTCATCACAATGTATGTATAGAAGATGATAAGCCTAAGAAGATGGCAAAGTGGGTGGGGGTAGGGAAGAATGGTAAGAGGAAAAACAGGAGAGTGCCCTGTGACAAATGTGAGAGGAAGCATTTCAAGGTGAAGGGAGTGATCAAGTACCTTTAGGGGTATGAGTGTGAAAAAGCCTGCCAGTGTATATCAGATATGTCCACTGGAGCTGTATGAATGACCTTATCAACAACTTTTGTAAGTAATAGGAATCTGAAGTTAAATTAGAAAAAGTCAAGAATGTTAGTGAGAGAGAAAAAAGTGAATGGAGATTCAGGCAGTACATAATGCTTCTTGATAATTTTGCCTGTGAGGGAGAAGAGAGAATGATATGCTATCCATCAGAAAGTCTGTTTGTTCATTTATTTAAATGACTTGAATGGGTTTATATACCCAGATAAAAGATTTGGTTAAGAAATCAGTGTCAAATATGTAAAAGGGAGAAAGTGTAATTCAAGGTGCCCCAAGTTATGTGCCATTAGATATCTAACAAAAAATTTAACCCTGTATAAGTAAAACAACCAGCTCTACATCAGTAAACCTTGTTATAGATTCTGTAGGTAATTATAGCATATGACCTAAAAGGAACTCCAATTCAAAAATTTAAATTTTCCATTAAGTATTGAAAACTTTAATGAAAGGATTGTCTTACATAGGAGAATAGATGACTCATCTACCATAAAAGGAAGAAGAATTAAAGCTCATTGTGGATTTAGGTGAATTTGTGTGTTTGAGGAAGAATGGTGAGGTAGTTCCCAATGTATATATCTAATTTTCTCTACTAAGTAGATGAGAAGGTCACCTCCTGAAAGTGTAGCTGCAAAATAGAAATGCTGAAGAAAGCGAGTGACTGTGGAGTGGCTTAGATAGAAAAAGTAGCAAGATTAGTCTGTCAAATAATTGAGGTTCTAGGTTATTTCCTATGTCATCCATGATGTCATCCATATTCACAGTAGATGTTACAGAGAGATAAAATCTCAGAGAGTTTCCAAGTTCCTTGATAAATGATGAAAGTGAGTAAGAGCCAATCTCTTAAACAAAATCTATCCTCCACTGTCTTGCTGCCTTGGACTCACAGTCTTCCAAGGCAGGTTTCCCACACCCAGCCAAGTTCCTCAGACTGTACCTTGAATTTCCCCCCTCTGTTTATACACATTTGTTGCTTCCTCTGCTTGATAAATCAGTCCACTCTGTTTGTTTTGGGAACTAATGCTACTCATTCTTTAAGATACAGATCACATAATTATCCCACTCTTAATACCTCCCTAAGCTTCTAAAGTCTAGGACTTTGTAGGTACTCAATTAATAGATGGAAAGGAAATTTTGATCAGTCATTTAACTTACGTGTGAGTTAATTTTGAATTTGTTTATGATGACCATGCTTAATTTTGCAGCACTGTTGATTTTTATCCAGTGAAATGCTAACATGATCAAGTTGATAAATTTGAAAAACATTTTTAAAAACATTCTAGAACACGGGAGTTTTGTACCATAAATTATCTTTCTTTCTTTTTTTTTTTTTTTGACTTTTAACCGAGTAACAGTCTTTAAATTTAATGTATTGTATTTTAGAAAAATTATTAGTTGAATTTTACTTTTTTACTTTTTTAATCTTATTTTATTTTTTTATACAGCACATTCTTATTAGTTATCTATTTTATATATATTAGCGAATTTTAGATTTGTATTAAAATAACTAACTTCTGAAACGTTTAATTTGTCTTCCAACTTTAAGATAATGAGCAAAATATCATAGTATATATCTAGTTACAATTAAATACTTTTAAGATAAATTCCAAAAAGTTTTAAATGTTTTCTACTTAGAGTACTAAATCTTTTCTTTTTGGACAAATACAATTAACCTGCTTCAAAGAATAGTCCAGGGCTTCCCTGGTGGCGCAGTGGTTGAGAATCTGCCTGCCAATGCAGGGGACACGGGTTCGAGCCCTGGTCTGGGAGGATTCCACATGCCGCGGAGCAACTAGGTCCGTGAGCCACAATTACTGAGCCTGCGCGTCTGGAGCCTGTGCTCCGCAACAAGAGAGGCCGTGACAGTGAGAGGCCCGCGCACCGCGATGAAGAGTGGCCCCCACTTGCCACAACTAGAGAAAGCCCTCGCACAGAAACGAAGACCCAACACAGCCATAAATGGATAAATAAGTAAGTAAATAAAATTTAAAAAAATAATAATAAATAAATAAAGCAAATAATTAAAAAAAAACTCTAAAAAAAAAGAAAACATCTTGTTAAAAAAAAAAAAAAGAATAGTCCATAAGATGTCTTAAACCCATATTTGATAACAACACAAATAATCTCATTCAAATTAGTTTTGTTTCCTTACATTCATTACCCTTGAAGGAAAACACCATGAAGTATAGATGTCCAAGCATCTATACTTGGACATAGAGGTGAATTCCATTTTGTACTGATGAATGCATAATCTGAGATGCTACCCTCATCATCGTTTTCCTCATTACCATGATTTATTGACTGCCTAATATGTATTGGGTACTTCTCTAAGACCTCAATATTTATAAGATTATTTTTATCCCTAGGGAGTGTAGGTACTGTCGCCCTTATATCCCAGATGATGAACTGTGCTTCAAATGCATATGTTTGAATTTGAACTCAGATCCATTTGAGTCTTCACCTCACAATCTTAACCATTGTGTAAAGTTGTCTTTTCAGAGTTCACCGATTAAAGAGATTTTCAAATACAAAACATTTTACTGCATTTGTTATTATCAAAGTGTAATCTATTCATTAAATCAAATTTGAAAGTAGATACTCATGAACTAGAGACAGAAAATACCTTTAGTCCCAAACTCATAATGATATTAAGACTTTCTTTTCTATTTTCCAGTCTTCTTTTGATATTAAAGAACCACAAAACAACCTAGATTTTTTCTTAGTATTGTGAAGTTAAAACAATTCATAATACCCAGAGTTTGGAGTATTTGGGAGCAAAGCACACCCCCATGGTCTTATCAGTAAGAGTAGGAATTGGTAGAGACTTTCAGAATGGCAACATGACAATATGTGTTAAATGTCATGTGGCAACATGACAATATGTGTTAAACCACACATCTGGCAATTTCAGCTTCTAAAAATTTAAATATGTAAATTGTCAAAAAAAGGTACAAAGATGTATGAATGAAATGTTCATTTCGTTGCAGTGCTGATTATAGTATTAAAAAATGGTTTTAAACTCCAGAAAAGTAGACATTCAAAAGGAAATTTCCTGCAAAAATATTACTGTTTATAGATATAGATATTTATAATTCTGAGGATAAGTAATATCCTGTATAACAATAATGTATCACAATAATCCAAGGAAGGCTTTAAAGAGCATGTGAATAATTAAGTTAATGATATCTCAGGATATTCATGGTATTTGAGTTGAGTCCACGTTCCTATGGATAATTCCTCATTTGGACTAGGGGAGCAAAGATAGCCATCTGGAGGAGTTTAACTTTCAGCTCTGGTTTGGAGTACTAATAGAAGTTAGCCAGAAAATAGGAGGGTGTTAAAATTCTGCTAGGCGGAAAGGCCTGACCAATTAAACCTACAGATATGAGAGAAAGCCTTAAGTAGTCAGGATTATATTTTGTGGTCCTGAACTTTTTGGCATTTGCAGCATGATGTGGAAGCAAGCCAGAGCAGAAAGATATAGCTGGAAACATGTACAGGAGTCAGATCATTTCCTTTCTTTCACTGTGAGTAGTGCTACCAACATCTCCTTTTGCTTGTATTTCTTATTCTGAATATAACAAAATGTTATTTCATCATTGTAATTAAGAGTTGACAGAGCTGTGCTTATTGAGGCTAGCTACTTTTTAATCAGTTAAAATGATCTCTCTGTTCTATTTAAAACCTTACAAAGAGTTGGAAAAGCTAAGAGGAAATTCTAGAGACTGTTTTTAGAGGAAAAAACATGGGAAGCAACCTCTGTACAGGTTGTGTGTCTATGTAAGTGTTTGGGTGTGGTAGGTGGGTGGTTCTCATCACTTTTCTCATAGTCACACAGAGCAAGGTTGCTCTAGGAGAGCAATCACAATGGCTGTAATCCAGCTTTGTGTGTGATTAATTTCTCACTGCAGAAATCAACCTGTATATAACTTCAATAACTTCCAAAGCTATATACAGACCCAACAGAAGAGTAACTCCATTTTAAAGTCTGTGCTTGAGTATGGGTTTTCTTTAGATAGTTGGACTTTCAAAGAACTTTTGAAATGCTCTAGGTTGATACTACATCTACTTGTTATGCTACATAATTTAAGCATGAGATTCTTACTGCCTTTCCCTGTGAGGCAAAGCTTTCTAAGCAACAAGTTCTACAGGGTGATTCCCACGTGCAAATTAAAAGTTTCCTCATGTTCTTCCAATATATTCTCATTTCATTTGAAAGATAAACACAATTAACAACAACAAAACATCACCAACAACAGAAAAGCAAAGCCATTTCTGCGTGAATAAATAGATCCTAGAGAAATGATACACAATTTGGGGGTTTGTTGATTCTGCTGAACTGTGACTATGTGACTTATATGAATGCTTCGCACTTCAATTAATGAATATTTCTTCAGATCCTACAATATTTTACATACTAAGGGTACAGTAATAAACTAAAAAGTCAGATTTCCTGTTTTACAGCATTTATACTCAATGAAGCAATAAACAAGTAAATATGTATTATATCAAATATTATAAACACTATAGAATAAAAATAAAAGTTAGAGTAAGGTGATAGAATAAGAATATGTGCCTGTGTGTGAGATTCAGTGGGGAGAGAAGCCTTCTCTGATCAGATGGCATTTGAGTCGAGACCTGAGAGAAGTAAAGGGACAAAGCACGAAGAGATCTAAGAAAAGAGCATTCCTGGAAAATAAGGCTGAAGGATAGTGAGAGAAGCAGAAGAAGGGTGGTAGATGGTGAAGTAAAAGAGGTAGAAAACAGTCAGATCCTACAGGGACTGTGTTTGGATTTTGCTCCTAGTAGGGCAGTTGTATCATCTGATTAAATTGCTTCAACTTTCCTATGGAAGAGATTTGATTTGATGAGAGGGAAAGTGGAAGCAGGGAGACTAAGTGGGATGCAGCCAAAGCCAAAATTGATGATAACTTGGAGTAGGGCATTTGTAATGGAAAGATGACGTCTAATGGAAGTATCAAGAAGGTATTTGAGGTAGAACCAACTAGACTTGCTGTTAGAATAGATAATGAAGGAAGAAAAGATAGGCATCTATCATTTAGTATGAGAAACTAAGTTGCTGGTTATTTGGGTGAGGAAGGCAGAAAGAAAGCAAAATATGAGATAATTGAGCAGATAATGTCACATAACAAACATGACCATCTGAGCATAGCTCTTTCAAGAATAAGACTGTTCACTCAAACACATTGATTAAGATGCTCTATTTTCATCAGTAATAACTTGCCTTGAAATATATTTCCAAAAGAAAAAAGAACACTGAAGGAATTTACATGGCTCTGAATCTTTCATTTAATATGAAAAGTCAGTATTTTGCTACTACATTTAGATATAAGAATGTTGTCATATAATATAGGAGCCTTGGACACACACATAAACAACACCATGTGGTGTATATATATGTAAAAAATAGAATTATATATATGTATATATATGAATAATTATTGGGGGAAAAATATATAAGATGAGAAGTAGCATGATTCAGATGATCCCCAATCTCTCAATAATCCTTGGAGTCAGGCTAAGATCAGATATAACTGGATTGGAATCACTCCAGGAAAGGCTCAAATAGAAAGACCCCACCCCTGTAATGGTCTATGGATTTTTAGGGGGAGGGAGCAAAACGTCTAGGAATTCTGTTATGATTGGTGCTTCCTAGTTGAAGAAGTGGCCCAGTTAAAGGGACATAGCTCCTGAGCGCTGCCTCTGGTATCATGTCTTTTTTCTTGAGCTAGTTAAGATGAGCTGAACCAGTTGTTTGCTAAGTCACTGAAAGGGTGAAGGAAATGAGCCTCCAGGGGTATCCAGATTTGTCTCTCCTCAGCCTGAATAGACATCATTCTCCCCCTGGCATTTTCACTTCCCGTTGCAACATGACCTACATAGATGACACCTCTACAAATTTCTTTTCAGGAGTGTCCTGTTCAACCTAAAAATCCTTTGCTGTATTTTTCTAATAACACCATAGTTTATTTGATTGTAGTTATTAAAATTTACTTTTTTTCTGGTGTTGAGGAAAACTTAAACCTAGAAAATAGGCAAAGAAATATATACATATTTTGTCCCTTTCTCAGGTTTTTCAAGTATTATATCAACTTTCCCTTTGATCTTGAACTTTTGTATGCCTCCAGAATTTAGCAGAATAACTTAATAGACATAGAAGAAACTACTACATTTTTCTTTGTTATAAACACATGTTTTTTCCCAAAATCTGACAGTGGATAGATGGTTCACTACTGGTACAGAAGGAAAAGTTAACTGTACATTAAATTTTTCTGTTTACTGTTATCACAAGTGATGGGTAGCAAAATATCGACAAACTATGAAACCAAGTATAATCAGAGAATCTATTCAGCCTATAAGAAAGAAATGAGTTTATTTTCTATATAATTCACAAAGTCAAGACTTTTTGTCTTTTATATGAAATGTCTGATTGAGAAATAAGTATTAATCATTTAATACATCTTTTAATTAATCAATATTGAGTTGAAATTTTCAATGTAACTCTGGGTAATTAGATATAGACCATTTATAACAATAACATTATAGAAAGAAGGGAATACTAATAAAGAAACTAAATAAAGTCATCAGAGCTCTGAGATGCTTCCCAGTGTCTTATACTCACAAAATAGCAAATTTATTTCATAACTAATACAATTTATGATATTTGATTAAAGCTTCTAGCTTTGCAAAATGAGTTGACACCAGATGTATATGTGATTATGTGTATATGTAAAATGTATTGTTTAATAATTTTTTTTATTATTAATGACCAGAGTGGGGGAATTATTGTTAATATCAAATCCACATTAATATAGCCTTTTAAAGTGTACTTTGGCTTAATCCTTACTTGTCCCCAAGACAAATGATATTGACTAATTCCTGTGGTTCACTTAATAAAACAGGTAGGACTCCATTTATATTCATTAGGGTCTGGATTAATCATCCCATTTCTTACCTCGAGCTATGTCAGAACAGATTTTCCAATTCATGATTTACATCTGATTTCTCACTAAATTCTAGACCTGCTGTTTTGATAGAAAAAAAGACAGAACTTAATTTCGGTTTTGATAGGCTTTCGGAAATGCCATAGGATCTTGAACTAATTTTTTAAAAAATTTTGTTATATCAGTATTTGAACAAAATGTTAGATACACAGTAATACTTATTGGTTGCATATTTCTTGTTTTAATAGTACTTTACTGTTAAATCAAATGAAATCTGAAGGTTTTTTAGTGTTTACACGGTACAAGGTGCTGTCCATGGTACTGAAGGAAATACAAAGAAAATGTAGATATATGCATGTGTTTAGAACAGTGCAATGAAGAAATCACAAGATTTAGTTGAAATTTGAGCCCGTTTTAGTTTTGAATTTATGATGAAACCTATTTTTAACTTCAACTTCCTCATCTATAGAATGAGGGTAATGCCAGTTCTTGATGTAACTACCTCAAATGTTGGTGAAAATCAAATGAAATATATTTTGAAAATCTTTTATGGATTACAGATTGTGACACTAGCCTTTCCTTAATATATTTCGTAGAACATTAGTCCTGCTATGGGATCAACAGAAAAAAGTGATTCCTGGTCAAATATACTTGGGAAATGCGTCATACATTAACCATACTATAACTATTCAACTTGGAGTGGCATGTTGCATATTAATTTTTACAGGCTCAACAATTTTGTTTAAGCTAGAATTCTCCAGATTTATTTAACTGAAGTCTATTATCATATGATACCTATTAGCACTGCAAAAAATTATTGTACCATGGAAAAAACTGAGGAAATTATACATTATGCAAATGTTAGTTGTGCCTTTATTATTATAGTCTAGTAGAAGTAGCAATATAATTATATGAATAGCTACAGCACACAGAAGACTCTCATTGTAATAAGAGCAGTACAAATGATATCTTGCCATCTCATAGAAAGGAAATGTTAACCAATGTTGAGAAAATCAAGTAATGCTCCAAAAGATTTGATGTAAATATTGTAGAGGATTAGACCTAGAGTTCCCTAGAGTCCATTCCAGCACTAAGATATTTAGGTATGTACATATATTTAGTTTGAATATATACATATAGCATATGTGTATATAGATATATGTATACACACACATCACCAAAACTATGGTAAATAAAAATTTTAAAACCAAAATGTAAATAATATGTTAGAGAGAGCAGAGCCTGGAAGTGAACAGACAAGTCAGGTAGAATTCTTTTGCTTTTCTTTTCTTTTGTGGCTATGTTGAAATCTAAATGTTGATATGACATCTAGAAGGACATGCACATCAGACATAGATGTCGTTGAGTCTGATTATTGGATCTTGGTTGCTATCTGCATTTGAGTGGGAAGAAAGTTTGGTTGTGAGTCATCCTCAGAGTCGCAGAATAAAAAAGAAAATTCAGTTCAATGTGGTACCACAGAATCTAATACACTAAAAATTTCTGCCATTTTGCTATGTAAAACTTGCATTAAGACATGTTTAAAATTAATAGTACTTAAAAATATTCATTCTTACATTAGGAATATCAAGGATGGGAAAGAAAAAAGGAAGTACGTTCAGTAAAATATAAGGATAATAGCAGACTTTATACAATTGTCTACCCAATAGACATTCTCCTTCTTCATTGTTAAGAGAATGCTCATTGTGGTCAGGAAACCACGTTCATTCATGAAGCCATGGGATTCAATGAAGAATAGTCCAGGCAACATGTGAAGAAGATAGAAAAAAAATATGGAAAGTGTCCAGGTCCTTGTTGATGATGTCAAGATGCTGCATCAAAAATTAACTTAAACCACTTTATCTCTGGATTTTGAGAAAAAATTTATTTTACAGTTTTAAATACATTGTGTTGGTGTTTTATTTTACGTACAGCCCAAATTATCCTAATGGATAAAAGATTAAAGAAGAAAATATCTGTTCTTTTCCCAGGTGCTATAAAATAACTAACTTCATAGCATTAAAATATTTTTCTGCATTTAAAAAATTAGGGACACCTAAATTTAAGATTACACTGAAGTTAAAATATGATACTCAAAGAATAGGAAATAAATAGCAGACAGAATATGGAAAGGGAAGCTGAGGCCGGACATTTCTAATTCTCACTCTTGCCTCCCTTATACCTCAATCTTTTCTTAAGATTTTGCCCCTGGTGGCTCTTTCTGGACTAATTTTGCATAGTTTCTCTTTAATGAGATTGATAAGCAGGTGATATATAACTAAACACTTTCACTTTCTTGAGCAAAGTAATAAATATAATATAAAGGTAAACACAATAGATGTCAGTATCCCAGCTTCCCCATACAAAAAATTAGCAAATGGCATTTACAGAGTTATTGTAAGGGCAAAGTACTTATAAAAGTGCCTGTCAGATAGTGAACACTATTACATATACAACTAAAAAGCAATGTGGAATGCTGTCCTTCGCTTAGCTCATTCACAAAGTCTAAATGTATTCCAAATAATATATTATTTCTAAATCAATATGTATTGTACTCATATTATCAGAGGAAGTAATTTTCCTTATAATCATGGAGCAGTCAGTCACTGATATTACACTGAAGCAACATCTTATAATAACAACAGTTAATAGTCATATAGTACATTTATTCTAAGTAACTAGGAGCACTTAACAGCCATTACCCAATTAATCATTGCAGATCCCTGTGTGGTAGGTCAGAGTTATTATCTCAGTGTTAGAGTTAACCACACTGATGTACAGAACCAGTGAGCTACTTGCTAAACCTGGATGACTGGTTCAGCATGTATCCAGGAATAGAAGCAAAGTCCTGATTCCCTGTCAAGGATGCTGTTAAATGGACCATGCTAGTTTTTGGACTGGATATTCTTAAATTGTTTCCTTCTAAATAATATGTAAGCATATCTAATTTTAACTTTTAAAGAGGGCAAGAATACATATACATGAACTTCTGACAGCACCTATTTTTAAGCATGTATCTCCTAACCTCTTGATTTGAGATTCTTCTGAATTCTAACAACTTAGACTGCTGCTTAATTAAAATTTTAATTAACTGTAGCTACTGAAAATGAGTAAAATAAGATAAATGTTAATTTTATGGTTCAATCAAATTGAAGATTAGGAAAAAAATCTTACGTTTAAGGTTATCATTATCACAAGGAATGTGCCACCAGTTCTCAGGTTCAGTGAATTAGTGGTTCTGCTGCCAGAGAATGGATTGTACAACGTTAAACTAGATATATTCCTTCAATGCAGAAAAGTCAGCTCAGAAGTGGATTGAAAAGAATAATGACTTGGTGAAAAGTAAATATGATATGTATATATTTATATTCCTCATTTTACTAACCACCTCTCACCTTTCTAACTTTGAACACATAACAAAAACCCTCCTAGCTCAAATTTAGTCACTTATTTAATTGAGGTCCATTATACCTACCACTTAGGTTTGCTGTGAGCTTTTAAAAATGTCAAATAAGTAAAATTGCCTAAAAGAATTAGATATTCAGCAAGTGTCAGTGAAATGGGATGTTGGAAGTCAATTGAATCATTCAACATATTTGATTCCCCAAAATTGAGATCCTTAGAAAATCAGAACAACTTAAAGTTGTTGATTTCTTTTCACTTTTGGATATTAATGACCTCAATGAAATATCTTCAAAAGAGGCCGGGGTGTCTATTACATCTGTCCAAACCCAACAAATAACATTTTTACCATTTTTTGGTCACACTCAGGTTTCTACCCTTATACATATGTTATTCAGCTATGTATTTCACCCATTCAGAATTTACTATAATTAGCTTTTGAAAAAAGATACTAATAAATTCAGTAATCCAGTGATTGTAATGGTAAATAAAAGCTTAGTCAGTTATTCCAATTAAACATATTTTAATAAGTAGTAAAGTTATACAACAAAAAAAATGAAACCCTCATAGGAATGTGGAAGCATTGGGGAAGAGCTGATGGAAGAGATATATTAATAAGAAGAAAGAAGGTATATTTTCAGTACCCTGGGCTCTGGAATTAAATCCCAAACATACTGCTTCCTTAATCTATGACATCAAGCAACTTAATTTACTTTTTTAGAACTCCAGTTTATTCATGTATAAAACAAAAATAACTTAGAGAGAGAAACATTTGACACAAAAAATAAAATAAGATATTACATATAAAGCAATTAACATGTGTTTAGTCAGTAATATTCATTCAATAACCATTTCTTTCTCCTCCTTTCCCCTACACCATATAATGTAGGCATAGATTCAACCCTGAGAAAAATTGCCTATCAGGGGTATAATTTAGACTTGGGAATGCTAGATGTAAATTATTTTTCTTTCAGGTGTTATTTTCTCAGAATCAGACTTCACTGTGAGGCTTGTCAAGGTCATTGTGTTAAACAATTCTGTATGCGTTCTTGAAGTCAGAGGTCTAAACGGGCTGCATAACAGTTTGACTGAAAAGGTACTCTGCAAATCTAGTGTACACTGTCATCAGTATGGATAAGACTGTTCATTTTCAGACTCTTAGGAGGTTTGTCAACTGTAAGGAAGAACTTTGGCTCAGGAAGAGGGATAGTGTGATTGATATTTTACTATGCATGAGAGCAGAACAGAAATGAGTTCAACCTATAAAGTGTAAATTATGTATCTATATCTCTCTATATATAAATATGAGGAGAAGAGGATAAAGTGAAAATGAGGAAATGTGAAAATGTATGTGTGTGTATGTGTGTGTAGAGAGAGAGAAACACACACACGCACACACAAACACAAATAGAGACAAAGAGAAAAAACAAGAAAGTAGAATGAGATCAAGAGCCACAAAGTAACACAATAGAAAGAGCAGAGGGAGAGAGACAGAGAAAAAAGATGGACAGACATAAACATGAAGAAAGGGAAACAGACTGTGAATTAGACAAGAGACATAGAGCTTGGATGGGCAAATAAATAGAGGGACAGATAGAAAGAGAGCAAATAAAATGCATCCAAAGTAACAGTCCTTTCTTTTTGTCTGACATAAGACAGGATGGTTATTCTTCCTTAGTGGAGTGTCGTTATTGTCAATGGGAGGCCACCAGGGAAGATGTGTGCCCCACAGCAAGGACTGTTGTCTCTTTGTGGTATTTATTTGTGCAGTGTATGCCTCATGCACACATTATTTACTTTGATTATTCTTTGAAGGAATGTAGTAGACTCTTTATTTTTCTATATGACATGTATCAGACATTGTACCACATAACTCAAAACAGTACTTGAATCACGTGCAGCACAAATAATATGTGTCCGTATCTGGAAGCTGCAAGGAGAGCCAGGATGGAAAGAAGTTGAAAAGTAAAAAGCACACAAACAAAAGCCAAATTTTGCTACTTTGCTTTTAGCTTTTATGGAATAAAAAGGAAACAGGAGAGAAATAAGCATGAGTATTACCATAAATCTGTACCCATCTGTCTTTAATTGACTCTATAATAAAGTATGCTAAATAAACTATTTTGGAATTAAATGACTCCTTCCTTCAAGTAGCTCAAGATACCAAAGTTCATTAAAGATTTCCGATGACAGCAAAATATATGAACAATCACTATATAAATAGAAGATACCACATTAGTCAAAGGATGAAGCTCTAACTATGAAATAGAATTCAGAAAAAATGGACCATATCAGTGGACTTAGAGGAGACTAGTAATGTAATAATGGAAGATGGGACATGAGGAGAAGAATCACATAATTTTAAATTGCCACCCATTCAAAATTAATACATAACTCCAAATATACATATTATCTCCAGGATATACACTTACAGCACTCTCATTCCATAAAGTTAAGAGTCATGCTTAACCAGAACAATGATGATATTGGTGCAGAACCGCAATGAATACAATACTTCCACCCTCCTCTGTCCGTCCTCCGCTTCCCAGCTTAGTGACATGAGAATTCTCTTGCCCTTGTTCAGCTGCTATTCCTGGCAGTTATATGTGTTGGGAGGACAATGATGACCTTTAGAAACAATGGAAAAGTATCCACTCTAATGATGGTGTTATGAAGAGAGATTGAGGAAAGTCAATACGATTGAGAAAGTAAAGGTTGATGTCACCCATTGGGTCAGATTTTGGGTCAGATATATATTCATGTGCCAGAGAAAGCTATTAGGAATGGAATATGGATTTTTAAAGCTTAACTTTCATGTCATTAATGAAACCAGACACAGAGGAGTCATATATAGAATACTTTATAAAAGGAAATATCCAAACCTATATAAAATGAGAAAATCTAGTTTTCATCATGATGTCATTACCTGTTAATAGCACTATACATTTATAGTATTTATATGTTCCAAAGTAGAATTAAAGATTTAAATTGTGTCATTTAAAAATATTGCCATGTTTTATTTTCTTATGGTAGATCCCAGATCTGCAGAAGAGAAATGGGGCATGCCAAAGCCATTGAGTCTGTAGAGCAATATATTTGAAAAACTTGTCATGATAAACAAAAATCAAAGCTTTTAAAATTATAACTCCCCAGAGTAGGAACAAACCAAGGACACCAATACCATTACCACTGTCAAAATCTGTCCATGGCATTAAACTTTTCAATCTACTTCAGTTTGGCAGTGTAAGGTCATTCTGGTTCCCTGGGGTATCTTTATTTCAGCAAGGCATTGGCTCCCCATGAGTAATTTACTTGATTGGCATTTATATATTCTGCTGCTTAAAATCATTCATGTGATCAGCAACCCTCAGAATATAAACGGAGAGATTTTAACACATTGTCCCGCAAACCACATTCATTCCCGTATGCATTTTCTCCTGGTAATTAAAATGGGTCTAATCTAAACAAATTGAGGTTTCTCTTTTCTCATCCATATGTATGTCTCATGCCATTAATGGTGTAGGACTGCAAAGGGTGAATGATGATTTTTTTAGACTAGTTGATTATTCTCAGTTGAAAATCACTTATTTTCTTTCCAAAATATTTCCATATAAAACACAAGGATTGAGGATCAACAATTCAAGTTTCTTCTGAATCTCAAGATATTTAGACAGCATTACTTATCAGTTAAAAGATTTCTTAGATTTGATTCAAGTTGACTTTTACAGTCACTCATTTACTTTTTAAACATGTAAAACCTGTCCTTTCTCTTCAGGATTCAATCATTTGTAAGAGATTTTTCAAATATAAACATTGATTTTAAAATGTATCTGAAATATAATACATTAAAGCAGCAACATTTCTATAAAATGAAGCTCTTCTATATAATTATTTTAGTCATGTTTTACTATATTTTTATACCTGTCAAAATATTTTAAAATTATGTGTATTTTGTGTAATTTAGCAAAATTGTGCAATGTAAGGACTTGACAGTGCATAATTGTAAAAATGGTTGTTTTCCAGAGATATTGCTTAACCTACTCTTTAAATATTTTGAGCAAAATACTTGAATGATCTTAATTTGGTTATTTGCTTCTTAAAAATTTAGAAAGAGAAAATGGTTTTTAAATGAAAGGTATTCTGGGAAAAGTTATCCCCTCAACGGACTATCAAGCAGTGTGATACAAGCATGTTGAAAAACATTAGCTTCTATTCAAGGGATGACCAGATACCCAATTAAAATGAGAAGCCACATCATTCCTGGTGCAGTCATGTATTCATTCAGAAATATTTAGCATCTACTGTATACCAGGTCCTCTTCTTGGTGTTTGGGATTCATCAGTGAACAAAAGAGATAAAAATCATTGCCCTTTTGAGATTTGCATTCTAGCAAAGTAAGACAAGAAATAGTCATTAATAATAAAAAATAAAGTGATAATTGGTAAGGAAAAGAAGTAAAACACAGTAAGGAGGAAGACCACAAATAGTTGAAGTGTGTGTGTGTGTGTGTGTGTGAGAATGGTGGAGAGGGTAGGTTATTGCAGTTATAAGTAGGGTAATCAAGGATCCACACATTGTGAAAGTGAGAATTCAGCTAAGACTTAAAGGAAGTAAAGGAATTGTCCTTGTGTTTATCTATGAGAAAAGCAGCAGAAACATTCCTGACAAATGTGGATTTGTGAGCAACATCCAATCCAAGAGGCTAGGGTGGCTGCAACGGAGAAAGTAAATGGGAGATTAATAAAGGATGAGTTTAGAGAACTAACAAAAACTGATCACATGGGGCCTTTGGGACCGTTGTCAGGAATTTGACTTTCCTGAGAGAAATGTCAAGTCATTGCAGAGTGATGAACAAAGGAATGACGTCATTAGACCAACATTCTGACCAGTCCCTTTGTCTGCTGTGTTGAGAATAGAATGTGGGATGGGGATGGTGTAGTGAAAGCAGATATATTGTTGTGAGGTGAGACAGAAATGTTTACACAGCAAGTCTTCTGTGAATTAATTCCCTTTACCCAGGCAATGCTCCTGGGGAAGAAACAAATTCAGTGAGGAGGCTGATCTACTATTAAACATGACAATGATAGACCTCCTGGCAGTTAAATTAAATGGTTTGTTCTAGGAGGACAGCCCTTACTATGGAAAGTTTTGGCAGGATTTTTTCCTTTTTGTATGATTGCTTTTGGTAAACAAACCTGGAATCTATAGATTTATGGGATATTGTGTCCTGGATAATATAATGTGAATTATACAATGACAGAGTATGAAATGGGGATGTTCCATAATCTAAATGGCTCTTTCTGTGTGCGTGAAGCGTCCAAATATTTCATTAGGAAGCTCATCTATTTCATAGAACAAACACATTTGATTAGATGAAAAAATAACATAAGGAGTCACACTAGGGGTCCTAGAATTCTCCCAGCTTCACCTGTATCTTTTGTATTTGTATCCTTGAAATTATTAATAAAGTTGACACTAAATCAAATCTCTACCTCATGGAGTATCTCATTTGACAAGCTAATTCTGGGTGTTGTTGCAGATGGCAGTAATCCAGGCAAGAAACACTGGTGGCTTATGTCCAGTAATAGCAACAAAGGTGATGAAAAATTTCAAATTATGAATAATTTGGGTAGTATTCCTCTAATGGAATGGGTGTAGATTGCAAAATAAAGAGAAGATTCAAGAATGACTTCAAACTTTTTGGTCTGATATTTTTTTCATGGAGAGTGGAGGAACAGAATTCAGCTTTGGATACAAGTGTGAGATACATATTAGTCAAGTGGTGTAGGTTGAGTAGGAAATTAATACTTGAGTCTCTGTACCATTTACAAGAAATGTACAGGACTGGAGGAAGGTCTGGGATGGAATTCTATATTTGAGAGTCGTCATCATACTGAGGATATTTAAAGTCCTGAGACTAGACGAGAAATCCAATTAAATATATGTAAACAGAGTAAATAAGAAGGCCAAGGACATAGCCCTTAGACATGACATTAAAAGGTCAAAGTGAAGAGGAGGAACCAACAAAGGTGACTGTCAAGGAGCAACCTGTGTGGTAAGATGAAGAGAATGTGATGTATTGAAAGCCATGTAAGAGAGAGGGAAGTATTCAGCCTTGTCAGATGTGGATCAGAATTGGACCATGTGATTTTGATAAGAGCAGTTTCATGGAAGGTGAATCCCCCAGTCTATGAGAACAATAAATGTTTTCATTAATCAGACATAATAATTAAGCTACCATGCATGATGTTTATTTAAGGAACAAATAAGGGTGCTCCTCCACCCCACATGAAAAAAATATCAGACCAAAAAGTTTGAAGTCATTCTTGAATCTTCTCTTTATTTTGCAATCTACACCCATTAGTGGAATACTACCCCAAATATTCATAATTTGTTATTAATTATGCTTACAAAATGCATGCTCTCTTTTAAGTATTTTAGTATGTTAAGCTTCCAAAGTTGACCTGTTATTTTTTTCATAAGGGCTCTTACATCACCTAAAATCCCTGTCCTTAATTTTCAGAACAGAGAACAGGTGACACAAAGATAAGGAAGTTAAGGAAATTCTAGAGCATACGGTGCTAACAAAATACTCATTGGTGTAGTGTTGGTGATAGTATTAGAGATAAAAGACATGAATGAGAACAGAGAATGTGAATATAGTGAAGCTTTTATGGCAGTTCAACTCTTTGTGCTCCTACTTCTCGTTGTATATTTTCTCAGAGTTGCGATATGAAAGCCTAAAAATTTGGGCAAGATCATAGAGTGTGTGCATTCCAGAGACCATGTGCTTTACAGGGGAGCAGAGAAAGGACTCCATGCAGAGCTGTGGATAATTTTCCCAAACACAGTTGCCAAGGATCTTCTAGCATTAATCTTTTTCTGCTTTTGGCATTTAATATTTCTATTCACTTTGGTTTGTTTGTTTAAGGTCAAGCCAATTCCTATGAGTACTGTCCTTATTTGAAAGAATGATTTCCTTGGTTTATTTCTTCCTGCTAAACATCATTTATATGACTACTCAATATAAGGATAAAAACTGAGAATTTCTGAAAATATCCAGCCAAGGAGCTACCACAGTGCTGATTGGGAAACACATCTAACATACCCCATGTAGAATGTTAATCATTTATTTTGTTTTTGTTTTTCTGTAAAAAAAATGCCTTCTGTGAAGATATTGCTATCCGATTGAACCCATTTTCAATCTTAACTGTATGTGCCAAATGATGGACACCCTACTGAAATAAAGATTCTATGAGGAATTGTAGAACTCTCTGGAACACATGCCTGTTTAGATGTGCTAGGACAGAAAAGCAACAAATGGGTTATGATTTTCTACTTTTCATTGACTGGTACATATTTTATTCTTATACATCTATTATTGTTTGTTGTGTCTAATACATTTGATTAAGGGATAATAAAACACATACCCACACACATGCATATGCACACACACACACGCATTTTGCTACTGTGTTTATATTATGGCCATGTTCCTTGACCTGCATTTTCCAGAAAGAAGTAATAATTTTATTTCATAGTAAAATTAACTCCAGTACATTTATACCAATCTAGTAAATAGGCTATAAGGAGGTTTACGTGTTTGGGCTAAATAGTTAAGTCATTGTCTACCAGACAAAAGCCCAGGTGAGTTTTTGCTGTAGTAGTTATTCAGTATTTAAATATATGCAGTGCAGATAAAATGCATTAAGATGAAAATTTGTCTTTGGTAGGTAAAAAAATGATCAATAGTGTATATCAATAGTGATTATGTTAGACAGAGAGCTGCCAGAAAGAAAATTCATCTGGACTATGTAGGCCATAAATATAGATCAGAAAGGAGATAATATGGTTTTGATTAATATATCTGGAGAAAAAAATGCTGCTTTTTTTTTTTTTTTTTTTTTAGAATTTCACTTTTTTTTTTTTTTTTTTTTTTTTTAATTTATTTTTGGCTCTGTTGGGTCTTTGTTTCTGTGCGAGGGCTTTCTCCAGGTGCGGCAAGTGGGGGCCACTCTTCATTGCGGTGCACAGGCCTCTCACTATCGCGGCCTCTCTTGTTGTGGAGCACAGGCTCCAGACGCGCAGGCTCATTAGTTGTGGCACACGGGCTCATCTGCTCCGCGGCATGTGGGATCTTCCCGAACCAGGGCTCGATCCCGTGTCCCCTGCATTGGCAGGCAGATTCTCAACCACTGCGCTGCCAGGGAAGCCCAAAATGCTGCTCTTTTAAGAAAAAAAGATTTTCAAGAAAATTACACCTATACACCATTTTCTGATTAAAATAATGAGGTTTTCTCAGCACGAGTGTGTATAATCACAGGCATATCCTCTTTATCTTAATAAGTTTTCACATAGAAATTAGTCATTTTCATCATGGAGGTAGCTGAATAATAAATTACCATATTTATTGTTGGAAAGCAGTATTTTCTTTATCTTTTATTTTCTTCTTTATGTACCATTGTCAATATATCCTATATTGTCCCTAGGAGGAATGGTATGTGCCAGACAAATACCTAGTAACAAATCATCTGAAAGAGAAAGAAGCTATCGGTGCACTCCCACTCAACAAGGCCAGAGGAGAGAAGGGACAAGATAGGATATATTGACAATGGTACATAAAGAAGAAAATAAAAGATAAAGAAAATACTGCTTTCCAACAATAAATATGGTAATTTATTATTCAGCTACCTCCATGATGAAAATGACTAATTTCTATGATAAAACTTATTAAGATAATGAGGATATGCCTATGATTATACACACTCGTGCTGAGAAGAACTCATTATTTTAATCAGAAAATGGTGCATAGGTGTAATTTTCTTGAAAATCTTTTTTTTAACACAGCAGCATTTTTTCAACAGATGAATGGATAAAGAAGATGTGGCACATATATACAATGGAATATTACTCAGCCATGAAAAGAAACGAAATTGAGTTATTTGTAGTGATGTGGATGGACCTAGAGCCTTTCATACAGAGTGAAGTAAGTCAGAAAGAGAAAAACAAATACCATATGCTAACACATATATATGGAATCTAAAAAAAAAAAAAAAAAGGTTCTGAAGAACCTAGGGGCAGGACAGGAATAAAGACACAGACGTAGAGAATGGACTTGACACGGGGAGTAGGAAGGGTAAGCTGGGATGAAGTGAGAGAGTGGCAGGGACATATATACACTACCAAATGTAAAATAGATAGATAGCTAGTGGGAAGCAGCTGCATAGCACAGGGAGATCAGCTCAGTGCTTTGTGACCACCTAGAGGGGTGGGATAGGGAGGGTGGGAGGGAGACGCAAGAGGGAGGAGATATGGAGATATATGTATATGTATAGCTGATTCACTTTGTTATAAAGCAGAAACTGACACACCATTGTAAAGCAATTATACTCCAATAAAGATGTTAAAAAAAAATTTGCTGCTGCTATAAAATTTACTCTGGGAAACCTATGGATCTTTTAGGGAATCTGTATGTTCAAAAGCCTAGGGAAACCAGTGCTAGCAATATAACTGTGAACAAATTTTTAAATAATGCAATATCCTTCTACATGCAAACTTTAAAATACTACAAGTAAAGCTATTATTGAATCACACATTTTCAAAACTGAGGGGGCACCATTATAAATCCTGCCCTTTTAATTTTTATGTAGCAATAGTACATTAGATAATAAAAATGATGACTAGTGCTAATTTGTCAATAAGTAGTGAATCAAGCAGTTGTTTAAATGTATCAGAACATCTGTGCACAACTGTGCTTGTGCTTGTGCTTTTCTTTTAACATGCATTGTGATCATGCAAAAAAAAAAAGTATACCCTGTAATAATGATATTAAAATTGAATGTACAAGGGCCGGTGCTGGAAAACAATGAAAAAAAAAAAAAAAACCACCACGTGGAGGGCAGCAGACACTTGATTTAGAAATACTCTAAATAAAGCCGAATTATCACCATAATATTTCTAAAGAACACACCTACTCAGCTTTTTATTTGCATCTGTGGAAAAATTAATCTTTCATTGTGTGAGTGCGAGGTCTTCATGAATGGATCCTTCAATGAAAGGCAGCTGTACCAACCTCAGAATGGTTTTCTGTAGATTAATCAAAAGTGCATTGCATCAATTAACATGACATCTGACTTGTGATAAGTGCTCCGTAAATATTATCTATTTTATTATATGCAAAGATAATGGGGGAATTATGCATGAAAGAAATAGGTAAAAGCATTTTTTCCTATCCAAATGGTGCCCACGACCAACACTCTGTCAGAGCACTTTTGTAAGATACAGTAGGCTGCTTCCAGGAATCACAACTTAGGCCAGGGTTATTAGTATTCAAGTTCAGTGGTATTAAATAGACTTTTCTGGGTTAATGTAGGTCCCTAAATAACATAATCTTTTTTCAAAAGGAGATTTAGCCCAAATTGTAAAGAAAAAAACTATGAAATGGATATACAGAACCCATTATAAGTAGTTGTCTCCCTCTATTTTATATGTCAGACCCAAAATACTGGGTTTGAATACAATTCAGTGAGTTTTAATAGTATATTTCATCTACACCTAGACATTATTTTCCATGAAAGAAAGATAAACATTAATATGTTTGAGTCTCATTATAATATTTATCCTGGAGAGAAAACATTGGAATACAGTGGATTTTTTTTTAAGTAATAAATTTATTTAATTATTTGGCTGCGTTGGGTCTTCGTTGCTGCGCATGGGCTTTCTCTAGTTGTGGCGAGCAGGGGCTACTCTTCGTTGCGGTGCACGGGCTTCTCAGTAAGGTGGCTTCTCTTGTTGTGGAGCACGGGCTCTAGGTGCACAGGCTTCAGTAGTTGTGGCATGTGGTCTCAGTAGCTGTGGCTTGCGGGCTGTAGAGCGCAGGCTCAGTAGTTGCGGCACACAGGCTTAGTTGTTCTGCGGTATGTGGCATCTTTCCGGACCAGGGCTCGAACCCGTGTCCCCTGCCTTGGCAGGTGGATTCTTAATTGCTGTGCCACCAGGGAAGTCCATGGAATACAGTGGATTTTAGACTCCATGTCAGATATTTATTTATTTATTTATTTATTTATTTATTTTCAGATATTTATTTAGATTGGCATCCAAATAGACTCATGTTTAACAGTAAGTGAGATTCAAATAGCTATACAAAAGATATAATAATTAATGCTATTGCATTTTTTCATTCAAAAATATTTCGGCATTTCCTTCTTAGTTTCTATTTATTTTTAAACTAAAATTACTGTACAAACTAGAAAAAACATATTCCAGATATTATTATTATGTAATAACATAAACATTTATTTGAGATTTAGACATAAATTTTAAACGGCAAATTAAATATAGGGGACTTTTTTTCAGATTTATAAGAAGTACCGTAAATATCCTTCCCTCTTGTATATTTGTTGGCAAATGATCTGTATATCTATCTTGAGATCATATTTCACCAATGACCTTGATGGAACACTTCAATTTTATTTGGTGAATGTCAGGTCAGATGCATCATATATGCCTCCGTGTCTGTTACTTTCATTTCCTGGTGTATATGTAGGTTTGCAGATCTATGAGAAAATATTATCATTGTATGATACTCTTGAACTGTAGGAACACCTACAAAATTACTCTTCTCAGCTGAGACATAATGAGCTCCTCTTCATGACCAGGTTCAATCTTCCTTCCTCATAGAACAGGTAGAAGGAAAGAGAGAAATTGCTCAAGATGCAAATTATGTGGACTCCTGTGACCCAAGTGAACTAGACCTTACAAACTACCTGTTAGGGAGATATAAATTTCTCAGAAGCAACTAGATCTCTTGACTTAAAGGGAGTTATTGATTTTTCTGCAGTGTTTCCCATGTAGAAATGAAAGACAAGTTTGTGAAGTGGATGCTTTCTAGTCTTCCTTTTGTTAAACTCTGTGTTTTTTCCACCTATAAATACTAGAGTTCATGTAGCATAGAGACATATTTAAAACTACATGTTTTCTTTCCTTAATTTAAAAGGAAAAAAAGAGTAGAGAGAGAGAGATATTTAATGGGGTCACAGTGGGGAAAATTCCAGCATCCTTGCATCTCCATCTATACTTCAATCGATACCCATTAACACAAGCTACATCATGCATATGTAAAAAAAACACTTGCTATCTTAGTGAAAATTGGCACAGCAATTAAAATGTCAAAAAAGGCTAAGACAATGTGAGATGAAGTACAGTTATAATTTTACTTGAAAACTTCTCAGTTCTCTAGTGTTCACTGAAGTGTTTTCTTAATAATTTAAAGATTTAAAATGCTAGCAAAGTTCAGCCAGCTGCTTAGTATTTTATGTAAAAATTGTATATTTTTGAACACATTTATTGTTTGGCTAAATTAAATGATGCATGTGGTCTTTAAAATTTTTTTCTCAATGACTTAAAGACCAAACATACTCCATTATTTTATTTTCTTCCTTGAGCATAGGTAGATGCAACTCCATAAAATAAAATATTCCAAGGAGGACTCCCTAATATGTATTATTTCTTTGCAAGTCGCATAAGACTTCCTAGGCAAATATCATTTAATAATAAAAATCATGTTAACTAAATTATATTTAAAAGTCTCTGTCACTTCTCTTTGCAATATTTTTTTTTCTCATTAAAGTACCATTTAAATTTCCTTTTGTTTTATTAGTTGGTCCACTGAGGCTAAGCTTGTTTGCTGGTGATCTCTGAGTAAGCTTAGGCGATATTCTGAAAAGAGGGAGCCCGCCTGCCTACTGAATACAGTTAGAAACTGACTTCTGATGAGACATAGAAGATAGAGAGCTTGTTCGTGCACAGTCCTTAGGCCCTCCACATAATCTCCACTCTCATCGTTCTTAGTGAATGCTTAAGTGAAAACAGGAATGGAATATTTAATGTTATCTTTTTCCCTTTTTTGTCAGTAAGTAAAGATGCAAACCTGCACAGCTCCACCTCAGGGAACCCCAAGGGGGACATCTGTGCCAGCCAGGACTTAACCATCCACATCAAGCACCGAGGAAGCAGGGTAATGAGACCCTGACATGCTACCAGCTGACATATAGGTTTTATTAGATTAAAAGCTCTGAAATGCCCATAAGGCAGGATGAGTCGTTGCATATTCTCCAATTCTAGAAGGCAGAGAATTGTTCTAGTTCATAAAACAAGTAAATGCAACTCATGTCTGTAAATCTTCTTTTAATCAGTGTTGCCTTTCTTTCCTCCTATTGTTGGGAGCGTATTTCTTTAAACACATTAATGGTGCTTATGTAATACTTCTCATTCAATATCAACTTCTTTCCTTCTGTAAAAAAATTTCCTTTATTTTTAGATATTTTCAAGTACTTTAAAGCATCTTATGTTCAACGATCTGTTCCCAAACCCCAAACATGAACAAAATATATCATTCCAAGAAAATCATGTTTCTCTACAATATAGAGTATTCTCAACTGTTCTCTAATATCGGGACTGAATGGTACCTTGTTTAAAAGATCTTTATATCTGCTTAAAACACTAAATGTCAAACTATGCATGTTTCTTAATATTTTGGATCAAATTAAAATTTTTATTTTTTTACTTGAAAAGTTAAGAGTTTTCAGTTCTCTATTTATATGGTGGCCCTCTTTATGCTTGCTGTAATCAATAATCTAACTTGGCCCCCAAGATTTCCCTCTTACTGTGGTACATTCCTTGCATAATCCTGGGGATAGGATTCTGACATCTTACTCCTGTGATTTGGTGTTGGTATATGACACAGTTGATCTTAAAATAAGATATGATTTAATCACACAGCCCTTTAAGAGCAGAGAGTTTTCTCTGGTTGGGAGAAGAAGGGGAATCAGAGAGATTTGACGTGTGGTAGAGGTTCACTATGAAGGAGGTTCTTTAGTGCTGAGATGGATGGACGTAGGGCACAACCTGAAAGCAGCCTCTAGGAACTGAGTTCAGTCACTAGCTGATAGCTAGCAAGACGATGGGGACTTTAGTTCTACAACCACAGGGAAATTAATTCTGCCAACCGCCTAAGGGGATATGGAAGAGATCATTTCCTCTTCAAGCCTCCAGGTGAGGATGTCTCTGACCAACGCTTTGATTTCAACCTTAGGAGACCCTGAGAAGAAGACCCAGCTAAAATGTACCAGAATCCTGGCCAAGAGAAATGGCTCAATTATAAATTTGTGTTGTTTCAGCTGGCTACGTTCACAGTGATGTTTTACATAACAGTAGACAAATAATACGGTGTTATATGAGTTGAGGAATTTCAGCTAAAGACTCTATTTCTTGAATTTTCTAAGCCATTATTTTTTAAGTTAAAAATATCAGTTGATATATATTGAACACTTACTATGCCAGGCATTGTTCTTCTATTTACATAGATTTTCTAATTTGGTCTTTACAGCTGCAGTGTGAGATGGTTTTACTATAACTCCAACTTTTCAAATGAAGAAACTGAGGCTTTGAGAGTTTAAATGATTTCCTCAAGGTGAAAATAGTTACTAAGTTTCAAATCCAGAATAGAAAACCAAGAAGTTTGATGGCAGAGCTCATATACTTATCTCTCCCTTCATGGCTTCATAGAACTTCAAAGCCCAAAGACCAGTTACGTATTCTAACTGGAAAACAATCAATGTGGTGAGGACCCTAGTCACCCCAAGTGAAACCTGTGACTGTAATAAGAACATCACCTAGGGTCTTGTTAGAAATGCAGAATTTTAAACCCAAACCCAGATCTTCTGAATCAGCATCTACATTTTATCAAGAACTTTAGGTGATTCATCTGCACATTAAATTTAAAGGTGAATATAAATTCCTTGTTTGACACTATGGCCTTAGGCAAGTCACTTCATCCTGACTCCGTATCATTTCACACTTCTGTAAAACAGAGATAAACTACCAAATATTCTTTAAGAATTAAGTCATGCCTAAGTGTTCAGCACATTGTCTGCTAGATAAATAAGTAATCAATAAACAATAGCTGTTTTATTTTAATTTTTTTCATTGATGGATGTAGACAAGGGAGAATGGGGCTGGAAACTTCTCCGTGTTTCCTTTACTCTGGATCCCAGCATTGACTTCATGGAGGCAAAGTCCTGAATTGAGGATCCAGTCTTCCGGGAGGATGGTCAGGCCAGACAGAAAGTCTAGAATGAGATAGGGAAGACTTGGCAGCCCCATAGCCCATGAGTTAGTGTTCTTATTGAAGGACAACATGGATCTGGAGTTAGCTGTGTGCTTGCTTTTCTCTCCTGGAGGACAGAGCCACACGATTAAAATGGAATCTTGTGCTAGTTTCCCAAATGTACAATAGTGGTCACACTGCACTATCAAAACCGTCTTGTATTTTAATTATCTCTTTTCAGAAGTTGGGACTATTAGATCAGATACTGTGTGAATTGGAAACATTATTTTTCAAGCGGCTAAAATATACAATAAAATCTTAGTAATTAACTATATTGACTTTAACAATTTTCAGTTACTCTCCTTTAAAAGCTGTTTTTCCTTTATTTATTTATTTTTTAACTGAATCATAGTCTCTGTGTATTTAATCTCCTTTGGAATTGCTTCTGAGGGGAAAATTACTTCTAAAATAATTTTCTCTACAATTAGGAAAATGAGGACCGACTGGCCTAATAAGCTCTTAATTTGGGAATTACTTGTTTCACTACTTGTTTCTATTGGTAGTAGAAATATTGTAAAGAAATCAAAGGGCTAACCCCTTTTCTGATTTCACCTTTGAAGAAAAGATTTTAGCCTGATACAAAAACTCTTAAGATCTTTATCTAAAACTCATAGAATGGTTTCTCAATTTTATACTTTTTAAAAAAAATAAGCCCTATCACAAGCTTATGATGCTCTAAGCCAATATCTCACAAAGTGAGTTTCTTGACTTAATAATGTCTCCCACTTATTGCTTATTTTCCCTTTTTCAGTAGTCCCAGGTTCTTACATTTATTTTAATTCCATTCATCAGTTTGGGTGTCTGGCTGCATATATTTGAAATGCCAAACTACCATTTAAAGTCTATATGACCTTAGGCAAGTCATTTAACCTCTCTGTGTCTTGGTTTCCACATGAGTAAAATGGTGTATATAGATTCATTCAGCAGGAATAAATACTAAATGGATTAATTCACATAATGCACTGAAATGCAATAAGTGCTTAATATACATTAAATATTTATGCAAGGTGTTAAAATCTCATTTTCTTACTGAAGAAGTCTGTTTATCTCTGAGCTTAAACCAGGACCACCCTGCACAGTTGTGCAGTATGTGTACTGCACAATGGCATCTTATGGAGGTAGTCTTCAAGGGTAAAATTTCATCTCTTCTCTCATCACCAAGACACATGCTCCTCAGCTTGAGCCAACTCACAGCAGGTTTGTTTTTCAGATTTTTCTATCTAGAGGGGCAACTATGTTTCTAATCGAGTAACTAGCAAAGATACACCCTACTGGAAAAGCTAACTAAGCACAGCTCTCTCTGCCCTAACACTTATGCCTGATAAATTTTTAGCTATTTTATTGAATTTGGAAATCATCAAATCAGATGTATAGAAGTAAAGATCTCCTACTGAAACTCAAGTGAGAAAGTTTTCTAGGGGTCCACAAGGCAGAACAAACAATAGGACTAAGTCAGGGGAAGCACTGCTTATTCTGAGTTAGCTGAGTGATTGTATAATATATTTTTTTCAAATTCTTACTACGGATGGCTTGAAATTGAGTCTAGAAAAACATAAAAAGCAAGGCAAGTATAATGGATACAGGGAAGCAGTATGATGGAGACCCTCGCAGGCCTTTAAAAGGGAGACAACCAGTAAAGCAGTATAGTTTGGAGCAACATACTATATAATTGAGCATGCAGCTTGAAGTCAGACATTGTTGTGGGTTGAATTTTGTCCCCCTAAATATATGGTCATATCCTAATCCCTGGAACCAAGGAAGATAACCTTATTTGGAAATAAACTGTTTACAGATATAATCAAGTTAAGATGAGCTCATACTGGATTAGGGTGGGCCCTAAATCCGATGATTAGTGACTTTAAAAGAGGAAAGAGAGAGGGGTTTAGATCCAGAGACACATAGAAGACATAATAGGAGGAAGGTCATTTGATGATATAGTTAGATATTGGAGTGATGTAGCTATAAACCAAGGCAACCACCAGAAGCCAGGCGAAAGGCATGGAGCAGTTTCCCTAAGAGCCTCAAGAAGGAACTGACTTTACTGACACTTTGATTTTAGTCTTCTGTTCTCCTAAACTGTGAGAAAATACATTTCTGTTATTTGAAGCTGCCAAATTTGTGGTAATTTGTTATATCAGGCCTCGGAAACTAACACAGACATCCTCAAAAGCATTTCCATCTATATTGTATGATACTGGTCAAGTTCCTTTTCAAAGTCTTAGTATTATGGTGGCAGCCATTTTTCAATTTATAAATGCATCAAATCAATACACTTTACACCATAAACTTACACAATGCTACATGTCAATTATAACTCAATAAAGCAGGAAAAGACTAAAATAAATAAAAATGAACTAAAATCCATGATGACTTCAGTGAAGGAATCTGGACAGTGGCCATGCATGATCCATAGCTCAGAGGAGCATGAGTATTAAGTGAGACAATGTATGTAAGGAACTTAGAATAATGTCAAGTGCTTAATAAATGGTAGCTGTTAGTTATAGAAGCAGCAATAATGACAGATGAATGACGCTCAAAGGTTTAGGCAGTTGACATAAACAAGCATCATTCTTTCAATCACAGGGCAAGTCTTCAAGTATGTGATGTGATAGATTTGTATGTGGTGACGAAGAAGTAGACACTGTTTAGGAACAAAATCCCAGTGGAGCAGATGTACCAGTTAGGAAATCAGAGAGCAGAGAAAAATGTCATGGTTTGTGTACTTAAGGGTAGACATTAAGGGTATGAGACTGTCAGGATGGAAAACTAGACATCATGAATCTGGTTATCCTGATTATACCATGGGTTATCCTGACTACTGCCAGATAGGTGCTATGCAAGATACTCTAAAAAGAATAGAGACTTGTTATTAATAACTGATGCCTGTTCCTAGCAATTACTAGTCTCTTTTTTCTTGATAGGGCAAATCCTGGTGAATCCAGTTTCCTTTTGTTCTTGATAGGGCAAATGTGACTTCTGCCAATGCCACTTCATCAATAACTTACCTTGAATTTTAATGTTGAGTGGGGGGCAGGGAAAGAGAAAACAAACTTCACCAAAAGGGACCCAGAAAGTATTGTAAACTGAGTGAAAAGTTGGAGACAGATACCTAGCCTGCTCCCTAAGAAAATGACTATTGTTCATCAAATGGCATTGGTTCACTAAGAAAATGGCCCTGGAATTTAATTTGGCTGAAAGATCTTTTATGGAAGCAAAATAGGATAGAGAATGGGAATAACAAACACGTATGGGAATAAGATGTTACTTAATTTTTACAGTAGATGAATTTCTGAGAAGCTAAGACTGGATGCACAAAGTTAAGTTTCTGTAAGAACACATTTAAAGAAATAATGTCATAAAGATGTATCTATATATACATTTATTATATATATCCATTTGCAGTAAACATCATTTCTGGACCTCCCTGAAGGTTATGGCTAAGATAGCCCTGTTTTATATGGTCTTGGCTTGTTTATGTGGATGTGTAAATAGAAAATTCACAGCTTCCCAGGAGGCTTTTGCTTTCCAGTGAAACAAGGTAAAGATGATATAACTGTTCAAGAAAGAAACCACCTCAGCACTGCTTTGTTGTAAGAGCAAAGCCACCTATCTACCAGATTTGAATATATAATTATTTTTCTTTGTCTATTATTAGGAAATATTAAAAGTAAGCATTAAGTTGGGAGCATTTTCAATTTTACTTGAATAAAGACGTATCTCCCTCTCACCTACAGATGACCTACTTCCTGGTTACTAATATACTCTCCTCCCTTAATTTGGAAGCTAACGGTCTACAATTATTAGAAAATAGTATAAACTAATGGAATGGGGCCATAAAACAGAAAGTTATAGATATATTTTTTGTTTCCAAATTATTGTTTCTATGTTTTCTTTCTAAAATTATATTAATACAGAATATTTATTCACTTTGTGTTAAACATTTTGAAGTCCTTGATTCAATTTGTTGCTAAACTGTATGAAAATTTGAAAATATAATCCTGATGGATAAAAGGGAAAATATTAAAATACCTATAACAAGAAATTTTCCATGGCTCTCTCTAGCAGATTAATATTTTTTAATTGAAGTGTGGTTGATTTACAATACTGTGTTAGGTTCAGGTCTTCACCTTAGTGATTCAGTATTTTTGAAGATTATATTCCATTATAGGCTATTACAAGGTAATGGGTATAATTCCCTGTGCTATAAGAATATCCTTGTTGCTTATCTATTTTATATATAACAGTTTGTATCTGTTAATCCCAAAGTCCTAAATTGTCCTCCTCCACTCTCTCCTTTGGTAATCACAAGTTTGTTTTCTATATCTGGGAGTCTGTTTCTGTTTTGTATACACATTCATTTGTACTTTTTTTTAAGATTCCTCGTATAAGTGATATCATATAGTATTTGTCTCTCTTGTCTGACTTATGTCTCTAAGCATAATATTCTCTAGGTCCATCCGCATTGCTGCAAATGAAAGTAATTCATTCTATCTTATGGCTGAATAATATTTCATTATGTAGATAAATATATAGGCTTAAGAAGATGTGGTATATTACATATATACATAATCTTCTGTTAATGGGTGCTTGGGTTGCTTCCATGTCTTGGCTATTGTAAATAGTGCTGCTGTGAAAATTGGGGTGGGTGCATGTATCTTTTCAAATTAATGTTTTCACTCTTTCCAGATAGATACCCATATGGTAGTTCTATATTCAGTTTTAGATTCAGAATCTCCATACTGTTTTCCATAGTGTCTGCACCAATTTACATTCCCACCAACAGTGTACGAGAGTTCCCCTTTCTCCACATCCTCTCCAACATTTGTTTTTTGTAGACTTTTTGATGATAGCCTTTCTGATTGGTGTGAGATACCTCGCTGTGGTTTCTATTTGCAATTCTCTAATAATTAGCAATGTTGAGCATCTTTTCATGTGTTTGTTGGCCATCTGTATGTCTTCTTTGGAAAAATGTCTATTCAAGTGTTTTGTCCATTTTTTGTGTGTGTTGTTTGTTTGTTTTGTAATTGAGTTGTATGAGCTGTTAGTGTATTCTGGATATTAAACCCTTGATGGTTGCATCATTTGAGAATATTTTCTCCCATTCCATAGGTTGTCTTTTTGTTCTGTGGATGGTTTCCTTTGCTGTGCAAAAGCTTTTAAGTTTAATTAGGTCCCATTTGTTTATTTTTGCTTTTATTTATTTTGCCTTTGGAGAATGACCCAAGGAAAAAATATCGCTATGATTTATGTCAAACAGTGTTTCACTCTTCCAGGAGTTTTGTGGTTTCATGTCTTACATTTAGGCCTTTAAACTATTTTGAGTTTATTTTTGTATATGGTGTGAGGGAATGTTTTAATATCATTGTTTTACATGTGACTGTCCAGTTTTCCCAGCACCACTTGTCAATGAGATTGTCTTTTCTGCATTCTATATTCTTGCCTACTTTGACGTAGATTAATAGGCCAAAAATGTGTGGGTTTATTTCTGGGCTCTCTATTATTTTCCATTGGTCTTTGTGTCTGTTTTTGTGCCAATACCATGCTGTTTTGATTACTGTAGCTTTGCAGTACAGTCTGAAGACTGGGAGAGTTATACCTCCAGCTTTGTTCTTTTTTCTCATGATTGCTTTGGCAATTCAGGATCTTTTGTGGTTCCATATAAATTTTAGGATTATTTGATCTAGTTCTGTGAAAAATGTGCTGGGTATTTTGACAGGGATTGTGTTAAGTCTGTAGATTACTTTGGGTAGTAGAGCCATTTTAATAATATTAATTCTTCTAATCCTAGAGCATGGTATATCTTTCCATTTCTTTGAATCATCTGCAATTTCCTTCATCAAAGTTTTATAATTTTCAGAGTTTAAGTCTTTCACCTCCTTGGTTAACTTTACTCTTGGGTTGTTTTTTTTTTTTTATTTGGGGCTGTGTTGGGTCTGTGTTGCTGCACCCGGGCTTTCTCTAGTTGCGGTAAGCGGGGGCTACTCTTGCAGTGCATGGCTTCTCATTGTGGTGGCTTCTCTTGTTGGGGAGCACGGGCTCTAGGCGCATGGGCTTCAGTAGTTGTGGCATGCAGGCTTAGTAGTTGTGGCACACAGGCTTAGTTGCTCTGCGGCATGTGGGATCTTCCCGGACCAGGGCTCGAACCCGTGCCCCCTGCATTGGCAGGTGGATTCTTAACCACTGCACCACCAGGGAAGTCCACTCCTGGGTATTTTTGATGTAATTTTAAAGAAAAAAAAATTTTTTTTTACTTTCTCTTTCTGTTATTTCAATATTAGTGTATAGAAACACAACAAATTTCCGTATATTAATCTTGCATTTTAATGATGATGTTATAGGCACTTTCACTTGAGTACTTAATATAAGGTACTTCATATGTATTTAATTGATATTATTGCAAGATTAAACACTTAAATACACCATCAACAGGAAAAATTTGTGTCATAATACCCTCTAAGAGTAGTTAAATGGTGTTATGGGTCACCATGTCTTTATTAACACATGTTGATCAGAATTCTAATGTTAAAAATATATTGCTTGTTTTGTGGTCATTATGATTAAGTGTTTGCAGCTATTAGAATCATATTTGGGTAAAGTGTATTTGTATAACCCAGGTACATGTTCTTGCTAGAAAAAGATGTTTAAATGGTAAGAATTGTATGATGGAAAGAGGTGGGCAATTTCTGTATATCTATTGCAAGTCCCTGAAATGAAATATGTTCAGATTGAATTTCTGAACTACATGGTGCTCCAGAACTTTCTATACTCTCAATTTCAACTCTTAGATCTTCTCTTTCTCTACTTATCTGTGAGTATGGTAATTCATTCCTTAATCAATGCATTGCTTCATCTGTCAAAAAATGTTTATTTTATGCCTGCTATGTCCCTATTGTGTGGCTGCCTTGAAACTGTTGATTCAACAAAGTGCTTTCTGCTGTAGTTCACCAGACTTTAGAAATTAAGTACTTGATTGTACATTCTCATGTTTATTTTGCCATTATCTGTCATTACCCTTCCATTCTCCCTCTGTCTCTATCCCTATTCCTAGCTCATGGGTTAAGAAATGGATAGATAAGTATTTATTCTTAGGAAGAGTTAGAGAATAGGGATTCATAAAAACACATCAAGGGCAAAAGCATCACAAAGGGAATAACTAGAGGTTTACTTGTTTGGAGACAATTTGAATTTGTTGAGTACCTATCAGGATCAAGGTGTCAGGCTGATTCAACCAGCACTCACAATATTTCAGTAAATAGTTAAGAACCTCCTTCATGAACGCTGAAAATCCAGTGGAAAGAATAGAGACCTCATAAAAAGTTGACATGATATGATCCTAGAACCCCTAATAACTAATTGTATGGCTTTGGATAAAATTTAATAATTTAATTTTATATTTTGATGTACATACGCACATACATGCACAATTATTTTTACACAGTTGTATATATATGATTTTAGTATATGATTTTATTGCAAATGGCAGTAACCCTTTTCTCACAAAAGGCAACTCTCTTGACATGGGGCTGAAGAAAACTATATTCAAGTCACCACATTTCCAGAATCCCTCACCTCTTTGAATAAGTAATTAAAGTACTCAGAGTTTTAGTGTCTTCCTCTGTAAAATAATGAAGGATTTTTGTGCTTCAGTTCAGCTCTGGGATTCTATTTACCTTTTTATAGTATAAACTTAGTCTCTCTACCTAGAAATTCAGTTAAATTTTACCAGATTGCCATAATCTGATTTGATTCTAAAGAATACATAGTTTATTTAACCAGATAGTTTAAAAATTACATAAAATATAAATTTCATGGGAGTCAAATAACAATGATTTCAATTGACACTCAATGCATACATGAGAAAATATGGAAAATGATTACCATTTGAATTAAGGTAACTTGAAAAAAATGATTACCATTTAAATATCGTTTTCTCAATTTTATATTTCATTTTGTAAAAAAGCCCAAAATTATGAACTTAAAATGTGAAAAGTTTGTTATTTCTTAAATTGGAGAATAGCAGGAAGGATGGTCACTAGATAGGACAATCAGAAGTCTTCAGTGAGTCATTAATTCATTCACGTAGATAGCACATGCAACGATAAAAAAACAAAAGACAAAGAGCCCGATTTCAAGGAGCTTGCGTTATAGTAAGAGAAAGAAAGAAGGAAAACAGGAAGGTAAATAAGTATAATATGATAGTAAGTATTGATAAAAGCAATGAAGTAAGCTAAAGCAAGTTGAGTAAGTGACAGGGTTTCTTTTAAGAGGGTGTTTGAGCAGAGACCTTAATACTGATTTGAGAGAGGGTTTTTCTGGTAGAAGACAGAGAAAAATTATTGTCGTGAGGCAAGGATGAGCTTGACCTATTAAAGAAACAGGGAGAAGGTCAGCAGAACTGGAATGCAGGAGCCAGAGGGAAGAGAAAGCAATTAAACTCAGAGACGTAGGCACACGTTGGATCATATAACATTCCTTTAGGTCACCATGAATTGCTAAATTTTAATCTAAATGTGATGGGATGCCAATGGAGGGTTGTAAGCAGGGGAGGGCATAATCTGATTTACATTTAAAAATAGTCACTGGCTACAATGGGAAGAAATTATGTTAGGGAGCCAGGGCAGGACACAATATAAGAGGTTACTGTAATAAATCATGTGAAAGCAGATGGTGGCTTCCCCTAACATAAAATATGAGATGGAATCAGAAGTGGTCCCACATGTTTATAAGGAAAAGTCAACAGTTTGCTGATGGATTGATTGTTGAATTAGAAATTATGAACAAGTTCAATGAATTTTAAAGAAATACAGAAGAAACCTCAGCATTATTCAAAAGCTTTTAGGAATGACCTGGAATAAAGAAAGAAAATGGTGGCACAAGAGATAGTGGATAATTGAAGGAGAAAAAAAAAAAAGTCATACTTCTCTATCATTTATGAAACATTGATACTATATGAAAATAGACTATGTAAGTTATTGGGATGTTTCTTTTTCTCAGCTCAATTTGTAACTAATTTTTCCAGGAATCTAGAGAAAATACTAAATTACATGTTCAAAAAGTTTACTTAAGATAATTTTGACAGGTTTCAATAATCGGATCAAATATTTCAATAAATTTTCTCCAATACTTTTTAGTTTATATCACAAATTAGTCATTAATTCTTTCATGTATTCACATATTCTTCAAATTGAGTGATTAGCTGAGAAGCAACCCTATGTTACTCCATACAAGTTCTAGGTACTTTCTGGGAGGTCAAAATAATAAGATGGAAAACATTTTCAGAAAGGAATTGAAAATCTTGTGACGTGGCTATATCAGAAAATTGCATGTCCCTGAAGTCAGATAAATTTAATTCAATTTAAATAACATTGCAAGGTATTTATCTATGTTTGCCATAAAATTTACCTGACCCCTGGTTATGACTCTATATATTTAACTATGTAAATTTAATTTTGGCTGATGTGAGTTGTTCCTGGAATACATATGCATAACTGATGTCAGACTGTCGATATCACTAAGCCTTTGACAGACTTCCACTTCTACCTTATAACAAGGTTGGGAGTTTGGAGGACATTTTAATGTAATTCTTATTAACTAAACAGGTAGAGCATTACAATTGGTTAAAACTGGATATAGGGCAGATGCCTCTTTATAACAAATAAAATACACTGCAATCTTCAATTCCAACCTTTCATTTTACCTTTAGTACAAAAATCTAGTTGGATTTTTGTACTGGTACAAAAATCTAGTTACATATTAGTTGGATAAGATTAATATTAACCCAAATCTACTTGTTTTCCGGAAATGAATTAGACTGTAACCAGTACATATGATTTTCAAGATTTACTGTTTTTTAGATCTTAGAAATTAATTATATGTCTGAACCACTTATTGGATGGAGAAAAAAAGAAAATTTTTTGGTTCTAGAGAAAATAATTTATTCCCTAAAATTGTGCCCTGACTAGAGTGGATAAAAGGACTAACCCTTCATAGATCACAATCATAGATTTATGCTTGAATAGAAGTGACCGAACATTCTAGTAAAAATATATAGATGTTAAAGTGTAGCCTAATGAACAATCAGTAAGTCAATAAATATTCTGAGAACCTACAATGTACCAGTTGACTGTCCTCTCTTGGATGAAGGTCTTTCTTTGGTTCTTGTGACAGCTTTTTCTGCTACTCAGCAATTCCTTCTCAGAGTCCCGTGCCAGTCCTCCTTCCTCTACTCAGCAGAGACTTTCTCTTCTCCTACTGTCTAGTGTAACCCTGGGTGATCTCATTTATCTCATGGCTTTAGTTATCATCTATACTTTGATGAGTCCCAAATGATATATCCTGCTCACATTCAACTTGAGAATGCTTGCACATTTCAAGGCACATCAAGTTCAACATATCCAAAATTCAAGTCTTATGCTTAACCCAGATTCACTTGTCCAGTGTTCTCTGCTTCAAATCATGGCACTGCCATCTTCTTGATTTCTCATTCCAAAAACCTGTGAGTAATATTTACGTGATAGATTCTGCAACCAAACCACTGGATTTTGAATACCACCTCTACTCATATGGCTGCATGACTTTGGGAAAGTTATTTAATATGTCTACCCTTCACTCATATACGATATTAGAGTAATAACAGTGCTACTTTAGATGGTTATTGTGAGGATTAAATGAACTAATAAATATGAAACACTTAAAATGGTGACTGGTACCAACAGGTGCTATATGAGTGTTAGCTATTGCTTTTATTATTATTTTCACCTTTATCTTCCTTGACCCAGACCTTTCACATTCAATCAATCACTAAGGTCTCCCATTTCTAACTCCAAAATATTTTTCAATTCTATTCTCTTTGTGTTCACCTTCTTGGCCACACCCACCATTATCTGTCTTCTAGTTGTAGAACTACTCATTTCACTGACCTGCTTAATACTGCTTAATGGCTTCCCAAGAGTTTTAGGAAAAAGATCAAAATGTTTAACAATATAAAAACCTTGCTGACCAGCCTAGCCTTAGTGGTACCTCTCGTCCCTAATATGTGCCCATCACCTCTTTCTCAGTAACCTCTTTACTCCACACACCTTCCATTTTCACTAAGGAGCTAAGAACCCTCTCTTCTCCTGATGCCATCCCATTTACTCTTTAAGTCTTGACTTAAATTGACTTCTTCCAGGACACCTCCCTAAACACCCACCTTTCTTAGAGGACTAACTTGCTCCATATACTCACATGGACACCATACACTTTCCCTTCATAGATGTTACTACCATTCTAATTAAGTAATTATCAAGGTAACTTTCTGTTCACATCTGTCTCAAAGGAAACGTCAGTGAGAAATAGAGAACCATGCCATTAAAACATATCACTTTATCATTAACATCCAACACATGGCTTCACCATAGTAAATGTTCAATAAATATCCAATCAGTTAAGGAATAAATGTCTGGCACTATGCCCTGCTCTCATGAGATTATAGTTTTGTAGGAGAGGAGAGAGTCAGCAAAAACAAGTGTGAGGAGTGTCATGAAGGAGATATGTGTCATGCTGATTACTAGGGGGACAGTCCCTGACTTCATCCCGGTTGATAGAGAAGGGCTTCATAAGGAAGCTTCATGCTTCAGACGGAGATGAAAGGTGACTAAGTGTTGTCTGGGTGAAAGCACTGGAGTGTGAGGGGGGCGGGTGGGGGCAGCGCCCACAGACACTGAAGCAGAAGAAAGTATAGTATGTTTAGGATGGGGACACAGGCGGCCAGTCCAGGGGATGATGGAAGTTTGCATGCAGGACATTTCCTTGGGGTCCAGTGTGTTCTAAGCCCAGAGGCTTTGCCAAAATGTTCTGCTGTAAATCAAAGCTTTTGAGACTTTCTGACTCCTCTGAGATGAAAGGGGAGAAATTAGTTCACATAATGGCATATTGAGGACTCAGAATCTGATTCAATTTTAATAAAAATAATAATAGTAATAAAGAAATTTGTTGATTTTTGCTGTAATTTATATTCAATAGAATAAAATTCTTAGCTTATATATATACACACACACATGCACACAGAAATACACATACACACACACATACACACACGTAGACAGAGAAAGGTCTG
Organism: Balaenoptera acutorostrata; assembly: GCF_949987535.1. NCBI lineage: Eukaryota > Metazoa > Chordata > Mammalia > Artiodactyla > Balaenopteridae > Balaenoptera > Balaenoptera acutorostrata. Next base: position 21,608,113 of record NC_080065.1, on the reverse strand, counting down.
AAAAAATACATACCAGGAGGATCTTCAAGATGGCAGAAGAGTAAGACGTGGAGATCACCTTCCTCCCCACAAATACATCAGAAATACATCTACATGTGGAACAACTCCTACAGAACACCTACTGAACGCTAACAGAAGACCTCAGACTTCCCAAAAGTCAAGAAACTCCCCACATACCTGGGTAGGGCAAAAGAAAAAAGAAAAAACAGAGACAAAAAAATAGGGATGGACCTACACCTCTGGGAGGGAGCTATGAAGGAGGAAAAGTTTCCACACACTAGGAAGCCCCTTCACTGGCAGAGACTGGGGGTGGCGGGGTGGGGGGGAAGCTTTGGAGCCATGGAGGAGAGTACAGCAACAGGGGTGCAGAGGTCAAAGCAGAGAGATTCCCGCACAGAGGATCGGTGCCGACCAGCACTCACCAGCCCAAGAGGCTTTTCTGCTCACCTGCCGGGGCAGGTGGGGTCTGGGAGCTGAGGCTCTGGCTTCGGAGGTCAGATCCCAGGGAGAAGACTGGGGTTGGCTGCGTGAACACAGCCTGAAGGGGGCTAGTGTGCCACAGCTACCTGGGAGGGAGTCCAGGAAAAAGTCTGGAACTGCCTAAGAGGCAAGAGACCATTGTTCCAGGCTGTGCGAGGAGAAGAGATTCAGAGCACTGCCTAAACCAGTTTCAGAGATGGGCGTGAGTGCAGCTATCAGTGCGGACCCCAGAGACGGGCATGAAACGCCAAGGCTGCTGCTGCAGCCACCAAGAAGCCTGTGTGCAAGCACAGGTCACTATCCACACCTCCCCTCCTGGGAGCCTGTGCAGCCCGCCACTGCCAGGGTCCCGTGATCCAGGGACAACTTCCCCGGGAGAACACACGGCGTGCCTCAGGTGTTGCAACATCATGCCGGCCTCTGCCACCACAGGCTCGCCCGCATTCCATACCCCTCCCTCCCCTCGGCCTGAGTGAGCCAGAACCCCTGAATCAGCTGCTCCTTTAACCTCGTCCTGTCTGGGTGGGGAACAGATGCCCTCAGATGACCTACATGCAGAGATGGGGACAAACCCAAAGAAGAACCCCAGGACCTGTGCGAACAAAGAAGTGAAAGGGAAATTTCTCCCAGCAGCCTCAGGAAAAGCTGATTAAATCTCCACAATCAACTTGATGTACCTTGCAACTGTGGCATACCTGAATAGAGAACAAATCATCCCAAAACTGAGTCAGTGGACTTTGAGAGCAACTGTAGACTTGGGGTTTGCTTTCTGCATCTAATTTGTTTCTAGTTTTATGTTTATCTTAGTTTAGTATTTAGAAGTTATTATCATTGGTAGATTTCTTTACTGATTTGGTTGCTCTCTTCCTTTATATATATATATATATTTTTTTTTCTTCCTTTCTCTCTTTTTGTGAGCATGTGTGTGTATGCTTCTTTGTGTGATTTTGTCTGTAGAGGTTTGATTTTACCATTTGTCCTACGGTTCTGTCTGTTCAATTTTTTTTTAGTATTGTTTTTAGTGCTTGTTATCAGTGGTAGATTTGTTTATTGGCTTGGTTGCTCTTTTCTTTTTTCTTATTACTTTTTTATTTATTTTATTTTAATGATTTTTTTTACTTTTTTATTTTAATAACTTTATTTTATTTATTATTTTCCTTCTTTCTTTCTTCCTTTCTTTCTTCCTTTCTTCCTTCCTTTCTTTCTTTTTTTTTTTCTTTCTTTCTTTCTTTCTTTTTTTGTTTCTTTTCTTTTCTTTTCTCCCTTTTCTTCTGAGCTGTATGGCTGACAGGGTCTTGGTGCTCTGGCCAGTTGTCAGGCCTGAGCCTCTGAGGTGGGAGATCCGAGTTCAGGACATTGGTCCACCAGAGACTGCCCGGCCCCTTGTAATATCAGTTGGTGAGAGCTCTCCCAGAGATCTCCGTCACAATGCTAAGACCCAATTCCACTCAACGACCAGCAAACTTCAGTGCTGGACACCCCATGCCAAAAAACTAGCAAGACAGGAACACAACCCCATCCATTAGCAGAGAGGCTGCCTAAAATCATAATAAGTTCACAGACACCCCAAGCACACCACTAGATGCGGTCCTGCCCACCAGAAAGACAAGATCCAGCCTCATCCACCAGAACACAGGCAACAGTCCCCTCCACCAGGAAGCCAACACAACCCACTGAACCAACCTTAGCCACTGGGGGCAGACACCAAAAACAACAGGAACTATGGACCTGCAGACTGTGAAAAAGAGACCCCAAACACAGTAAGTTAAGCAAAATGAGAAGACAGAGAAACACACAGCAGAAGAAGGAGCAAGGTAAAAACCCACCAGACCTAACAAATGAAGAGGAAATAAGCAGTCTACCTGAAAAAGAATTCAGAATAATGATAGTAAAGATGATCCAATCTTGGAAATAGAATGGAGAAAATACAAGAAACATTTAACAAGGACCTAAAAGAACTAAAGAGCAAACAAACAATGATGAACAACACAATAAATTAAATTAAAAATTCTCTAGAAGGAATCAATAGCAGAATAACTGAGGCAGAAGAATGGATAAGTGACCTGGAAGATAAAATAGCAGAAATAACTATCACAGATCAGAATACAAAAAAAAGAATGAAAAGAATTGAGGACAGACTCAGAGACCTTTGGGACAACATTAAATGCACCAACTTTTGAATTATAGGGGTCCCAGAAGAAGAAGAGAAAAAGAAAGGGACTGAGAAAATATTTGAAGAGATTATAGTTGAAAAGTTCCCTGATATGGGAAAGGAATAGTCACCCAGGTCCAAGAAGCGCATAGAGTCCCATACAGGATAAATCCAAGGAGAAACACACCAAGACACATATTAATCAAACTATCAAAAATTAAATACAAAGAAAAAATATTAAAAGCAGCAAGGGAAAAGCAACAAATAACATACAAGGGAATCCCCATAAGGTTAACAGCTGATCTTTCAGCAGAAACTCTGCAAGCCAGAAGGGTGTGGCAGGACATATTTAAAGTGTTGAAAGGGAAAAACCTACAACCAAGATTACTCTACCCAGCAAGGATCTCATTCAGACTTGATGGAGAAATTAAAACCTTTACAGACAAGCAAAAGCTAAGAGAACTCAGCACCACCAAACCAGCTTTACAACAAATGCTAAAGGAACTTCTCTAGGCACAAAACACAAGAGAAGGAAAAGACGTACAATAACAAACCCAAAACAATTAAGAAAATGGTAATAGGCACATACATATTGATAATTACATTAAAGGTAAATGGATTAAATGTTCCAACCAAAAGACATGGACTGGCTGAATGGATACAAAAACAAGACCCATATATATGCTGTCTACAAGAGACCCACTTCAGACCTAGGGACACATACAGGCTGAAAGTGAGGGGATGGCAAAAGATATTCCATGCAAATGGAAGTCAAAAGAAAGCTGGAGTAGCAATTCTCATATCAGGCAAAATAGACTTTAAAATGAAGACTATTACAAGAGACAAAGAAGGATACTACATAATGATCAAGGGATCAATCCAAGAAGAAATATAACAACTGTAAATAATTATGCACCCAACATCGGAACACCTCAATACATAAGGCAAATGCTAACAACCATAAAAGGGGAAATTGACAGTAACACAATCATTGTAGGGGATTTTAACACCCCACTTTCACCAATGGACAGATCATTCATAATGAAAATAAACAAGGAAACACAAGCTTAAAATGATACATTAAACAAGATGGACTTAATTGATATTTATAGGACATTCCATCCAGAAACAACAGAATACACTTTCTTCTCAAGTGCTCATGGAACATTCTCCAGGATAGATCATATGTTGGGTCACAAATCAAGCCTTGGTAAATTTAAGAAAATGGAAATAGTATAAAGTATCTTTTCCAACCACAACGCTATAAGACTAGATATCAATTACAGTAAAAAAAAAAACTGTAAAATATACAAACACATGGAGGCTAAACAATACTACTAAATAGCCATGAGATCAAAGAGGAAATCAAAAAATACCTAGAAGCAAATGACAATGAAAACACAATGACCCAAAACCTATGGGATGCAGCAAAAGCAGTTCTAAGAGGGAGGTATATAGCAATGCAATCCTACCTCAAGAAACAAGAAACATCTCAAATAAACAACCTAACCTTACACCTAAAGCAATTAGAGAAAGAAGAACCAAAAAAACCCAAAGTTAGGAGAAGGAAAGAAATCATAAACATCAGATCAGAAATAAATGAAAAAGAAATGAAGAAAATGATAGCAAATATCAATAAAACTAAAAGCTGGTTCTTTGAGAAGATAAACAAAATTGATAAACCTTTAGCCAGACTCATCAGGAAAAAAAGGGAGAAGACTCAAGTCAATAGCATTAGAAATGAAAAGCGAGAAGTAATAACTGACACTGCAGAAATACAAAGGATCATGAGAGATTACTACAAGCAACTCTATGCCAATAAACAGGACAAGCTGGAAGAAATGGACAAATTTTTAGAAAAGCACAACCTTCTGAGACTGAACCAGGAAGAAATAGAAAATATAAACAGACCAGTCACAAGCACTGAAATTGAAACTGTGATTAAAAATCTTCCAACAAACAAAAGCCCAAGGCCAGATGGCTTCACAGGCGAATTCTATCAAACATTTAGAGAAGAGCTAACAGGTATCCTTCTCAAACTCTTCCAGACTAGAGTAGAGGAAGGAACACTCCCAAACGCATTCTACGAGGCCACCATCACCCTGATACCAAAACCAGACAAAGATGTCATAAAGAAAGAAAACTACAGGCCAATATCACTATTGAACATAGATGCAAAAATCCTCAACAAAATACTAGCAAAGAGAATCCAACAGCACATTCAAAGGATCATACACCATGATCAAGTGGGGTTTATCCCAGGAATGCAAGGATTCTTCAGTATATGCAAATCAATCAATGTGATAAACTGTATTAACAAACTGAAGGATAAAAACCATATGATCATATCAATAGATGGAGAAAAAGCTTTCAACAAAATTCAACACCGATTTATGATAAAAACCCTCCAGAAAGTAGGCATAGAGGGAACGTACCTAAGTATAATAAAGACCATTTATGACAAACCGACAGCCAACATCATTCTCAGTGGTGAAAAACTGAAACAATTTCCATTAAGATCAGGAACAAGACAAGGTTGCCCACTATCCCCATTATTCAACATAGTTTTGCAAGTTTTAGCCACAGCAATCAGAGAAGAAAAAGAAATAAAAGGAATCCAAATCAGAAAAGAAGAATTAAAACTGTCACTGTCTGCAGATGACATGATACTATACATAAAGTATCCTAAAGATGCTACCAGAAAACTACTAGAGCTAATCAATGAATTTGGTAAATTAGCAGGATACAAAATCAGTGTGCAGAAATCTCTTGCATTGCTATACACTAATGATGAAAAATCTGAAAGAGAAATGAAGGAAACACTCCCATTTACCACTGCAACAAAAAGAATAAAATACCTAGGAATAAACCTACCTAAGGAGACAAAAGACCTGTATGCAGAAAACTACAAGACACTCATGAAAGAAATTAAAGATGATACAAACAGATGGCGAGATATATCACGTTCTTCGATTGGAAGAATCAATATTGTGAAAATGACTATACTACCCAAAGCAATCTACAGATTCAATGCAATCCCTATCAAACTACCAATGGCATTTTTCACAGAACTAGAACAAAAAATTTCACAATTTGTATGGCAACACAAAAGACCCCGAATAACCAAAGCAATCTTGAGAAAGAAAAACGGAACTGGAGGAATCAGGCTCCCTGACTTCAGACTATATTACAAAGCTACAGTAATCAAGACAGGATGGTGCTGGCATAAAAACAGAAATACAGATCAATGGAACAGGACAGAAAGCCCAGAGAGAAACCCACGCACATATGGTCACCTTATCTTTGATAAAGGAGGCAAGAATATACAATGGAGAAAAGACAGCCTCTTCAATAACTGGTGCTGGGAAAACTGGACAGCTATGTGTAAAAGAATGAAATTACAACACTCCCTAATACCATATACAAAAATAAACTCAAACTGGATTAAAGACCTAAAGGTAAGGCCAGACACTATCAAACTCTTAGAGGAAAACATAGGCAGAACACTCTATGACATAAATCACAGCAAGATCCTTTTTGACCCACGCCCCATAGAAATGGAAATAAAAAGAAAAATAAACAAATGGGAGGTAATGAACCTTAAAAGCTTTTGCACAGCAAAGGAGACCATAAACAAGATGAAAAGACAACCCTCAGAATGGGAGAAATTATTTCCAAATGAAGCAACTGACAGATGATTAATCTCCAAAATATACATGTAGCTCATGCAGCTCAATATCAAAAAATCAAACAATCCAATCCAAAAATGGGCAGAAGACCTAAATAGACATTTCTCCAAAGAAGATATACAGATTGACAGCAAACACATGAAAGGATGCTCAACATCACTAATCATTAGAGAAATGCAAATCAAAACTACAATGAGGTATCACTTCACAGCAGTCAGAATGGCCATCATCAAACAAGCTATGATCAATAAATGCTGGAGAGGGTGTGGAGAAAAGGGAACCCTCTTGCACTGTTGGTGGGAATGTAAATTGATACAGCCACTATGGAGAACAGTATGGAGGTTCTGTAAAAAATAAAAATAGAACTACCATATGACCCAGCAATCCCACTACTGGGCATATACCCTGAGAAAACCATAATTCAAAAAGAGTCATGTACCACAATGTTCATTGCAGCACTAGTTACAATAGCCAGGATATGGAAGCAACCTAAGTGTCCATCGACAGATAAATGGATAAAGAAGATGTGGCACATATATACAATGGAATGTTACTCGACCATAAAAAGAAACGAAAATGAGTTATTTGTAGTGAGGTGGATGGATCAAGAATCTGTCATACAGAATGAAGTAAGTCAGAAAGAGAAAAACAAATACTGTATGCTAACACATATATATGGAATCTTAAAAAAAAAAAAAAAGCGTTCTGAAGAACCTAGGGGCAGGACAGGGATAAAGATGCAGATGTAGAGAATGGACTTGAGGACACAGGGAGGGGGAAGTGTAAGCTGGGACGAAGTGAGAGAGTGGCATGGACATATATACACTACGAAATGTAAAATAGATAGTGGGAAGCAGCCGCATAGCACAGGGAGATCAGCTTGGTGCTTTGTGACCACCTAGAGGGGTGGGATAGGGAGGGTGGGAGGGAGATGCAAGAGGGAGGAGATGTGAGGATATATGTATATGTATAGCTGATTCAGTTTGTTATAAAGCAGAAACTAACACACCATTGTAAAGCAATTATACTCCAATAAAGATGTTAAAAGAAAAATGAATGAAATGGTTAACACAGAACCTAGCATATAAGCACTCAATAAATATTAAATATTAAAAAAAAAATACATACCAAAAAGTAAGACTGGACTTATGTGAAAGGGGAACTACAGCTTTTTTACCTTATACCCTTTGTTTTGTTTGAAATTATCTATCCAGCATATGCTTTGGCATTATTTCTCTGATCCAAACTTTTAAAATGTAGGTAAATATTGAGCCGAAATACGCGTTTAATCTAATATACATCATTTGACAAGTGTGCTAGAGTATGTGAAATGTATCTTTAGCTGAAAAAATTTCACACTTATGTTTATCTTGGATAAAGGTAATGTGAGATAAGAGCATAATTCTAGAACTCTGAGCTAATAATTGTACAGTTTTAATCACTAAACTTAGGAGTTGATTTTCTATGCTGCTCCATACGTAGGATCTCTCTGCCTCCAGCTCAGTTAGCCATGCAAAGGGGTGAAAGTTCCAGTGATTTGTTTGGCAACAGGTTTCTGAAAGGCTGTTTGGTCCAGCTGCCTTGCCTTTGTTTCATCAAGAGACTTTGCAAAACTAAAGTAGTTCTTCATGATGAACTGGCAGGAAAGTGCCAAGATTGTTTTATTGCTCAGCAACTTGGCAGTAGGAAATGTTAAAATATTACAATCTCTTATATCTTTCAAATGAGACAGGCTTTCGGCGGATGGCTCTCATGCTCAAATGTGATTAAGATGCAGACACATGGCCTTGGCTTATGTTTTGAGTTGGTAGGAGGAAGATAAAGAAATTGGATACTTTAAAATATATTAATAGTAGTTTCTCAGGAAACCTTGGCTGTTTGAGCCAAATGCTAATCTAAGGAATTAAGCTGTCTGCATTTTGATGTTGATAAGTGCTGCAATCCCCATTGATCAATGGGATTCCCTTTGCGTTTGGGAAGGAGGGCTACATCTATTGAGAAATTGTGTGCCAAGTAAAATCCTGAGATAAACAACTTCACAGAAGGGAAACTGACAGTTTACCATACATTCCCAGAATTTAAAGAGTTGTTGTAGTTTGCTTTCTTTTCGTGCAAATTATGGAATGGGTGAAAGTGACAGAATGATGACACCAGCTGAATGGAAGCATAATGTAGTCAACTATTGCAGATGCCTTATCACACAGTTCTGCCAACACACATGCTTCCTGCAAACCTCCTACAACTTAAACACACAGGCTCTTCTTAACTAATGATGCCAATTTTGCAGATTGATTAGTGATGTTCTACTGTGAATACTCACCTACAAAGGAGCATATATTAACTGGTGAATACAGGATTTTTTTTACTAACATGAAGACCGCCTTGACAACTATATAAATCATAAGAATAGAATTAATAAACCCCAGTGTTGTTAACCTTCCAGAATTATTATTACTGTTTTTTTTTTAATAGAGAGAAGTAGTATTTGGGGTAAAACTAGAAGATTTCAAATTTCACCAAAACTTCGAATTATTAGAAGGAACATTTTTAAAGAATACCTGGTAACCCGAATACTTTATTTATAGGATGTCATGTTGTGATTGACATTAAGGAGGAACATTTGTTAATTTGATATTTGTTATTTGATATTTGTTAATTGATAGGATTTCCATTTATATCTAGCCTCTCTGTGCACTTGGATGCATCCTACTTGTTTATAAGTTAATAACTGAAAATAAAAAGATGGGATTTATCATGTCAAAAATTGGAGAGGAATAAATTGACAGTGAAACAAAATATTAAATTACAGCTTCTGTCTGCATAATGTTAAAATTAAGAGCTTGTAGAAATAGCTTAAAATCTGTTTGTTCTTACTCATATTCAAACATGCATTTGATGTGTTAAAAATTAAACTTAATTTCCATAAGCTTCCATTGAGCTCAAAGACAATAAAATAAAGGACTTTTGCTAAATATAGAAAGAACACATTTATTTTCCTTTTGTTTTAATTTTACCAAGTTTTATTTCTTTAAAACATCAATATAGCCACTTTAGGAGAAATTTTTAAGAAGGAAAAGCAACTAAAATTTTTAGAAACATTAAAAAAACACATTTAAATAAATCCACTTATTAGACAGAATTGGCTTAAGTATAATCGTTTTCAATCTTCCTATATTTTGTATTATAAAATTAAATATAATAAAGCTTTCATAGTTTTCTTTTTATTTTCAAAATGTTTACATTGCAGATGAAGTACATAGGCCATTTTACAAGTGAATAATCTTTAGCACATAAATCTTTACAATTCCTGAGCCAAGCTAAAACACTAAATTATTTTGTTTAAATTGTGCATGAAAACAATAAAAGACCACAAATGCTATTTTTAGTTTTAGAGGACAGGGAAGGTTAAGCTGAATTTAAATAAAAATTACCACAAAGGGAGCAAGCTTTTACAGTGTGAAATATCTCTAGTTCTATAATGGAAATCTCATTGCTTCCATATGAATAATCTTTCCACCAATTCATATTTATATCTGTTTTTTATTTAAATATGTAACTTAATAAGATATAACTCAATTACATGTTTATTTTATTCTTTGTTTAAACAAAGTGCTGGTATCTTTCAAAATTATCATTTTATGGAATGCTCAGTAGTGTTTAAAGAGAAATAAAAAAGGTTATTCAGAGAAATTGCAAACGCATCTCTAGCCTCACCTTAATGAGGGTTCATTGCCTGTCCATCGAGGCCAGTTTTGTTTAAGCAATTATCAGACTGCTTTATTTATAGCATCCATGTGCCTGTTTTGGGCAATGGGTTCTCCATAAATTACCAAAATAAAATAACAGTGCAAGAATAGACCTTACTTTAAAAATAGATGCTGTTCCAATTACAATGGAAGGAGAATAGTTAGGTGAAGATTTAAATTGTACCAATTATTCCTGGGAAATTGATGGAAGAGATTGAGAGGAACATACATCCATGAATGTACATGGTTATTTTCCACAATTAAAATCACAAATGTTAAGGGGAACTTATAATAAAGGGTAACAGTCATTGAATCTAACTGTCACTAGTCACTGAGAAATACACAGGAGTATATTTAGTAAATGTCCTAAAGCAGCGCCCAAACTGCCAGAGTGGGGAGAGAAAGACAGACAGAAAAGACAGAGAATATAAAAGGATATCAGTCCAAGGAGATTCAAAAACCCTGTATAAAGATTCAGAATGATATCAAGTATATCAACATTTTGCTGCCTGGTCTAATATAACTTGCATGTGTGCATGGTCACATACATTGGTACACTGGACCACATAGAACTTATTAAAACTTGAATACCAATTAATGACAAAATAAACAAACAAAGCCTATAATTTATACAATGTGTGTTTGCTGTCAAGACTACTTCTTAGAAAAGTTATAAAGCAAGTTCTGAGTTGTAAGAGGCTCTTAGAAATAACAAGTGTGCTTTGCAAATCATACTGGAAGTTTGGGATAAAGAGAGTTTCATATAGTGACATTCACGATTAAGACTAACAAATGCTTAGATTTTAGAATGATTCTTTAATTTGCCATTTTTTTCTTTAGTGGTTTCAGCACATATTTGTTTATTTGCTACGGATCATTCCCTGTTCTCTTGCATACAATTCCAGAATCATTTATTTTTGCCTAGATAAGATTTCAGGTCCTAAATGATATCACCTCTATCACCATAGCAGATTGTCTCCAATTTTTATCTTTTCAATGATGCTATCACCAAAGTATTTTTTCTTTCCAACTCCATAGATACGTTATCCAGGTAAAGTTGGTGCCTGGGATTTAAAACTCTAAATGATTCATTACTATGGCAGAAAAAATTTTCTCTTAGTGTGAGTAAAGCAAAAGTTATATCATCAATGGGAATATTAACTTTTTATATAGTGTTATTATGTGTATATAATTTAAGGTTGACACAAGCATGTGCACAGACACACACAAGTCCTTCTTTATAATGGTATTTTGGTGCCAAATATAGACTTCTAAAAGATATTTTGTGGCTCTGATTATTGTAGGGTGGCATGATTAGTCTTTTGATGAGCCCTGACCCATACTAGAAAGAGCTGTTTTTCATATGGGGACACCGCACAGCTAGCCACTCCTCTGCTCTCCTGGTTTACAGGAGCTTCTATTGAGAAAAACTGGGAATTATGCTTTTCCCAGTAAATTTGATCCTTTAAGGTGATCAGTCCACCTGGAAAGCTTTTCTTTTTCCAAGTGCTCGTGTTTCCAACTCCCTCACTTCATGAATGGGATTCTCACATCTGCTGGTAAGCTTGTATCCTCCTCCTCTCCCACTACCACACCTGCCCTCCCAGTCCCTTTTTACCTGCCTTTGTTTTCCTATTTTTTCATGACTTATCCCTTTCAAATACGCCACTTAATGTACCATGTATTATGCGGATGGCTTTTTTGCCATCTCCCTCCTTCAGGAACAGACGTTTTTCTGTTTAGTTCATCCTTGTGTTCCAAAGTGCTTAGGAAAAAAGCTGGACCATATAATAGGTACCAAGGAATGTATCTTGAATGAATGAATGAAAAAATATCCAAATTGATGTGCATTTATTAAAATCTCTCACTAGATGGGAGAGAAAATTCCTTTGTATGTTTAGATCCTTAACTTGATTTGTGGTCACCTTGAAATTCACTTTCATCTTATGTAGTCTGTTATTAAAATGTTATGTAAAATACACATTAGAACTTGATTTAGTCATTTTTACTACCAGTAACCTATTATTTAAAAAACAAAATCACCCTAAAGTGCTTTTTGTCCTTTGTCTTGGTTTGGTTTGGTTTGAATTTTTTTTCCCTGTGTGTTCAGCCTCTTTAATGTGAATAACTGCTCTCAGTTAAATAATCCCACAGCGCCCACTTACAGTTGCAGGGTTGCCCTCACATTCTTTGTAAAAATGAAAGCTCAGTTAAAGACCCAACTTCCTTTTATGGTGCAATTTGTTTGCTCTTAGCCTGGATTGCTCTCTTTGCCATTTGATTTCCTCAATTGAGCAATTTATGACAGATTTTTAAGACCTACTGTCCATTAAAAATAGCAGGTTTAAAAACTCCATCCTCATCATGAGCTTAATGAGTAAATGGCTGAAAGCTCAGCAGCTTGGTGGGGGAAGTATGTCGGGTTTGACTCTCTGACAGCCAGCTTGCTGTTGCTGTAATTAATAATGAAATGTTACATCTCTTGCTTTTTATGTGGAGACAGGGAAAGTGACAGGGATTATGGAGAGACATAAATTTACATTGTAGCTTTATAAAGCATCCATAGCTTTAGGAGCTCAATACATACAAAATTACTATGAGATGACAGTTTCCCAAGAAAGTTGCACAAATATTTAAAGCTCTAGGCTGAAGAATCAGGACATTGTAAGAATAAAAAAGGAGAAAAGACACTTTCTTTTATCCTGTCCCTCCTTTCCTGCTGCTTAATTTTTTCTATCCAGCTGCTTATAAAAAGATCAAAGATATACCTAACTTGTCTCCCTGAGTGAATCTATTTCAGTCAATGTCACGGCCCACTCAATGTCACAGCTCACTCACTTTCCAACAGTGACACGAGTTCCTATCACACTCATCTCTTCTGATGGGTGTCCCAACTCCACACCCCCATCCTAGAAAATATTTTATTACAAAAAGGAAGTGCTGTAGGGTTCTCTGAGTAAGTCCTGGCCAGTGAAGCCCATGCTATTGACTGTTAGTCATGTTCACACGAGGTCAACATTTTTAGCCTTGTTCTTCCTCCCAAGCAGTGCATCTGGACACCTGTTTTCTCTGCCTATTAGAGGTGATGTGTGGGACCCTGTCGTCTTTCCATTCATGGAATCTGAAAGTGCCACAAGGTCAGAATGGTCTTCCCAGCTTTGTGAATTGGTGGAAAATAAGTACAGACTCTGACAATGTGACAAAAGATTATCTGACATAAGGATCTTGGATAATATTAACTCCATATTATTTTTATAATTGAGTGTTCTTTCTTGCTTTTCCCTATGCAAACTGTCACATTGTTGGCATGACTATTCAAGAAGCAATTGTTCATTATCTTCAACCATTCTTCCATTTCAAATCTATCTGAAAACCTTACATGTGGATAAGAATAGTCAGAAAAGAAATTAACTATCTAGTTAGAAAATTAACAATATTTCTTACTGAATTAAATAATCTCTTTGATTAAGCTGGCTGGCATGCTTTATTTTACTTGTTTTTATTATTGAAACAAGTATATTGAAACAAGGGTATATGTTTAGTTATGTTTGTGCATAAATATTCATGTATAAACCCTGCAATGGAGTGAATGTTATGTCTCCCCCAAATTCATATGTTGAAATTCAAATTCCTAATATGATGGCATTTGGAGGCAGGATATTTGGGAGGTGATTAGATCATCAAGGTGGAGCCCTCATGAATGGTATTAGTACCCTTATAAGAAGAGACACGAGCGATCTCTCTGGTCCCATGTGACGACACTGAGAGAAAACAGTGGTCTGTGAACAAGGAAGTAGCCCTCATCAGTTACTGAAGCTGTTGATGATTTGATCTTGTACTTCCCAACCTCTAGAACTATGAGAAATCAAGGTTTATTGCTTAAGCCACCCAGTCTCTGGTATTTTTGTTAATGCAAGCCAAACAGACTAAGACAAGCCCATAAAATATAAACAATTTAATTTTTTATTTATTCAAATCAAACTGCTTCTTTTGTGGATTAATTGTAAGTAAATTCATATACAAAAATTATCATTGTTCTGATGCAGAGATTTATACATTATTACTTTATTTAGAATTTAAGGTTAAAAGTCCATAATCTAGTTGAAAACTAGATTAAAATTTGTAACTAAAAATACTTAATTTGGATTGACTTACAAATAAGAGGGTGTGTTTTATCTCCTCTGCCTCATAGGCTTCAATCTATCTTAACTAGTTTCTAAAAAGTCAGAAGTGCTACAATTTTTCCATAAATTTCTGAGTTGGATTTAGGGCAATGTGTGAGCTACAACTTGAAATTGATGGATGGATATGGGAATTCACTAATGATTGCTCTCTACTGACTGACTAAAACATACTCTCAGAGACAAACTTGCCCGAAAGTTAAACGATCGGACATACTCAATGAGATTCTTTTGAAGACATGGATACCCTCTTCTAGTTACAAGATACTAGTTAAAATAAAGTCCCTCAGAACTATTAAATAGTAAAGTTCATTGTACTCATTTGTTATGAATGTGCAAAACAACTTTTGTCATGTATTGTCAATCTCTAACGCTTTATGTTAAATTTCAGTTTGTGTATTTGGGATGATTATCAAAGTATTCAAATGAATAGAATTATTTCAGAATTTTATCAGTTTCTAAAATGACATAAAACACATTCTGGAAAGAATATTTGTTTTGCAAATGGAATTTGCAGTAACTGAAGATAAAGCCCCTGAGCAAAGCAGACAATGTTGCCGTAGGAGACCGTGACTCCGTGAAACTTGGTGTAGTTAGTAGCTGGGAGAAACTCTGACCTGAGTTGCGCAGCCAAATTGGATGAAAACTATATATAACCTAAATACCTGCCACTCTGCCTCTTTTTCAATGGTCTCCTTCTCTTAAAGTGTTTGGGGAAACCAAAAATTTTTTTTCCTGGATCAGGCCCTGCTTTTTCATTTTAGTTATATCTTACTACCAATTTCAACCACCCCTGGGACTTTCCCCTTTTGACCTGGTAAAAGCCTGGAACTTCTTCACTATAATTTGCCTTAAACAACTAGTCTATTCCTTCCCTCCTGTTGTCCTCAATGACTTTGTTATTTTTTCCTCCCTTGTTTATACACAATACCCCTTGCACAAGTCTGCTGTGTATTAGATGTCACTGAAGTCTACGATTAACTAAAGGGAAATAAAATTAAGAATCCAAAACCAGCAACAACTTAAAATCATGGATGCTTAATATAACAGTTCCAAGTGTCTAATGGAAAAGAAAAGTCCTGTAAACACAATAGTAAAGTGACGCATGGCTGTACCCTAGTTCCTAGGTGTAGCTCCTGTTTGGAAGTCTATGCCCCAAACTCTCTTTGATCTCTCTTCCACTTCAGAAAAATTTTATCTTCTCCCTCCAGAAGGTTTCCCCTCATCATTCCCTCCTCTTAACCAAACTCTCACACACCTTGAGCGGGGGCTTCATCTCAGCAATCCAGTGGGCTGTAGCACTCCCAACCAAAGCCTTCAGTATGTGTGTATATCTATTAATCTATCATCTATCTATCTAATCTACCATCTATCTATCATCTATCTAGATGGGTTGATTAAAACAGTAGTGTAATGAAAAGAGTTCCTGAAGACAGTATACCCTATACAGATTTTTCAGGCCCTCAACCGTAAAGAAAAGCTTAAATTCTTCTTTCCATAGCTTTTTGTCTCCTAATAATGTCCACGGATGCTTAAGAAAAAGGGGGCAGTTTACATTGCCTTTCAAAATAGTCCAAGCTCCCCTCAGCTAGTAGAGAACCAGCAAGGGATCTGAGATTGCAGTTTTTCTTTATATAGGCCACATATAATTCTAAGGCAGGACTCCACCCAACAAATGTTTCTGTAAATTGAAAGGAATCAGTAGATGAATTTCTTTGTCTTTGGGTCTGGAATATCTGAGGGTGCCTCTTTGATTTACCTGAAAACAGATGGAAAAATACTCCCACATGCCGTCAGGGAAATAGTTCCTTACTAATGAGATTTGGCCGCTAAAAGTGTGTGTGTGGATGAGAGAAAAGAGCCAGGCTCAGGATCTCTCTCTCACCAAGGAAGCAGGTGACCTGGAAGAGGAGGAGTAGAGCCATTTGGTCACTCAGGAGAGAAATTTAGTCACTCCAGTTCCAAAACTCTTTGATCATTTTGAGACAGGCAGTGGGAGTTAGACTACTGATGCTAAAAGCTAAAACCAGTCCCATCCTGTCCCATTGACTATTGACTCAAGATAGGTCAGGACTACAGTTAGGACCGCACGATCAAGTGTCTGCATAGCCTGTGTTACATGACTAATTGGTGGAGGAACGTTTTGTAAGTACGGTAGTCGTGGCTGATAAATTGGAAATCTAATATCCTATCTACACATAGTGGCTGATGCTGGACTCCAGATGCCTGCTTTTGCAGTTTTCTAAGTGATAGTGATTTTGTGAACTTTTATATAAAAAGGCTTTCAGTTAGACAACTATCTACACAAAGATTTGTAAAAGAATGTTCATTGTGGTTTTATTAATAGTATCCAAAAACTATAAACCCATCAAGTATCTATCAACAATTGAATAGATAAATTGGATAAAATGGATAAATTGAATGAACATTATTTCTACAATGAAATGCATTCAGCAGTAATAAAGAGTAATGACTTACCCACTCAATTAGATGGAAAATTTCAAAAAACATTTTGCTGAGATAAAGAAACCAGAAACAAATTAATACATAATTATGATACCATTTGTATAAAATTTAGAAAAGATCAATCTTATCCAAAGTGACAGAATCTAGGTCAGTGGTGACCTGTGGTCAGGGGCTGGGGTGCAGAGGTCCAGACAACTTTGGGAGGTGGTTAAGTTCTATAACTTTATTGTGGAAGCAGTTACCAGGGACTATGCAGTTGTCAAAACTCATAAAACTATATAATTAAATGTAAGTTTATTTTATTTGAATTATACCTCAATAAATAATTTTTAAAAACTCATATACATTCATTTAAAATGTTTAGAGCTAAACATGATAAGTATTTATCTTTTATTTATACATAAATCTACTAAGCCTCAGAGATGTTTGGTAGGATCTGGGATTAGAATTCAAGTCTACTTAAATCTATCCTTCTCTTTCTTTTTTTTCTCAGGGTTTTGAGTCTAAACAATTTCCTCCTCTGATGAAAAAAAAAAAGAAAATAAATAAAAGCCTAACTTTTAAGCTCTTATCCTACTTTGCTTATTCGGCGCAAATTTCTTTAAATGATGATTGACATTTATTGCTTCCACATCCATAATTCATCCCATCTCTTGCATTCTAAGGGCCATCCCTACTCTTTTATTGAAACTTACTCAAAGAAGAATGTCACTATCGGGCCAGAAGCTCCAATGAGTCTCAACTTTTTCAGTAATTGCCTTTTATAAAAAAATCCTTCAGAATTTTTTCTAATCTTGACTTAAGATTTCTGGTTCTGATTTAAGATTTCTGGTCCTTCTTATGTCTTGGATTGCTTTTCCATGATCAAAAAGACTTTGTTAACGCTTTCCTGAATCCAGGATCCTACCTAAGGTTTCTTTCTCATGCTCTTTTCAATTACTTCAGGTCTAGTGCTTTCTAAATATTTATCTCTTGCCTTTTCTTAAGGTCATACAACTGGTAAAATGTGGAATCTTGACATCATGCCACAAAGTCATCATAGTTCAAAGTTAACATGTGGCATCTTCTTCTACCTAAGACACCTTGAACCTCAGATTTGAATTTCAGCATATGCTTCAGCTCCTTCCCCCTTGCATCTATCATGCAACTTATATTAGTGAAATCTTAACATTTTTCTTTGAATGTTTCTCTCATGTCTACCATGTATCTGCAGCTGTTCTGGTAAACAGTTTACATTTACAGTTAGCTTTAATTATTATAATAGTGTTCCACTTTCCTTTTCTCTAATTCATCCCACACATTGCTGCTGAGTAACACTCACTAAAGCCCAGATCAGTTTACATCTTTTATCTGCTTGCCGATTTTCAAAAGCTATCAGAAAAATTAATTCGAATCAAACAAAAGCAACTAAACAAATATTTCCTTGGAACCAGAAAACACCATGCTGTGCTAAAGACCAAGCATGGATTGATAAACGAGCATGTCCAGTGTCCTTATCCTGACGTTCAAAGATCTAATTTTCATTTCAACCAGCACTTTTTGTCAACTGTCATTTTCCATAGATGACTTTCAAGCACCCATTGAGATAATTTTGCCCAGAGCTTGCCCAAGTTTGTATTTTTGCTAGGATTTTTCTCACTTCCTGAAATGATGATAATATTAACCATAAGCATAAGAATTATAAGTATCATTCACAGAGTGTTCAATACAGGAGAGATTCTGCTTAGCATTTTGCACACATGACTGCATTTCACCTTCACAGCAATTCTGTGAAGTTGGATTTGTTATGTCCATTTTACAGATGAAGATACAGAAGCTCAGAGATGTTACATAACTAGCTATGGTCACACAAGTAATAAAATCGAGCCAGTCTGGCACATAGGAAGCACTTACACTTCTCTCTTTGATATACTACCTTATAGCATACCCTTTACTCCAGCTTTGCCATATATGTATATATCTGATTCCTCTTTCAAACACTTGTTCATAAAAATCTTAGCTTCCTTCAAGTTGGAAGTTAATATTCCTCATTGTCTCAAGTAGATTTTGCAATAGTACTTTTTTTGTTGCTTGTCACTTAGCAGCTTACATTCTAGTCATCTGTGCACAAGTTGCTGTCTCTACAAGATACTAACAACGAGGGCAAAGATTATGCCTTGTGTACCTTAAAATCCGCCTTTACACAGAGAAGACAGGAAATATTTATAAGATAAAGGGATGTGCAAATATGCAAATGTCTGGATTCCTAGACCATAATTTAGAAAACTTATTTAAGAAAAAAGTAATCAGTCTTAACTGCTTTTTTTCAAGCGTAGTTCTTAAATACTAAAGCCTCCTATAAATTTCAATGACCATAGTTCTCAGTGAGAGAGAAGGAGAAGTGAGGGAAATTTCCCAGTGAGAGAATATCTTGGAAGAACAAGTATAATTAAAAAAAATACTACTCTGTTCCATTTCTATTTTTTATCTTGTCTCATCATATTAAATTTATGTTTACAGTGAAGTGTATTTAAAAGAGGACATATTTGTTTACCCTGAGGAGTCATGTGTTCAAAATGATTGGGTAACACCTTTTTCTTTTTGTGATTTGTGTGAAATAGGAGAGCTATTTTTGAAATGTGTAAAATAATATCTATATTTAACAGAAATAATTTTATGTCCTATGAGTAGTTAAAAAAACTATTTGGACTATTTCTCATAGGATTACATTATACTTGGTTGACAATAATAAAAAGTCTCTTCGCTAGGTAAATTTGTCAATTTAAGAATAGGGTGCATTATCTTATTGAATTTTATCATGTACCCTCAGCATCTATTATTCCTATTAACTCCAAGTTCAACCTCTACCTTGCCCTTTTCCTCTTCTAACTGGCATTGGGCAAATCACCTCTGGTCAAGATCAGTGGCTCATCTGCCCATCTAACCCTGAACATCAATCCAACAAAAGAGCGAATCCCATTAGCATCAGACTCGTGACTAATAAATTCAAAGGTCCAGTGAAGAGCAAAAATGCACGTTGGCTCCTCCATCAATCTCTGGCACCTCTGAAGCTAAGTGAAATGAACAGTGGGTCACAACCTCTAGCTTTCATAAAATGTCCCAGTGGGGACAGCATATTATACATACAAAATGGTAATGTCAGGTAATTATAGCAGAATTTTCCAGGTCAGAAAATGTCACTGCACATCTAATTCTACTAGTAAACCAAGATTCAGTCATATACTGACTCCTTGGGATTGTATATTACAGTCATAATATCTCACTTAAAGCTATTCCCAGCGTTGCATATACTACTGCTGCCTTCTGTGCTACCGGAAGAGGATGGAATAACCTACAAAATCCATGACATCACCTCAAATAACAAAAATCTTACCAGTTCTTAGATTCACTTGCATAATCATGTATTCTGAAGGCGTATGAACAAATCTGAAGATTTAGAGTTCTTGGAAATTGTGAAAGACATGGATATTGTTCAATTTTAAGGTCCTGGGGGGGAATCAAAATAAGATATTGGTTAATGTTCTATGGTTCAAAATACATTAATGTCATCCTTTGGATCCTTGTATTTAATACTGTTTCTCTTGAAATATTATTTTCCATTTAATTATTTCTTTTCCCCCTGCTTTCCTCTTTCACTTATTTCTAACATCTTCCTCCCTTCTTTGTAGTTTCCCCTTTACATGTGCTTACTTGAAAAAGCACAGTGTAGTTGTTTTTGATAGACTTAGAAATAATTTCTATGGAGTGCTATAAATATGCAATACCCCTGCCCGCATACACACATTTTGAGAATTTTTATCCTTTTCTGTAAAATTAGCCAGAAGTCCCTCTTTTAACACATGTTCTTTTGTTCATTCTTTGTTTGATTGAATTTTTTCCCACGGCACATTTTTAACACTGGAATGAATCACTGTGTAGGAAACAGGCAACCGGATTAACAGCTTTTTTATATGGTGCTGGGGATTATAACGGAAAATGGTCATTTTCTTAAGATCTTGGCAGTTAGCAGTTTGGTGCTTGCAAAGCCTGTAACCAGTCTTTTCGACTTGTGCACGTGGCTGAGGTGGACATAAAGGTGAGGCTGAAGAAATAAGAGACTCTGCAACCCTTTCACTAATAGAGTAATTGCCTACTTTACAAATAGAATAAATCCTGGAAGTGTACCAAATATATACAAAAATTACTCATCAGCAAAGAACATGACATTTCATAGTAAAACAAATGTTTCTTGATATTAATTGCTTTTTATATTTTACTCAAAATATATACAAGTTATTTATATGCAAGTTAAACTGATAATTTCAACACAATTTACACTACCTTGAGAAAAGTACATAAATGCCCTTCATGAGACGTATAGAATTTCTGCCATTCTTTTCATCTCAAATCAAAGAAAGGTGCAATGTAGCCAATAGCTTTTTCTTAGCACCTCATAATACCTAGTAGCAGAAAGTGAGGTGCATAGCAGAGCACTTTAGTTTTTATGTCTCTATATAGCAGAGCACTTTAGTTTTTATGTCTCTACAGGATGGAAGGGCTATTTAGAGAGCTGGTGACTCCAGTTTGCCTTTAATGTCATATAATGTTTCTGAACCTGAATGGCTAAATGCATTTCCCTAAGTGTTTCACTTAACACCAAGGAGCAACTTGGAGTCTTTGGAGAGTAAAATCCATTATTTTACTGTAGATAAATCAATTTCCACCTTTACATACTCAGGTCTATGCATACTGTAATTCTATACAGCTTTATTAAAATCACTGGTATGCTTTACATAAAAAAAATTAATGTGAATCTTGGAAAAAAAGCAGTTTGTAGAATTTGCCAAAAACTGAATGAAATGAACAACCTTTTTAAAATTTCAATGAAAGCTGAAACTAAGGTCCAACTTCTCATCCCCAGACCCAAGAAGTGTCATCCAGACCCAGTATAATTTTGGAATAAATTAAAAGGAGATTCAAGCAATCATCACAGGGCTTTTTCTTGCAGAGGGTGTTGGAGTTTGGCAGAAAGTGAGAAAAACATTTCAAAGACCTCACTGATGTTCTTGAACTGAGGATAGAGGTGAGGCCTGATGGCAGCTAGGGGAAACACTGGGGGTGGTTCACTTGGAACTCATGCCAATATGAATACACAGGAGGCTCAGGTCCAGGCCAGAAAAGTGGTGGAGGGTCTCCTCATAGAAATTGTTAGAAGGAATGGAGTAAAGTCTAAGATAAGCCCACTCAGCTGGGACTGAGTAAAAGCAGCAGAGAGATGGCTGAGCAGTGCAAAATGAAACAAAGCAAAACAAACAAACAAACAAAGAATATGGCTATATCAAAACTCAGATCTTAAAAATATAAATAATTTTTAAAAAAGTTACCCAGACATCTGGCAGCAAAGAGAGATATAAATGTCACACAGGAAAAGACAAAACACCCTGTTACGTGCACTAGTTTTTGTTCTTTTCTTTTTTATGTTTTCTTCTTTCTTTCTTTCTTTCTTTCTTTCTTTCTTTATTTTCGGCTGCATTGGGTCTTCGTTGCTGTGCATGGGCTTTCTCTAGTCGCGGCGAGTGGGGGCTACTCTTCGTTGCAGTGCACGGGCTTCTCATTGCAGTGGCTTCTCTTGTTGCAGAGCACAGACTCTAGGCGCGGGGCTTCAGTAGTTGTGGCTCAGGGGCTCAGTAGTTGTGGCACATGGGCTTAGTTGCTCTGCGGCATGTGGGATCTTCCCGGACCAGGGCTTGAACCCATGTCCCCTGCATTGACAGGCGGATTCTTAACCACTGCACCACCAGGGAAGCCCTCTTCTTCTTTTTTTAATGTAGAGAGAAAGAATGCAGTAATAGAATTACTAATGGTGGCATCACATTAACTACCCTTGTAGCTGAAGATCAGAATAAATATCTCAGGCACCTATTCTGAGGGGAATAGTCACACAAGGCCTAGAGTGATAAGGGAGAAATTCAAAAAGAATGTCCCTATGCATTCTATGAGCAAAGAATAGGCCTACATGGAACTACACACAGGTGAAGATCACATCCAGGGTAAAAGACAGAGTCTGTATTTCAAGAACACATTTCAGCAAACCAAAGAAAATTAAATTGTGCTGAATTTTTCTTTCAATGATATCCAATAAAAATAGGAAATCCATGAAGAAAGAGATCAAAGGTGAAAAGGAAAGTCTAAGGAGAAGGCAAAGACATGCATAGAACTAAAGAAGTAAACGGATGATAAATTAAAATTATTGCAGAAATTAAAAACCATTGAAGAAATCAAGGAAAATAATGTAGTGTATTCTTTAAAGGCTTCAGTTTGGCATAAGAGGAATCTGGGTTAATACACTGTCATTTCTTACAGAGATGACTTTATCCAGATTACAAAGACTTTCTAAATATCCATTTTCTCATCTTTAAAATTAGGATAATAATAGTACCTCATTCATCTGGTTGCAATGAGGATTAACTTACTGCATGAAAATCTCTTAGTGCAGAGCAAGAAGCAAAAGCAATGCCATTTTGCTTTCATTTCAAAAATTTTTGTTTTTTGTATTTTAATTAAGATTTTATTTTTTTAGAGCAGTTTTAGGTTCACATCAAAATGAAGGGGAAGGTACAGAGATTTCCCAAATGCTGTTGCTTCCACACATGCATAGCCTCCTCCATTATCAACATCCACAATCAGAGTGGTGTGTTTGTTACAATCGATGAACCTACAGTGACACATCATTATCAACCAAAGTCTGTAGTTTATGTAACATTTCACTCTTGGTGTTGTGAGTCCTGTGAGTTTGGACAAGTGAATATATGTGTCCATCATTATGGTACCAAACCGAGTATTTTCACCAGCCTGAAAGTTCTCCATGCTCTGTCTATTCATCCATCCCCCCACCCTCCAACCCCTGACAACCATTGATCCTTTTACTCTCTCCATAGCTTTGCCTTTTCCAGAATGTGACATGGTTAGAAGCATACAGTAAGTAGCATTTTCAGATTGGCTTCTTTCATGTAATATGCATTTAAGTTTCCTCCATGTCTATTCATGGCTTGATAGTTCATTTCTTTATAGTGCTCAATAATATTCCATTATCTAAAATGCCACAATTTATTTATTCATTCTCCTACTGCCTAACTTCAGGGTTGCTTCTAAATTTTAACAACTGTAAACAAAGGTGTTATAAACATCCACGTGCCGGCCTTGTGTAGACATAAGTTTTCAACTCCTTTGGGTAAATACCAAGGAACACAATTGCTGGATGGTATATGAGTCTGTTTGTATTTGTAAGAAACTGCCTGTCTTCCAAAGTGGCTGTACAATTTTTTCATTTCACCAGCAATGAACAGAGTTACAGTTGTTCCACATCCTCAGCAGCATTTGGTGTTGTCAGTGTTCTGGATTTGGACATCCTAATAGTTGCATAGTGGTATCTCATTGTCATTTTAATTTTCATTTCCCTGATGACCTATGATGTAAAGTAATGCTGGTCTCATTGAATGAGATAGTATTTCCTCTGCTTCTATCCCCTGAAAGAGATTAGATAGGATCAGTATAATTTCTAACTTAAATGTTTGATGGAATTCACTAGTGAAGTCATCTAGGCCTGGTACATTCTGTTTTGGAAGGTTATTAACTAGTATTGATTAGATTTCTAATAGAGGCCTATTCAGATGGTCTGTTTCTTCTTATATGAGTCTTGTCAAATTGTGTCTTTCAAGGAATTGATCCATTCCTCTAGGTTGTCAAATTTGAGGGCATAGTGTTGATCTTAGTATTTCTTGATTATCCTTTTAAGATCCATGGGTTCTATAATGATGTACCCTCTTTGATTTCTGATAATAGTTATTTGTGTGCTCTCTCTTTTTCTTGGTTAGCCTGGCTAGAATCTTCTTGATTTAAAATTTTTTTCTAAAGAGCCAGATTTTGGTTTTATTGATTTTTTTCTGATGACTTCCTGATTTCAATTTATTGGTTTCTTCCCTAGTTTTTATTATTTCTTCTCATCTACTTACTCTTTTACTCTACTTACTTTCTCATCTAATTTACTTACTCTTTTACTCTACTTACTTTCTCATCTAATTTACTCTTCTTTTTCTAGTTTTCTGAGGCAGAAACATAGGTGATTGATTTTAGATCTTTCTTCTTTTCTAATATATGCATCGATGCCATAAATTTCCCTCTAAGCCCTGCTTTTGCTTCATCCCACAAATTTTGTAGTTGTGTTTTAATTTTTATATATTTGTAAATATTATTAAAATTTCTCTTGTGATTTCTTTTTTGACCTATGTGATATTTAAGGGTGTGTTTAATTTCTACTTATCTTTTCAGTTATCTTTCTATTACTGATTTCTAGTTTAATTCCATTGTTGTCTGAGAGCAGATATTGAATGATTTCTGTTCCTTTAACTTTACTAAGGTATGTTTTGTGGCCCAAAATATGGTCTATCTTAATGAATGTTCCATGTGAACTTGGGAAGAATGTGTATTCTTCTGTTGTTGATGAAGAAGTTTATAGATGTCAATTATATCCAGTGGGTCAATGCTGTTGTTGAGTACCCTATAATAACAAAATAAATCTAATTCCTCCTTCCCATCCCTTGTATGATAGCTGGCATTCATTTCACTTATATATAAGCCTATGTAAGAATATATATATATATATATATATATATACACACACACACACACATATATATAATTGAATACATTGTTAGTAATATTATTTTGAATAAACTCTTATCTATTAGACTCATTAAGAAGAAGCAAAATAAAATATTTTACCTTCATCTATTCTGTTTTCATTGCTCTTCTTTACCTTATCTCAGTCTTTGTTTCTTACCTATATATCTTTCTTCTTCTTTCTAAAGAACTTCTAATATTTCCTACAATCAGGTCTACTGGCAGTAATTTTTTTTCAATTTTTGTTTTTCTGAGAAAGTCCTTATTTTTTCTTCACTTTTGAAGGATAATTTCACAGGGTACAGAATTCTAGGTTTGTGAGTTACTTTCTCTCAACACTTTAAACATTTCTCCACTCTTCTTCATCCTGCTTATGCTACATAGTGTTCTCTAAGGTTTCCGGATCTGTCGTTTGCTGTCTGGCATTAATTTGGGAAAACCTTTAGTCATTATTGTTTCAAATATTCTATTCCTTCTCTCTTTCTTCTCCTTCTGGTATCCCCATTATATGTATTTTATACATTTTATAGCTGTCCCACAGTCCTTCACAGTCCTTCACAGTCCTTTGATATTCTCTTCTTCTTTTTTTTGTCTTTGTCCTCTTTGCTATTCAGTTGAAGGATTCTATTGATATATCCTCTAGCTCAGAGATTCTTTCCTCAGTCATGACCAGTATACCAAGGAACCCATCAAGTGCAGCCTTCATTTCTGCTACACTGTTTTTATCTCTAGCACTTCTTTTTGTTTCTTTCTTAGGATTTCCAACTCTCTGCGTGCATTGCCCTTTTGTTCATGCATGCTATTTACTTTATCCTTTAGAGTTCTTAGCATATTAATCATAGTTTTAAAGTCCCAATATGATAATTTCAACATCCTTGCCATGTCTGGTTCTGGTACTTGCTCTGTCTCTTAAATTTTGTTGCTTTTGCCTTTTAGTCTGACTTGTAATTTTCTTTTTTCTTTCCCTTTCTTTCTTTCTTTCTTTCTTTCTTTCTTTCTTCTTTCTTTCTTTGCTTTTACAGCTAGATGTGATGTAATGTATAGAAAGAATGTCTATAAATAAGCTATTAGTAATGTGTTTGTGAGATGTGGGGGGAGGGGAAGTATTCTGTAGAGCTATGATAAGGTCTTAGTCTTTTAGTAAACCTGTGTCTATGGACTGTGAACTTCACAGTGGTTTCTCAGTTTATTTCCTCCCTGTAGTTGGGCCAGGATGGCTAGAGTGGATTTGATTTGGCCATTTCCCTTCTCCTAGGCAGATGGCTAGAGCCAGCTGGAGTTGAATATTTCCCTTTCCCAGAGCAGTTAGTCTCTGATAATAACCCAGTAGGTTAGGCTCTGATTAACTAATTTCCCCTGAGGACAGGCCTTGCTAATAATGGGGAGGGGGAAGGGTAAGCTGGGACAAAGTGAGAGAGTGGCATGGACATATATACACTACCAAACGTAAAATAGATAGCTAGTGGGAAGCAGCTGCATAGCAAAGGGAGATCAGCTCGGTGCTTTGTGACCACCTAGAGGGGTGGGATAGGGAGGGTGGGGAGGAGGGAGACATAAGAGGGAAGAGATATGGGTCTATATGTATAGCTGATTCACTTTGTTATAAAGCAGAAACTAACACACCATTGTAAAGCAATTATACTCCAATAAAAATGTTAAATAAAAAAAAAAAAAAGAAGAAGAACAGAGTACACCGCCTGGCCTATTTCAAAATTGCTCCTTTTTCCCTCCCCCTGCTGGAAGCCTATGTGGATTTTTCTGTGAGATATTTCCTGTGGGAACCTGGTGCAGCTCCTGGAAGCAAATATCACAATATTGCATGGGGACTGTGTACCCTGGAGATTTTTAACTCTTAGACTTGTCTACACAGAACCCCAGCAGTTCATCAATTACAGTTCAGGTTAACCTACCTGTTGCTGTTTCCTGGGGAGATTTCTGCTCACGACTCCCTGTTCTGTGAAGCTGGGACTCCCTGTATTCACTGATCTCTCCAGTCTTGGGGGCAGCAGTTTGTCCTGTGTCCTCCCATATTTTATGGATCCAAGAAGAATTGTAAGTTTTTCAGTCTGTTCAGCTTTTTACTTGTTGTTAGGATGGAGTGGTGACTTCCGAGCTCCTTACTTGAAGAATTAGAAACCAGAAGTCCTCTCCAAAGTCTTTAATAAGGTATAGAAAAATCAATCATTTGTATGCCTAATAAGCATCTTAAACCTGAAATATCGCAATGAACTTTTGTTCCATTCATAAGTAGAAAAGTGGGGTGGAGGGGATGCACATAATATAGGTATAATTATACAGTCTGAATTTTAAGTTTGGGATTAAGGGAAATGTAAATTCAGTGTTTTGCTGTCGTAATTTTATAATTTTGTAATAAGTGCCTCCTTAAAAAATGTAATTATGTATAGTACTTTTGCTAGAAGTTCACTTAATTACACAATATTTTAAAAGTTTTCTATCACTATTATCTCTCTTGTGACTTTCCAGAAGAAAAATAAGCTTATGACTATAAAATTATTAAATTTGATAAAATATAATCTGTACATTTGATGTATAGTATGGTATGATTAATTGAATAAAGGTACTGGCATTCAAGGAGTAGAAAAAATATGCTTCATTCCATTTGGATTGCAGCTTGTTTTATAAAGTCAAAATTGTTTTCATTAGACAATCAATCCAATGGAGAAAAAAAGAGAAAAGTAAACAAAACCATGTAGGAAACCATTATATCTGATTACCTTTCATAAATTATTTCCTTCTTACACTAATTTCTTCATGTTAATGTATATTAAAGAACAAGTAAAATGTCTTTATTTATTAAAACAACAAATTATAAAATTCATACAAATATCCTTTTATTTTTTTTATAAAAATACATCAACATAGCTTTTTATTAGTGTCTTTTTTCTTGCTTGCATTTCTTTATTTGTCTGTGAACTTGAATAACCAATTGCTTTAAGAACCTCAAATGTAATTTTCCTCATGTGCAAAATACTTCAACCACTGATGTAATGTTGGCCTTTTATTCTTGAGACATTTTGGCATGTGGCCAGGTATTGAAGACTACAGGGCTAACTTAGGTTCCTCTGAATATGTATATTTGTTTTTCCTGTCATGATATTCCTTTCAGTTCTCAATCCTGCTGTCAAGGCAGAAATTAACTTTGCATTGACATAGTCCAACACAACTAAGATAATACTCAATAAAACGATACTTAACTTCTGAGAATTTGGATCCATAAAAACACAGAATCACTGGTAGTTTTAGCTACTAGAATAGAAAGTGATGGTTCAGTTCTTTACAAAGCCAAGGAAATAAAGTGTCTGAGATTTTTTTCCCCTTGATTTCCTAGGGGTGCAAAAATAATTAACAAGAAGCAACAAGGCAAGTTTGTTACATTTTAGCTTTGCTCTCAAAAAAGCAACTTTTTCTTTGTGAAATGGAGCTTTCCTGTTCAAATGCAAATTGGTCTCCCCTTTAATGGAATTTTTATTAGCATCCTTTATTTTGAGAATAATACCAATGTTTAGTCATGAAAATCTGTAACCTCCAAGCAACACAGGGACTCTGATATGTATTTGAAGTTATAGCCATTTTAAAATTAGAATGTCTATCACATTTCTGTTCTGTCCCTATAAATATTGGCTCTACTTTGTATGAGGGAATAAAAAAGATGATCAAGGCATAGATACTTTATAGAGATTGTTAGTCCTTTTGCCTGTGAAGATATAATGCAAGAACCTCTAATTTATACATTCAAATTCAAGTCCTACTTCCAATACAACTTAAGAAATAGAAGATTTAGTGGTGTCTGATATGTCACTGTTCTTTAGCAATGTTGGGTACACTGAAGGCAAAAAGAATTTCAATGCTCAAAACTTCATACTAAGAGGAGAGGGCATTTGAAATTGAGCAAGGTTTAGTATCTACCTTCTACCTCCAACCAGACCATGTACTCTTCAGGCTCTCTGTCTTGATTAGAAGACAAGAGATGCACACAAGAAGTGAAAAGTCAATCTTATTACTATCTTCTCCTTCTCAGGCTGTTCCTCTCCTCGCCATTTGCACTGTCAACCCTCAACTTTATGATCCTAATTATAACTCCCCAAAACAGAACATTTGGATGTGGCCTGCTAAACTGCTTGACACCCAATTTCCCTCATACCAAATAAACACCCTCTCCTTATTATAGTGGGAAAGGCATTTAGGGAGATTGGAGGACGACATTCCTTAAAGAAGCCACATATGACATATTCTGAGATGATGTAGAAGAGGGTAGAAAAGAGAAGAGGAAAGGATTAATGCAAAGTGGTTGGAAGTTTGTGGATAAACGAGAGAAAGAGAGAGAATATTGCTTGGAAGTATTATGGTGACTGTTCTTTAACATTTTAGGTTCCTAGAGAATAAGAAAAGGTAGAAATTTGGGGGGGGAAAGAGATAGGGAGTTTGGGATTGACATGTACCCACTGCTATATTTAAAATGGATAACCAACAAGTACCTACTGTATAGCACAGGCAACTCTGCTCAATATTATGTAACAACCTAAATGGGAAAAGAATTTGAAAAAAGAAAGATACGAGTATATGTATAACTGAATCACTTTGCTGTACACCTGAAACTATCACAATATTGTTAATCAACTGTACTCCAATATAAAATAAAAAGTTAAGAAAAAGAAAGGTAGAAATTTTAATAAAAGGTTTTTGTACTCTTTTATTTTTGAAAGCTCTATGAGTAAAAAGAGTAAATGCCTAATTTCTGGCTTTGAAGTCAATCTTAATATTTTCAGTTTTTAGATGCATTTGCACCAGGAAGCCACTGCAATGCTTTGATTAGGGAGTGGTGTGTTGTCATCTAGGCCAGAGTCAAGAGATAATTGTGACTTGTAGTGAGATGGTATTTGTAGAGATCAAGTTAATGAATGGCTCTAAGGTAGGTAGAAGCTAAATCAACAGACTGGATGATGGATTGGAATTATATTTTGTGGGAGAGAAAGTGGTAAAGAATGATTTACTTAAGTTTATTTTAAGTGGTTTCTGGCTTGGGCAGCTATTAGTATTTAGATGGAGGTACCGTTCTCATAAATAGGAATCAGTAAGGAAGGTTAAGTTTGAGTGGAAAAATCATAAATTTGATTTTGAGATATTAGTGTTTTTTGTGACTTCATATATCTGAGTACATATATTAAATAAATATATTTGACCTATGTTTCTTAGGAAAAAGATTGAAGAAGGCACAGGACAATGGCTTGATTCTGCATGGTTCTGAGTTGGCATCACTAGATATAAATTATTTTTCCATCATTTTCTAGATATATGACTATGGACAAATGATTTGGATGACTGGTACTCCTGTTTTGCTATCTGTTATCTGGAAATAATGATAGTATTTAAAGTAATTATTATAAGGTTTAAATGGTATAATATCTGTAAAGTTTGGTACATAAAAAGTACTCAATTAGGAGAACTTGCTATTATTGGCATTAATGTTGTTATTACTATTACACTCATTAGTGTGCATAATTGTCTACCTTACATGCTGTAATCTCATCAAGATGGGGGGGGGGGTTGTCTCATTTATCTTTGTTGTTCTTATGCTGCCCAGCATTTAAGTACTCATTAACATTTATGGATTTAAAGTGAATAACATTTAAATGCATTGTTTCAGAACTGGGTTACGTCCAGCTTTTTAAATCAAAGGCCAACAACCCATAACAATAATATACTATCTTGGGGAATAGAATAGTTCTTGGATTCTGAAGCACACATTTCAGAACTTGATTTTATGTTCTCATTCATTAAGCATTTTTATGTATTTATTTACATCACTTTAAATATAAATAAGCTAGGTAGAGGCTGACTCTCTGTCTTAAACTTTTTTATATTCTTCAAAGCTACTGGAAAATAATTTAGTATATTCAAGAAGCTCAGTAAATATTTTATAGAATCATAACACCTTAACAGACATGAAAATTAGGGCAACCTTTCTTTGTGTCCTGGTGATGAAACAGTTGTCCAGAGGTCACCTGGCTTGAGTGAGTTTACAAACAGAAGCAAAACAGAGACAGTCCTAAAATCAGACATCATAACCCCCATCTCTCACTCCACCATAATGCATTGCTTCTTATTTCTTGATTAAAAAAAACAAGCAAACAAGCAACAGCAAAGCACACAGAGCAGTCAAGTCTTAAGAGCAGTAATGATGGAAAAATCCACTAGCATTAAAATAAGTGCTGCAGATGCTTCAGCAGAGCTGAATGAAGATGGTGTCAGTCACTGTATTAGTTACCAATTGCTTCATAACAAACTACCATAATGCAATGGCTTGCAACAACACTCATTTATTATCTCGTAGTTGTATAGAACAGGAGTCCAGCATGGTGTGGCTGATACTGTGCTTAAAGCATCATAGGACTAAAATCAAGGTATTGGCCGGGGCTACACTTCTCCTCTCAAGCTTGAATTCTTTTCCTAAACTCCACTAGTTGTTGGTAGAATTTAGTCCTTTGCAGTTGTAGGACTGTTGTCCCCATTTCCTTGACACATACCCCACTTTTATCTACATAACAACATTGGCATGTGGTATCCTGATTCTTTGAATCCCTCTGACTTACTCCTTGGCCATATCTGTCAGATTTCCTTTTCTGCACTGAGAGGGAAGAAAGATCTGCTTTTAAGGACTCATGTGATTATATTGGCTACACCCATATAATCCAAGGTATTCTTTCTATTTTAAAGTTAACTGATAAGCAACTTTAATTACATCTGCAAAATCCCTTTTGCTGTGTGTTGTAACATATTCATGGCTATGACCCTGGGGGTAAAAGTCATGGAGCCAAAATTCTGTTTATCTTAGTCACACCCAAGGTTACAATATCAATAAAAGGCAAATGATGTCAGCCCTGATATCAAATTTGGCTGCATTTCTAATTGGTCAATCAAAGGCTAACGTGTACTATCCTAATACTATAGCTCATGTGTATAAGCTGAACTGGCTATTTTATGAATAGAATATACACATAGAAATAAAACCAATCTAAAAAATGTTGCTGTGAAACAGTTGATGGCAATATAACACCTTTTTGCCACTAATTGTATAATGCAGGTTCTAATCTTATCATCATATACATTTCTGAAGCTGAGTAGAAATACATGTTTGTAGCTATGTGAATGTTCTAAACACATTAAGAATAAATGACAATCAAAAATGAAATTAAACCATCCAAGGAGCAGAGCTGTATGCCATAAACATAACTGTTATGGAAACAGACAATGTGATCTTGTGGTTAAAATGCATAGCACTCGGAAGTCTGTGTATAAAAGGCAGTCCTAGGAGATAACTGAGTCATGTTGTCAATATTATCAAGAGCATTAAGCCTTGATAAGTGTTTGAAGGCTATCAAATAGCATCATGTAAATAAAAGAGTGTTTATCTGGGTGGTTAAAAGAGAATGTAGATTACCCTGGGATTTATAGACTGAAACCAAGATGTAAACTTTAAACCTCTTTGTTCCTGGATTGTTAGCCTCAAGATTGTTCTCCAGAGATTCACAGCGCTGCAACAAATCTGTAAGGCTGCAAAATCTTCCACTCTTTGTTTTCAAATCCACTGGGTTGTTTTCTCTGGGAGTTATTTTATGTCTTATTCTTAAATGAGAGGTGATTTGCACACTTGTGAAACCATGCACCTCAGATTGGGACATGAACCCACATGCCGGAACTCGAACCCAGCCTAAACCCAGATTGGGACTTGAACCCACGCAGCAGGAACTCAAACCCAGCCAAAACTCAGACTGGGACTCGAACTCACGCATATGAATGCGTCTATATATATATATATATATATATATATATATATATATATATATATATATATATATTTCTTTTTGAAATGGAAAACTAGATCCTTGTCCTGAGCGAAAAGCCTCCCAGGCATATCAAAATTTCTCCTATCAGAGTGTCTATTAGGAAAAGCCAGACAAAGTAATTCAGTTGAGTTGAAGTATATTATTTTAAGAACAAAAAAATTTGATCTACCATGTACATTTAATTTTCTTTTCACATTACCAGAAAAAAGAAACAGCAGAGAGGCTTAATCTACCTAATACTCTTGAATGATCTCTAAGTACATTAATACTTTATTTTATAATCATATAGGAAATGACCTAAAGAAAAAATAATAAAAATGTGAGTAATATTAAATTATTTTTACATCTCATTATAACTTTAAAATGAAATCTAGAATTGAAACATATGTAATCCATACATGCACATGTATGTTTACATACCCAAAGTCATTGATTTCAAGCAGCGCCTTCATAAAAATTATAGTATGTGTGCGTATACATGCATATGAAGTTTCAAATATACTTGATGGCTTGTAGAAACTTTCTTTTTGTTTCTGATAGGTGGATATAAAGCTTCCAAAGGCAAGCCATCTTTTAGCCAGTGAGAGCCTAAAGCGTCTTACTGACGGTATCTAAGCAAGATGTATATTAACAAAAATGACTTGTGTGGTGGCACAATTACCATGCAAAATGTTGAAAAATATGAAGCATCTCTTGACCAAAATTGAGGACAGATGGTGGACAAGGATATTATATAAAAGTGCAACTGCACAGGGAATATTCAAGTGGGCAGAATGTGATTATGTAAACGAAAAATTCACTTGTAACCAAGAGCACCAAGTACATAGTGAAACTCAAATCGAATTGCTCAACAAAGTATAGAGAATGTTCCTGGATTTATGATCATAGCTTAAAGAGTTAGTCTCTGGAAAAATGAGGAAGCAACTACATATGATCCACACTCCTCTTACCTAACCTTTTAATATTTCAGTTATTGTAGAATAAAAGGTGACTCTAAAACAAGTATATCTCTCTTTTCTCTAACTCCATTCTATCATTATCCTTATTTTGTCAGATCACTAGTGTCATCTTAGAAAATAATTTGACAGATGGTTGCACATTGAGTTGTAACATGAATGTTACCTCCACGGTGGTGTTACTGAAGAGAGATCATGGGAAAAGGGCAATGAGTAATTACCATCACCCACCATTCAGGAAAATAACAAATATATTATATAATGATTTAGGCAACAATCTGAAGTATTCAGATTATGTGATACAGTTGAGTATTTCAACTATCTGTGACAAATCCTTGGCTGTGCACCTTTGATAATCTAAGGAATAAGAGATGTCTTCAATAAATAAAATATACTTGTTTGTGATATAGTCAAAGGCTCAAAAATTCAGAGCTCAGAGAGTGTCCAATAGTTTTTCTCTTGATTACTGTTAAGAACTATGTGAGATTTTACCCTGCTTGTAAGCTAACAAGTTAGCCTGCCAGTTTCATGGATGCTATTAGAAGGCATGGGACTCATGGCTCAGAGACAATGTACTTCATTATTCACAGTGACAGCAGTAGCCAGTGTATCAGCATTTTCTTGTGCCTGTTCCCTTGAATCCCATAAGGTTATGTGAGAAGGACCAAGTGACATCTGTAAACAAAGTAAGTTGAATTACAGGAGAGGAACTTTGAACTTGGGGAATCTGCATCATTTATAATGGGCAGTAAGCACGCTTGACTTTTACTCTGGGGTGAGATGTTATCTCTGTCTCCCAAGACTTGAAGTAGAACTGTCCTTTTCTCCAGTGAAAGACCCATTCTCTATCTTGCATCCTTGAAAAGATGGTCCAAAACTCAAGGACATTCAGTACCTCATTTGCAGAAGCATAAGAGGTGCATGGAGAATTGTCTCCTCCAAACTTAAGTATCATAAGTATGAAGTGTGAAAAATCAGCCCCTTGCAAAGTAGGCAGTATTTTCCCACACATTTTAATGATGCTTGTTTTTGTCAAGTATTTGACTCAAAATATTCTGTTAATTGCTTGGTAAAATGTATAAACTTTGCTCAAATTATACATTTTAAAATCTAAAAATAATTATCTCCAAGGCAGTAATGTGTTTATACTTGTAAAATTAATATAGTACCAGTGTATAAAACCTTCATTTTCTTAAGGGAGTTACTGAAAAAGCATTAATCAATGCTCCAATCCCTTCCAAGTATATTATGAGCCTAATGTGACATAGGACATATTATTAAAGAAGGTTTCTACAGCCTGTCATCATTTGTCATCTGTGTCATCACTCAGGATGACATTCTCCAGCAATAAAGTCACTACATCTCTAAGAGTTGGACTCTGGTCTTGAGTTACCCACATGATGAGTTCCTAGCTACTTTGTTCTTTCTATCAAACCTCAGGTGTACAAAACTGAGTTGATCATATGCTTCAGGTCATGGCTCATTAGCATCATTGCTCAGTGCAATGCCTCTTATTCTTTGTATGATTTCCCTTCATCCCTCTTCCATGTCTCCATATGTATAGAAACAGTTATTCAAGAGTATGTTATGTGTGTCCTTCCAATCCCCTTTCCATACTTTTCTTTAGTGTCATAGGAATATTGGTGTCATATTGATTATGTATGATTCTTATATTGCAGACATTATTTTTGTTGAAAATATTTTTCTACTCCATGCTTTTTTACTCAGCATTGTGTTTTCGAGATCTAGCCATGTTGCTACATGTAAATCTAGTTCATTACTTCTGGTTGTTTTATAGTATCTCATCTTATGCCTGTAACACACTTTATATCCCTGCTGCTGTAGTGATGCACAGTTATGTGCCTACTTCCATTTGTTACCCACAAACAACATAGTGATAAAAATCTTCATGTGTATCTTCTTATGGACCCATGGGAAAAACAGGTCATGGTGTATAATAATTTACCAATTAAGGCCAGTACCCTTTACATTATCACTTGTTCCCTTTGTTTCATATCTTCTTCTTGCTTATTATTATGAATTTCTTGTGAATTATTGTTATATATCAGGGTCTTTTTGGTATAATTTCCTTCATTTTACTGAAGTAATTAATCTTTACATTTATATATCACACAGGATTGAGGCTCTTTATATTGAAGATAGCCTAATGCCTATCGATTTACTCAAATTCTTAAGCCTCTAAAGTAGATCGATTCCAAAAAAGAGTAGAAGTGTGGTGCTGCAGCATGACCTAGGGGCCAGCTCTGACATACTTCATGCACTTGGACATGCAGCAGAATGGAACTCGGCAGAATGAACAGCTGGGAGAAGATGAAGAAGCGGGGGTTACACACAAGACCAAGTCCAGGGGGAACAAACAGGAGAAACCTTCCCTCCAAGTTGCCTCTCCTACCATCTAAGTGATGCCAGAGGGCTCACCTATGAAATGTTTAGTCTTCTAATTTCAGGATTTTATTTCTATTAAGTCGCATGTAACCTCAATAGTGGTGCTTCTTACACTATGTAGAATGGATGCCACTGTGTGATACACCTGGAAGAGCAGGAAAGAGATAGCTAGCCCTAACAAAAAATTATCTACTGGATACATAATATTTTTTAGTGCAAACTGTGGGAGGGGCATTCTTTTCTGGAGCATGAAAAGCTCTAGGAATTTTTTTTCCAACTACAGCCAATGAAGTCGTGGAGCCCTTAGAATAGGCAGGCTGATCCCCACTGTGTCTCATGTCTTTGTCTGTAAAATATGGATGGTAAAAAAGTAGGCTTTTTGGTAAGCATTAAGTGATTAATAATATAAAGTTTTTGGAAGAGTGCCCAGAAGATAGTCAAACTCAACAAATATTATCTCTTATACAACGTTATTACATGTATTAGTTAATAAGAGATATTAGGATGATTGGCATGTCTACTGGATAAAATGTAGCTGAATACCTCCCTCATTTTGTATGTCAAAATACATTCCAAGAGGGTCAAAGATTTACATTAAAAGGAAATGAGAGAACTAGATGAGAACATCAGAAAACAGATACAGCACCCAGGAATCTTAATGACAAGAATAACAAATTTGACCACAAAAATTTGAAATTTCTACTGTCATAATATGCTGTGAACTAGTCAAAACACATGTGCTAACCTAGAAATGATATTCACAACACATCTGACCAATACTACAATATATAGTACCATAAAAGCCCTAAAATTTAAATAACAACAAAAAAGATATGTTGTCCTGTGATGGATTGAATTGTGTACCCCTCCACAAAAAATATATTGAAGTCCCTCACTACTTCAGAATGTGACCTTATTTGGAAATAGAGTCTTCACATAAGCAATTATGTTAAAATGAGGTCATTAAGGTTGGCCTTCATCCAATATGGCTGGTGTACTTACAAAAAAAAAGTGGGTGGGGGGGGTGTGGATACAGAGATAGACACGTACAGAGGTAAGAGGATGTGAAGACAAAAGGAGAATGTCATCTGTAAGCCAAAGGTCTTCTGTGGTGACCAGAAGCTTGGAAAGCGGCATAGGCTAGATTCTCCCTCACAATCCTCAGAAGGAGCCAGCCCTGCTGACACCTTAATTTCAGATCTCTAGCCTCCAGAAATGTAAGACAAGTAAATTTCTGTTGGTTAAGATGCCCAGGTTGTGATAATTTGCTGTAGCAAACTAACACGTGTCCCATTAAAAAATGGACAAAAACAGTAACAGTTAATTATAAATAAAAGCCAAGTGCCTTACAAATAATGCAAGATGTGAAGCCTCTGTGTTTTGTCAGGTCAAATAAAAACTTTATATATTCTTCACCTTTTATTAGATTACTAATCAAAACTTTTGGAAATGAAGATTTTAGAGGATAAAGGGCTACAGGTTCTCACATACTTTGAATGGGAGTGCAAATCCATGTGTTGACTTGCAATGTGTTCAGTTTGGCAACATTAGCCAATGTTCTAAATACACAGATTTCTGGACCTACCAGGAGAAAGGTCGGGTTGTAAAGACTTCCAAGATAAATTCTCCTTCCAGAACAGTCCTGATAATAATAAAGCTAACTTTTAAGTTTCTTTTCTTCCTCCCTCCCTCCCTCCCTCCCTCCTTTCCTCATTTAATCTGACTCCAAATGAAGCAATATCGCTTTCCAAATACATACTTTGCAAAGACTGGATAACATCCAAAAATGACCATTCCCCACACTTACATCTAAAACCATTTAAAAGGACGCTAATTTTTATATGATCTAATTCAAACATCCACAAAGAAACCGGCAATAGTTGTTTAATAGCTAAACTTTTAAAAAGCATTTTGATAATATATTTACAAAGATAAGAGATAAATATCTATTTTGTATGCTACACCTGGTATAATATAGATGCTATATCTATTTACTTGCAAGGTTTCTAGAGCTCATTGATTAGCTTCTCAATCTATAAAGCGGAGGTTTGCATTCACTTTTCTCATAATATTGCATTATGAGTTCACCTCAAGTGCAGCCTCACCAGGGACTGTTTCTTTGTTTCATTTCAATGAGTGCTACCCTTACAAATGCAATATTGATTTTTCTTCCAAAGTGTAATGATGCGAAGTGCAATAGCTGGACAAATTTATGTTTATTTCCAAAAACCTGACTTGACAAGCCGATGTGACTTCTTTTACTTACATGGTACTATTATTTCATATACTGATGTTGCATTTGGATAAACAGTCAATCCAAAATAGTGTTATATTAAATAAATGTAAATGAGAAAAGGCAATACTATGTTATTTTACTTTTATATGTAACCTTCAATTCAGAATCAGTGACTTTGAAAGCCTAGAATTACCCAGATTTTTTAGCAGATTCATTCATCTGTAAAGCAATCTAATTTCTGGATTTTATTGTTTAATAAGCAATAAACTATTTACTGTACAAAAAGTGATAAGGACTTTGCTGGCAGTAAAGACAGAATGCAATGCAATTTATGAAATTAAAGAAAAGCCCAGCACCTGCCCAAGTCAATATTCGTCTATGTGTTCACACTAGAGAAGAAAGGGCAATTTATTTATCATTTGAGAAAATTTGTGTGGAAAGCAGCTGCATAGGTGCTAAAGTCTACAACCGTCCCCCCACCGCCATTATTTGGACTGTTAGCTGTAAGAATGAAAGCTACCTGTATCATCTCCTAAAGTTCAGTGTTTCTCACCTACTTTAAGAGCATGACAATTTTTAAGAGAAAGAGACAGGGTGAAAGAAAAATAAAGAATAATAAAAGTAAAAAGAAAGATAGAAATGTGGTTAGATCTGCTTCCTTGAGACCAGATATATCAAGACCCAAGATTAGAAGCTGTCACAGAATCATGGCTTTTGTTTTTCTTTCTCTGTCACCCATCTGCCATCTCTAAGTGCTGAAAGTCAGAGCGGCAAGTGCTGAAATACTGTATCCATTAATCATGAGAGTAGTGAACATGTATAAGTCACACTGGGACAGGACTTCAGGGCCTCTAATGATGTAGGTCAGTGTAGATTAGTGTCTATTCCTCACTCTGGGATGTGGTGCGTTTCCTACTCTATGTTGAAGAATATCTATCCTTTCAAAACAATCAAGGGACATTATTTGAAAGCTCATAGCTCAATTACAAAGAATAAATGTTGCTTAAGGATGGAGGAAGCTCCCTGGGCACTATAATGTCTTACTTAATATCCCTGTAGATTCCAGAGTTGTTTTTTTTTTTAAACATTTCATGTATTGAAAAGAGAATTAAACAAACGCAATGGTCTTATTGACATGGAAAGTCTGTCACATATCCAGTTATAAGTAACTTTAAAGATACCTTTTCACTGCACCTCTTGAAAGGTGCTATTCAAAGTATTTTCAGGTATCAGGGATCAGCAAGCTGTCGACTTCTGGCCAAATCCTGCTCAATGTCTGATTTTGTAAAGATAGTCCCATTGGAACACACCTGCACCCATCTAGTTACATGTTGTTAATGACTTCTTTCAGGCTACAAGATAGTGTTGAGTACTTATGACAGAGACCTTAAAACCCATAAAGCCTAAGATACTTCTTATCTGGTCCTTTACATAAAATATTTGCCAATCCCTGAAGTATACCGTTAATAGAAATCTGTCTGCTACATGTATCCCAGTTTCCTCATCTATAGTTTATAGAATTACATCATTTGTATGGAATTCTTTGGAATTAATAGTTTACTACTTCCTTTGATTTACGATATTAAAATAAGCTCACTTTTTGACAATTTCTCTTCTGTTTTATTTACTTTCATTTGTACCGTCTCCATTTGTATTTAATACTTCTTAGAAAAGTGGAAAATCTTTCTAGGCATACTTGAAGGCATACTTAGACTTGAAGTCTAAGTTAGATGGGGCTATTGTCCAAAGGAACACTGGGTACACTATACTTCTATATTCTAGAAAAATGTAAGAGTCAATTTTGCATTATAAGTTTTCTAATGAGATCCTGATATTAAGAAAGTTTAAGAAATGTGCAAATAGAAGAAAAATAAAAATAATGTTCTACAATCTTGCAAATCGATTATACATTTTCCATTATAACACACATAAACATATAACACATAGAATACATGATCAATGTTTTAAATATGGGAATAAAATATTCAAATAATTACATCAACATCATTTTTATTTTCTTCCTAGTGAAAGCACCATGTAGATAGGAAATTGTGTCAGTTTTGTTCAGAGACAGGCTGCAGTGTTTAAAATTGTGCCTGGAAGATATTAGGTGCTGAAAAAATATTTGTATGCTGAAGAAATGAGCAAAAATCCAGGTGTCAATATAAGTAATTTTAATTTTATGTTATGCTGTATTTTCAAATTGTTGTACAGAGGGAATATGTGATTTTCATAATTAAATATCAATAATTATATATTATAGCAAAATTAATGGTATAATTTGGAAATAATACTCTATAGTAAATAAATTTCACATGACACAGCTGGTACCTTGGTAAATAATATGTATCCCTCAACTGGTTAAATAATTGAGTTATAAATAAAATGTATTTAAATAAGTGAAATTATAGGGTGGTTCCCAAAAGAAGAAAAGCATTTCTGTCCTGTGGCATATGAAAATCAGGAGGACCATGACATACAGAGATATTTTAATAAATCAACCCTGTAAAACAGTAATTTATAATTTAAATATATATATTTAAAGAGTGGGTTTTATAAATGAAAAAATAATAATGTGGCATATAATAGATAAAGAAGCCATAGCAATATGGATAAGACTTTAAAGAGAGTTATGTAAGAGTTATGGAGACCCACATTTGAAGCTTTGTAATGGGATAAAGAAGAGTTATCTTTAAAGAGTTAACTTTAACTTTGTAAGAGTTAAAGAAGAACTTGAGGTAATTCTAAGGGGAAAAAGAAGTCTTGCAAGCTTTGTGCAATCTCAGTATTGTCTGGAATTATGGAATTAGAGAATGTGTGCTGCTTACTATTTTTCTTTTCCTATAATAGCTCTTCTTCCTTTTCTTCTCCAACCCCACTATTTTTCTACTTGAAAAATTAAAATCCAATACCGATTCATGGACCTGAACATATCCCTCATTATCCCTCCAATACTATACAAGAAAAACCTCTCTAGTATTACATTTAAGGTTTAGAAATAAGAAAATCATTTAAAAAATTGGTTAGTACATACAAGTACTTTTTTACTTGAGAAAGACAAAATATTTTCTTGGTGTTTAGAAATCCAATCGATAGCTTTGTAGCCTCAATTATTTTTGTGTCTTGAAATCTGTACTGATATGTAGCTGAGTCATCCTGATGCCTTCTTATGCCCATTAAAACCCTCCAAATTAACACCCAGCCCCCAAATCTCCTCCCTCTTCCTTTTCCCATCCCCCATGCTCACCTACTCCTACCCCCTGGTGTCCCCTCCCTGTCATGATGGTCCTGTAGTCATTACTTTCTTCCTTATTTCATTCCTTTTAGAAATATAGTTTGTGCTAATCTTAGCCTCATTTTCTTCCTGGATTTAGTCCCTCTGGAATTCTGGTGAGTAAAACTCCTCACTCCATTAAGTATTGGTATTATTGAA
Source organism: Balaenoptera acutorostrata (assembly GCF_949987535.1). Taxonomy (NCBI): domain Eukaryota; kingdom Metazoa; phylum Chordata; class Mammalia; order Artiodactyla; family Balaenopteridae; genus Balaenoptera; species Balaenoptera acutorostrata. The sequence goes on along the minus strand of NC_080065.1, from coordinate 21,565,845 downwards.
ATCTTTGTGGTTCTCCATAAAGAGTAGCATGATATTTATTTTTGCAACCCAAGGGCTCTTTTGCTCACAGTGGTTCAGATTCCTGTGGGGAATCTGTAAAGGTGCTTTCAAGGCTTAGTCTAGCAAGTACGTCAGGCATGGATTCAAACCCCTCTTTTACACAAGTTCAATGCCTCCAGTAATATTTGAAAGGAATGCACTTTCTTTGTGTGCTGGAAGAAAATCATACATTAACAGCATGTCTATTGATTCCCATTGAAGCATGAAGCAGCACTGATGAAACAAATGTGGGGCTATCTCCAGCACAGATGATTTCTGTAAAAATTTAGAGGATGTACATGCTGCTTAGGTGGTCATGATGAAACCCTTAGGTACTAGCAGTGGTAAATCAGTGGGCAGATTCTCAAATACATGCCATATGTGAGTATTGAGGCAGACACTGATCACTATCATGTAAAATCTATTAGCACGTGCATTGTGACCCTGCTTGATTCAGTTTATTTCAAGAAACAAAGATAATTTCAGGTGCCCTAACTACAGTCCAAAATCTTGAGTGTGAAGTCCACCATTTGGTCATTTGTGTGTGTGTGTGTGTGTGTGTGTGTTGGTAACAGTTTTATTGTGATATAATTTCCATACCATACAATTCACACACTTTATGCAATTCAGTGTTTTATTGGTATATTCATATAATTATGCATCACCACAATCTAATTTTAGGTCACTTTTGTCCTACCTGGAAGAAATCCCAAACCCATTAGCAATTACTCCTCACACGTCACACCACGTACTAGCCCTGGGCAACCATTAATCTACCCTCTGTCTTTATATATTTGCCTAGTCTGAACATGTCATATAAATGAAATTCATACAATATGTGGTCTTTTGTGACTAGCTTCTTTCTTTTAGCTCAGTGTTTTCAATGTTCATCAATGTTGTAGCATGTATTAGTACTGTATTCCTTTTCAGTCCAAATAATATTCCATTGCATGGTGCTGTGTAAATGAGCCAAAGATAGACCCTGTAAATTGGCCCCCAGGGTGTGTATGTCTTCATTGCAGGTTGATACCTGTTAGCTCAGAAGCCCATGTTTACAATAGTTACTTTAAACCCTTTGCACTCTAAGTTCATCATCTAGGCCCCTTCGAAGGCTAATTTCTCTGACTGCTCATTTCCCAGTATGTGGGTCACACTTTCCTGTTTCTTTGCATGTCTCGTAAGTGTTGAAAACCGGACTTTATAAATAATATATTGTAGCAGCAGTGATTATTGAACCTCCAATCCTCTCCCCTGGAGGTCGTTCTTGCTGTTGTTTGCTTGGTCATTTATTTGTTTAGTGAATTGGGTGAATTTATTTGGAAATGTATATTACATCTACAACGTGTGACCTCTGTTCAAGTTTGTTTTCTCTCGTTGATCTTTTAACCTGGCTACATATGGTATTGGTCCTGCATCAGCAGAAGCCACCTATTTGTCAGTGGCTGTGCTTAAGCCCCTTAGCTGGTCAGATGTTTACCCTCTGCCGTTGGATATCTGTGTGACTTGTAGGCTGCTATTACTGAGTAATAAATTTGCATTTTTTGCTCCATGTTTACTTGGGAACTGGTACTTAAAGATTTTATCTCTAATTACTTCTGAGAGGGCACAGTACTGGGGATACACACATTCTTCATGACTGCAAGGGATGAGTATTTTTAAGTCTGGATTCCTAGGAGTTGCCCCTGGGTCAGAGTAGATTATTGCTCAGTTGGTGTTTGGTATGAAGTTGTATTTAAGCTCCTTGTGCCAGTGAAACGACCCCTCCCCTCCGCCCCCGACCTATGTTGATGTTCTGGCTGCAGGCTGGGGAGTGCTTTCACATCTCTTTCATTCCCGGTAGTGATCTCTAGTGAGTGAGTACAGCTTAGCACACGTGCACAGCCTTCCCAATCCCTAGAATTGACTGATCCCGAAGGGCTCTTCTTGGTTATCCTTTTCTTGGTTCTATTAAACTCCTGGCTGCTCTTGCATTCTGTTCGTATCATAGATTTACCAAAATCTTTCATTGCTCTGCACAAAGATCTCCACTGTTTCAACAGCACTCTTGGACAAGGAGTTTGCATTCTGTTAGAAATAAAGTGTGTCCTCTCAAACACAGCCCTGGAGCTCTTTATCCTTTTGGCCTTCCTTTCTCTTGAGAAGAATACCTGAAGCTCTGCAACAGAGCTGGGAGCCAGGACCTGCTCTTCCTGTAGTGCCATCCTCATGCTATGAGTGGCCATTGGTGATGGTGGTGATAGGCAGTTGCCACCCCTGGTCTTCTCAATTTGCCCCTACAAATGCAGAAACTTTGCCCTACAAGTGAGCTAGGGAGGGCCCCTCTATTCTCAACCAGGTGTGCCTGGAGTAGAGCTTTCACTCTCTGAATGGAAGCTAGTGAGAAAGGAAGTCTTATTCTTTCCACCACACCTGCCTGAGACAGCATTTCTGAAACACAGGACTTGGGAGGAGGAATGTGAAACGCCACTGCCAGCCTTTTCCTCCCAAGATGAAACCCAAGCTTGAGATTAAGAGCTGGGTAAAGAGCCTCCAACTTCTTAGTTGCTCCTGTCCAAAGTAGAGAGCTTCTGTAGCACAGACCTGGGACATATAAATTTAATAATATCATCTAAGAAAGCAGGTCATGGCTCAATGTCACAGACTCTTTCGGTTCTTACCAAGATTTAGTAAACTTCCTCAAATGAATGTCTCTCCATTTGCTGTATATGCTTAAGACAGCTTCCAGCGACTTTAAATGATTGTTTATTTTTTCAATTGTATTTTCTTTTTTTTAATCTTTATTAGAGTATAATTGCCTTACAATGTTGTGTTAGTTTCTGCTGTACAACAAAGTGAATCAGCTATATGCATACATATATCCCCATATCCCCTCCTTGAGCCTCCCTCCCGCCCTCCCTATCCCACCCCTCTAGGTGGTCATAAAGCATCGAGCTGATCTCCCTGTGCTATGCAGCAGCTTCCCACTAGCCATCCATTTAACATTTGCTAGTGTATATAAAATAATTTTCTTAGTAAAATTGCTGTTTTGCTCTGAAGAGTGTCTACTGAACCCCTTACTGTGCTATTCTGAAGTATTGCACCTACACCCTATTTAGTTTTGCTCTCAAAATGTACACATTATAATTTGCTTTTTTCCCTTCAGTACTGATTAGCCTCATAAAACTAGGAATTCAGGAAGACTACTCAGTGTTGTGATGAAGTTTAACATCCTTCAGATAATCTTGGCTCTTTTGCTAGAACTGTGATTTAATCCAGTCTTACTCTAAGCTGATTTTCTAAGCAGCTCTCCATCAGTCCCTTGTGGCTGGCCTCCTGTAAGCTTTCCTCAATCTATCACAGCTAGAGCATTTTTCCCTTATTTTTTTGATACAGAATTTGAATGCAATATAAAAATCCAAACTATTTTCCAATGTAAGATATCCTTCTTCCAGGCATCATGAAAGTGGTAATAAAAATGGAGATCCTGTGGCTTTCAGCTCTTGAATTACTACTATTACTAAGATTTCTATCATTTACAAGGCAGTCTCTGAATAGAACTCTGAAGAAGTTCTTTTTCTCCCAATTTTGCCCCCTTACTCTGTGTAAATTTCTCCTGTGTCTGGTAGGAAGTAGGTTGTACAATTTTTTAGCCATTAGCCAAGACTCCAGGTAATGAAATCTCAGCCGTTTTTATGATAAAATATTTAAAAGTCTCACTTATTTAATCACAATTTCTTAATTTACAAAAATGGTTTCAATATATTAAGAACTGGTTTTATACTGAAGCTTTGTAAACAAAAATTTCTAGTGAATATTTGCATCAGGGTGTTGTTTTATGTGGTAAATAGGTAAGGTCAAAATGCCTCAAAAATTGTAGTCTCATCCTTGAATATAATCACGTTATGACTGAGTTACATCTCTGGTAATTTTTTCTTTATTTCCTAAGAATGAATAATTGCCTTTTTTTTCTATGTATTAATCATTATTTCATCAACACACTTTCCAACAAAGTGTGAATTTCTTCTCTGCCATTTAAAAACACTATGTAATTCATTCATTTTAATTCATTAATTTCTCCTCCTTGGTGTTATACCTCTTGGAATTCTTCATCTCTTTAATCTGGACTGGTGCTCCCTGAGCCTATATACAGTTTTCTTCCTAAAATTCCTCTCTATTATTGTGCTGAAAATTCCCTTTGCCTTTCTTCTTATTACTGAATCCCATGCTTTCCTCTTCTTCTTTTTTTAAATAAACTTTATTTTTGAGCACATTTAAATTTACAGAAAAATTGAAACAATAGTACAGAGAATTCACATATATCCAGCACCTCTGAGATTATATCTTACATTAGCATGATACATTTGTTACAATTAAATAATAAATATTAACACATTATTATTAACTAAAGTCCATACTTTATTCATATTTTCTTAGCTCTTACCTAATGTCCTTTTTCTGTTCCAGCATCCCATCTGTTACATTTAGTTTTCATGTTTCCTTAGGTATCTCTTGGCTATGACAACTTTCCAGATTTTCCTTGGTTTTTTTTTTTGTTTGTTTTTATTTTTTTAAACAAGACGTGCCTTTATTTATTTATTTGGCCACATTGTGTGGCTTGCGGGATCTTAGTTTCCCAACCAGGGATTGAATCTGGGCCCCCTGAAGTGGAAGTTCAGAGTCCAAACCACTGGACCACCAGGAAATTCCCAAGATTTTCCTTGTTTTTGATGACATTCAAAGTTTTCAAAAGTACTGCTCAGGCATTTTATAGAATGTCATTCAGTTGGGATTTGTCTAATGTATTTCTCATGAGTAGACTGTTGTTATTGATTTTGCAGGGGAACACCAAAGAGGTAAACTGCCTTTTTCAGAACATCACATCAAGGGTGTTCTAACAATGCAGTTAAAAGTAACACCATGAATGTAAATGTGTACTCAAATCTGTCTTCTGAGAGAGGGAAGGAGAGAGATTGTGTTCCTTGTCATCCATACTGGAAAGATGCCCAATGTTGAGTTTCTTTTTTTTTCTCCCACAGATATTTTTTCTTAGCTTATTGGCGATACCAGTATCATATCATTTACTGTGTGTGTGTGTGTGTGTGTGTGTGTATATATATATATATATATATATATATATATATATATATATATATATATAGTAAAGAGTAGGGTCTGGATAAGTCAGAGAGCAAGGATTAATGAACTCCACAAATCAAGATCATAGAGTAATTATCACCTTCAGGCATCTTTATTTAACTTCTAAGAGACAATGGAAGTGGGTTTACCATCCATACTTCTCTACTTCTCAGTGTTAAGTTTGTAAAATAGAGGAGTTGGGGTTAAGATTTTGCTGCACCAGAGAGAGTGTAAAATTTCCTTTTGGTGTGGGCTTACTAGGACCAAGAGAGGTGTGGTAGGGATATTTGCTCATCCCCAATGTATTCCAAAAACTACCTTCATATATATATATATATATATATATATATATATATATATATATATATATATATGTATATATATAATATTTAAGAAGTACCCTTGAAAAATTATTCCATAGGTCATAGGCATAGTCGCCATTAAAGAGTTATCCTATATGCAGTTAGCCTTAGAATGTTACCCATAATAGGGAACCACTTGTAATAATTAACATACCTGTCAACCTCGTAAGACATCTTCTAACAAAGATAGACCCTTTCAGTGTAATTTATATAAAGTAGACCCCTTTTCAAGAGCTAGTCTTAAAAACAAACACACCCAAAATTAAATAAGTAACTACGGAAACCACAGCCTTTGGTAACTCTCAGTTCTAAAGACACATTTAACGGAAAAGCTGTCACTGGGTGTTTCACATCTAACTAACCCCTGCTTTGATATATGACCATTTTGTAAAACCTCCCTTCTGCTAAAAGCAACGTGTGGCTCGAGAGACTCATCATTGGGTTTGGAAAGTCTTTGGAAAGCCAATTCGGCTCCACAAAATTTAGGAATAATAGACAAATGTAAAATTTTAAACACTGTGCCCGAAATCCAGTATATGGAGTAAAACCCATCTCTGGTGATGTCCTTTGTAACAAATATGTCTTCTTTAAAGTTGCCATGTTTCCACAGGGTGCTGACACCTCAGAACAAGTCTCTGTTCTTGCTCTTGTGACAGCACCATTGGTGCTGGGGCAAGTGTACCCAGGTTGATGGCTCCTCATAATTTTTCCTTGTAATTTCAGCTATATTTCATGCCTGAGGGAGTTGTTTCTCTTTCACTTAAGAACCAGAGTCCTTCAATCGCCTTGCATTACTTTTGTTGTGATATAACACTTTAAAAGCTCCCCGGCTGACAACTGTGGCCGGAGGCTGGGATCTGCTGGGAGCAGCATCATGAACTGAAAATAATATCTGTTCCTCTGTTCGCTGAAGCACCACAGTTTTATAGAGTGTTGGAACGGATTTTAGGATCCTAATGCAATACCATGAGTTAGGAAATGCATGTGTATACACGTTCTAATTGAGTGATGAGATGAACATATATTTTATTTCTTCCTGTATTTAGCTCTACAGACATAAGAATATTGTTGATGGTGTCCCCACAATTCAAATGCTACTTGACAGACAGTTACTTAGCGTACAACTATGCTATGATGTCATTAGACATTATTCCTCAGATCTGTCTTGTTCCAAAGCTTATCTTTTCATTTATTTCTTTTATTATTATTTTTTAAAACTATACCAAGCCTGGAAGTGACCCCCAAATTCAGAGTCATCACTTAGGTCCCACAGGCTGGGCGCTCATCTGACAGACCCCAGCACAGCACCCCCAGTTCAGTCTAACTGGGAAGAGGCTGGGCAGCTGGGAAGGGCCTTACCTTCTCTGTGCTTTGGGTCACCTGGCCTGTCTAGCGCCTTGCTGGGTGAATTAGCTGGGCTGTTGTGCCGTTTCTGAATTTTCAGCCACCATCCAGTCCTGTTAGCACACTGGCCATGTCTATTATAGCTTTTTTTCTTTTCTTCTGTCTCTGCCTAGAATTATGTGGCTCTTTTTACATCCTGGTGGGTGAGGGCTGGGAGTCCTGAACCCCCTGACTTCAAAGGAACTATATTGACCTAATTGCTTCAAATCTTCTAATTTCACAGGAGATCTAAATGAGTCTAAGAAACTTTATGCTGCCCAATATTGAGATAACTACTTCGCTTTGGAAAAAGAATTTGGAACTCAGGTCTTCAAGCTCGTATTATTTGTCTTGCTGGGATTTGAAACCCTTGATGCTCTCATCTATTTATGCATTCGTTCATTCAGGGATAGTGGAGAACAGAATCCAAGGGGATGGGCTCTTGAGTCAGAGTGCCCAGATTCAAACCTGCCTGCTATGCACTCCTCTGTGGACAATGGTCAAGTCATTTAACTTCTCTATTCCTCCATTCTATCTGTCAAATGGGTATAATAACACCTCCTTCACAGAGCAGTTGTACTGGTACAGAACACACAACATTATATGGAACATAGTGAGTTTTCAATAAAAGTTGGCTATTATCATTCGATGACTGATTCCCTCAAAATTAACAAATGCTTTTTTGGTACTTACAATACACTGTTGTAGATGCCAGGAACAGAACAGCTGAGAAAAGCTGACAAAAGAGACATCATTGCTACTCTCTTAGCCCCTGTTCACTCTACTCAGAAAAGTGGAACAAATAGTCATACAAATACACCTGTAATATAAATTATTACTATTGATAATAATATTATTTATCAGTAAAGGGTTTGAGAGAAGGGGAGAATGGCAAGGGTCTAGCATGGTGTAGAGGTAGATCATGCAGGCCCTATTAAGTTCATGAACATCATAATAAAAATCCTGGCTTTTAAGATTTACTGTCTTAGCAACTTCCAGATATACAATACAGTGTTAACTACAGTCATGGTGCTGTGTGTTTCATCCTCAGTGTACAGTGAGAAGGCTTTACATTTTTAATTATAGATCTTTCTACTACAATGTGGTATGTGAGTTCCTAAAAAGCTTTGCCTTCTGCAGAATTCATACTAAAACAGCACCATTCATGGCAAAGAATAAGATTAAGTGCATATCTTCAGAACCTGTGAGGTCACCCCTGGCCATCACCATCCTAATGAAAATATCAGCAAAATAAACTACTCATACGTAAATATTCCTGTAAATATCGAAACATATTTTAACAAAAAAGGAGAAAGTAATTTGATGGCAGGGATACGGGTAAGGATCAGACTACTTAGAGAGAGAAAAAGAGGAAAATGCATGAAAAAGCAGAAGAACACAGCAGGCTAAGTAGAATACGTGTCCAGAGAGAACCGAAGGAAAGAACAAGAAGTGGGCACGAGGCGAGGGAAATGGGGGGATCTTCTGCCACACTGTACTCTTCTGTGACTCCTCTTCACTTCAGCCTCATGACAATGTTGTGCATTTAGGGGCTGTTTTTGGTGATGTGAATCTTTACAGTGCTGAGGAATTAGCTTATGAAAAAACATAGTTTTTATGTTACTTTCACATTCTTCTTCACATCACAAACATCCATCCTAAGGTAACAAAAGAGGGATGATGTGGGCCAGTTAGAATTTCTGAAAGATTCCTCTAAAAGGAGATCAAAACTCAGATTTCAGACACCTCCACTTCCAAGGGAAAAGGGTATCTGGACTCATAGTGATGGTACTGATGATGAATATAGCCAACTGGACAATATCAAAAATCTCTAATATAAAATAAAAAGACACTGTTTAAAGAAATAACTTTAGGTATCAATGCTCACTAAAGTCTGAATTTTTTTTTTTAACTTTGGGTTTGTTTGTTTATTTATGTATGTATGTATGTATGTATTTATTTATTTATTATTTATGGCAGTGTTGGGTCTTCGTTTCTGTGCGAGGGCTTTCTCTAGTTGCGGCAAGCGGGGGCCACTCTTCATCGCGGTGCGCGGGCCTCTCACTGTCGCGGCCTCTCTTGTTGCGGAGCACAGGCTCCAGACGCGCAGGCTCAGCAGCCGTGGCTCACGGGCCTAGTTGCTCCGCGGCATGTGGGATCCTCCCACACCAGGGCTCGAACCCGTGTCCCCTGCACTGGCAGGCAGACTCCCAACCACTGCGCCACCAGGGAAGCCCTAAAGTCTGAATTTTTATAACTCATGCCCCCCAAAAAATGGAGGAGAAAAAAATCAATGGAACAGAAAGGCAAAAATACAACCTAATTATATATAATAGACTAGGTTTGGGAAGCTAGAGTTCCTGCCATCCATCTTTTCTACTCATGTTTATCTCCCCATCTGTTCTGTATATATGCCTGGGTAGGATTGACATGAGTAGGGGAAGAAACATGGACAAGATGGAAAATTCAAGAAATTAAAACACTATAGTTTTTGATGTTAGTAATTTAAACTTGAAAACAGATGAGGAAAACATGTGCATTATTTTTACACAGGCTTATTGCATAGAGTTGCAAATATCCTCTGACATCCCAAATATATTGTCACACAAACATGACACAGTTTGTGCTAGATATTCGATTTATGAATGTTAAGAATACATTGCTTAAGTAGAAATTGCAGGTGTGATTTAAACTCTATTGTTTAAATCAGTTCTTTTCAGTAGAAAATAATGCAAATCACAAATGCAAGCTGCATCTATAATTGTAATTTTCTAGTAAACACACTAAAAATTAAAAAGAAATAAGTCAAATTAAATAGTTTATATTTATTTAACTTCTATATCCAAAATATTACCATGTCAACAACTAATAAATATAGAATCAATAGTGGGATTTTACATTCTTTGTTTTGTACTAGTTTTTTGAAATGTGGTATATAATTGAAAAGTAGAGCACGTCTCAACATCAATTTGCTAAATTTTAACTAGACAGCCACATATGGCTAGTGGTTAGCATATTGCACAATATAGGTCTAAGTTAACTTTTTATGAACATTATTTTGCCAGAATGAAAAGATGCAATAAAATATATACTGTTTATGTTTTTGTTAGTAGCTAACAGGTGCATCCCTTCAGGCCAGAAAAAAATATATATCCTGCTTTATTTCTCCTTTTGGGAGTGTCCTTGTAGGATGCTCTCAAAGTATAACTTTTAACCCTCCCCATCTCATATCTTAACTCAAGTGTAGTGAATTGCTCCCACATTAAATGTTTAAATTTGAATATTTGCAAAGAATGCATTATACTTTTTATTATATTGTATGTAACTGAATAACCATTAAACCGAATTGCAACTGACAGGTTGACAAAATGCCCTGTTTTATAGGCGTGTGATTGAATATGTATTGATTTTGATTTTAGTTCTCTTGTTTTGGAAGCGCTGTACATAATTTCTGGCCTCCAACATTTCTGGCCCTTGGAAACGTCCCAGGCTGTGGGCAATGGGCCCCTAGTGCCAAATGCAGGAAACTTCCCTGGCTGGGGCCACATTTTTCCCACGCTGCTTACAGAACATAGATCTGCTCTCACCTTTTGGTCTCCCTGCAATTGGCACCTATAACAGGCTTTTGCTAACTTAAGTTTTGGTCACTTAAGTTTTGCCATCAGGATATTCTGTTTGCTTTCTTTTTTTCTTTTTTTTTACAGCATTGGTAAATTTGCCCTCATTTCTTTTCTATGACTATTTATTTTCCATTTCTGATTTAAGAGAGGGAAGGATTGTGTCTGTTATCCTATCTACTGTTTAACAAAGGTCCTAGTACCTTGTAAACACCCAAACCTTAGATAAGCGAATGAAAAAAAGTGTTTGTTGTAAGGAGATGTTCAAAGCTCATTTTACCTAAATGCAGGGCAGAGGTTGTCCATCTGATAGGGACCCAAGGTTGCTCTGAGCTGCACACCACCTACAAAATGATTCCTTTGTATCCAGTGTTTCTAGTACGCCAAGGCTAGAGAAACTTTTTTTTTTAACGTAAAGCTTATAATAAAGCCTTATAAAACAATCTGAGATTTTCTCAATAACTTACATCTTAGTAAGGTCATTTACGTTTAGTAATTTATGTTGTTCTTTCTTGCATGGTCCTATTCTTCCTATTCTCTAACTTCAGAGAATTCTTTTGCTTTTTTAAAACTGCTTTGTTTTTTCCTTATTCTCTAAATCTGTGGTTCTCAATCTTGGCCTATTTTGCTCCTCCCAGGGAATATTTATTTGGCAATGTCTGGAGACATTTTTTTGTTGTCACAACTGGCTGTGAGAGAGGGTGCTGCTGTCATCTATCGAGTAAAGGAAAGGGGGTGCTGCTAGAAATCATAAAATGCACACGCTGGCTCCCCAGCGGCAAAGAGTTATCCATCCCGAAAGGTCAATTGTGCCGTTTGTGAAATCCTACTCTCAGTTCACTTTAAAATAGTGATCCTGGAAAAGAACTCTAATACAAAAAGATACGAGCACCCCAATGTTCGTAGCAGCACTATTTACAATAACCAAGACATGGAAGTAACCTAAGTGTCCATTGACAGATGAATGGATAAAGAAGATGTGGCACATATATACAATGGAATATTACTCAGCCATGAAAACAGAATGAAATAATGCCATTTGCAGTACTAATGTCATTTGGATGGACCTAAAGATTATCATACTAAGTCAGACAGAGAAAAACAAATACATGATATCCCTCATATGTGGAATATAAAAAAAGTGATACAAATGAACTTATTTACAAAACAGAAATAGACTCACAGACATAGAAAACAAACAAATGGTTACCAAAGGGGAAAGGCGGGGATGAATTGGGAATTCGGGACTGAAAGATACACACTACTATATATAAAATAAATAAACAACAAGGACCTACTGTATAGTACAGGGAACTATATTCAATATCTTGTAATAACCTATAATGGAAAAAATCTAAAAAAGAATATATATATATATATATATATCTGAATTACTTTGCTGTACACTTGAAACATTGTAAATCAACTATACTTCAATTACAAAAACAGTGATCCCTGTTTTATTCTTAAAATGATTATTAAATTTAAAAAAATGATTGCTTCTATTTATGATATACCTTTTGCTTTATTGTAACTCATACTTTTCAAGTCTTTAAAAAAAACTTAGATGTTTTATCCAAGTTAACACGTTAAAAAGCAATGACCATTTACCAATATAATTCTTTTAAAGACTTTCCTCTCTGTTTCTTTAAATGTTGGCAGATATGATGAAAGTTTTGATGACTATCATCATGTAATTCTATCAGTTTAATGTATCTTTGTTAATCTGTTTTATAGGTCCCTTTAGATGGAATATAATATAGCAGAAGCCTTTTCATCGAAAGGATTAATGCCTGCATTATCATTTCTGCAATAAAAGAGAGAGCTAAGTGGTAGAGGCCACAGACACCTCAAACCTGGATTCCACAATACTGCATTAAGTGCTGGAGTTTTTATTACCCTGCTGTAGGAAAGCTTTTGCCAATGCTTACAAGGAACTGTTTATCCCTGCTGCTCTGGGTCCTGTTTGATGGAGGTCTCCTAACACCACTTCAACCTCAGCCACAACAGACTTTAGCCACAGAACCAAGAGAGAATGTTATCCACCTGCCAGGGCGGCGATCACATTTCCAACGAGTTAAACGTGGCTGGGTATGGAATCAATTTTTTGTGCTGGAGGAATACATGGGCTCCGAGCCTCAGTATGTGGGAAAGGTAATGGCGTTTTTCTTTTGATAATAACTTGATAGCAGGGGGGCTTATGCATTGTGTATTGTGTATGGATGTTTTGCACAGGAGTTGACCAAACCAGTGAGTAGAACACTGAAATTGAAATCTGAGAGACCTGGTTTCTCTTCCTGACTCAATGGCCCAGGTAAGCTTTGGAATATCATTTAATCCCTCTTTGCTTCCATTCTCCCTAGTTATTTTAATGAAGTTAATATATATTGTGTTCCTATTTTTGGCATTATTCGCCAAAGACATGCAGTTAATATGTGTAAATGAAATTAAACCTGTTACTATAACACATTATTGGTCATAGCCATTCTGGAATTGTTTACCAATGAGAGACAGGAAAAATCAGCAGGTATAAATATTCTACATTTTTGTTGGTATCTTTGAATGACCAGAATGTCTCCCTTTCCCTCCCTCTTAAAAAACATGATATACCGTTTAGATTGTGGTTCTGGAGTATAGATGGTCTCAGACGTATAATGGTTTGATTTAGGATTTTTTAACTTTACAATGTAGTGAAAACAGTATGCATTCTGTACCCGCATAACCATTCTGTTTTTCACTTTTAGTACAATATTCAGTAAACTACATGAGATAGTCAACACTTGATTATAAAATAGGCTCTGTGCTAGATGATTTTTCCTGAGTGTAGGTTAATATAAGTGTTCTGAGAATGTTTAAGTCTGGCTAAGTAATGATAATCAGTAGAATAGGTGTATTAAATGCTTTTCGACTTACAATATTTTCAATTTACAGTGAGTTTATTGGAATGTAACTCCATTGTAAGTTGAGGAAGCTCTATATTTGATTTGGCTTGCTTATACTTTATAAATAATTCCATTATTATAGGCTTTACAAGCTATTTATGAAGCTATTTATGGCTAAAGTAATAAATGCTGGAACCCAGATATGTACACATAAATCTCAACACAATACACAAATTTTAATCTTATTGTAATTTTGAAGAAATTAAAATTTTTTCACAAAATAGTTGATGGCAACTATCTGTTTCAGCACATTTATGTTTCACTGCTATTTTTCTTACATAAAATTTTTGACTCATGTCCATAATAGATAGACCTTATCAATGATACCAGAATATTTTCCAGAAAAATAAATATTTTATGTATTTTGATTTTGTTATTTCCATTTTTTAATTTTCTAAAAGATTTTTCTATGGCTTTAATAAAAATATTTATGTTTGAAGAGAGTTTAAAATAAATCCAAAGACAGAAATGGGAAACCGTAGTAGAAGGAGTATTAGGAAGCTGATATAGAAGATTATGTCTCTGGAATATTAAAGTCCCTAGAGGTTTCAGAAAACCTAAACTAATGAGAAACAAGATGAGTCTTATGATTCTAATACTGGCTCAAAGGAAGCAAATCTATTCAACATCTAAATTCTTTGCCCTATGATTTTAGAATTTACCTTTTGGAAATTTATTTTTAAAATATTGAATAATACGGTGGGGAAGGTCTTCAGATAGAACCTTGTTGAAAAGGAACATGTAGCCAGGGTTGCCCTTGTGTTACCAAACACAGGTTCATGTGCCCGATGCACCGTGAGGTCAAACACACCAAAACATCAAAGTTTGGAGCAGAGAAGGGTTTATTGCAGGGCGATATAAGCAGATGGGTGGCTCCTGTCCCAAAAACCCTGAGCTCCCTGAAGGATTTCAGCAAAGCACTTTTAAGGCAAGGTGAGGGAGGGGCGTGGTTAGTTGTTGCAAACTTCTTGGTGTTGGAATCCTTTGTTCTTGCAGCTGTCCACATAGGTCAGGTCAGGATGTTCCTGTAAACCTCCAACAAGACAAAAGTTATTCTCTGTTCTGCAACTTTTTATCTCTACATGAATGGACTCTTAAAGGTTAGAGTCTTGAGAATAGGTTATCCTGTATATTTCAAGCTATAGGCAACATTCTTTTCCAAAAGGTGCAGAGCCAGCATGACTAAGCATAGGCAACAGAGTACAAAGGTAAAAGAAACAGATCTAATATGGAGTCAGATTTGTTCTTCCCTATTACACTACGGTGTATGGGCCCTGAGCAAATTTATTTTCTCTGGGGTACCTATCTATATATAAAATTTGAGTCACATCAAATCAGTCTTTGAGTACCATTCTGGCTGTCCAATTTTTAGTGATCTTGCAAAAAATATACAGTGCCATTTAGCAGGAGTAATATCCTTGACAGGCCGTCTACTAGGAATCAGGGCCTGGTCTTGTGGCCCTGGGACAACTCCATAGGTGGTAGTCCTGAGGTCCATATGGTACCTGGTGAGCCCCAAAATTGAGCAGAAAGTCAGAGAGACCCTTAAAGGAGAGAAATGTCTACTGAAGCCCAAGCAATTCCAATCCAGCCCAGGGCACCCCACTCAGATGGCATTGCTCCACAAATAGCCCTCGGCACAAGACGGGCCTTAGAAACTTTTGAGGAAAACACTCCAAAGCATGGATGTCCCCTGATGTTACCGTACATAGTTTCTGCTTATATGGTTCCTCTATGTGATCACAGAATGTAAAAAATCACTAAACTTTTCTATGGTGAGATAATTTCATGTTGTCCTAGAGCACTCGTTTCTTGTGAGTTAATTTTGCATAAGGATTGAGTTTTCAAATCCAAGACAAATGAAGAGGTAGCATAGCTCTAGAACTCTGCCTCCTGGGTGTCAGTTATATCAACTCTGCTTGTGATGGAAGCTGGACATCGCATTGAGGTTCCAGGCAAATGTCTGCTGAGAAGCCATTCTCTGGTTTTGACTAAAGCAGATCCATAGCCTTTACTTGCCAGAATTTGAGGTGAGAAAGTTGACCTTTTGTTGAAAATTTAATGGAATTGACTTTTAATCTATCCTAGCTAGAGTAGAATTTCACATCCCAATGGACATGATTAAAAGGATCTAGAAGCTGCTTATGCAAGTTTTGTTTGATAGCCTTGAATTCTATTTTTATAGTTGCTATGATAGTATGGAATTCATCCAAATCATTTAAGAGATGAATTAGTATTTATAAATAGATTTAAAAGGTCTAAGATCTAGCCTATTATGAAATTAAAATATTATTTTCATAGACACATGGTTCCCTATTTGTAAAGTATAATGAAAACCCATGGTTCTCAGGCAATGTATGTTTCTAATGCAAATGAAACAACAGTTGCCAAGATTTCCTTTCCACATGGAAACTAATTAAAGTTTAATTAACTCTGTCTTGATGATTGTAGATGTGGGAATAGTGATATGATAACATTGGGACCAAGTCAAGCATTATAAATATGTGTGTAAACATATAAATATATTTGTGCTCCTGCTTTTTTCTAGAAAGGCTTTGAGACAGTTCATAGTAAAGCAAGGTACTATAAATAATATAGAACTCTGTGTCAAGGGTGTGCACAAGTGTCAAGCACAATGGTCAACTGAACTATTGTAAGTGAGCTTCAAATTTAACGTATGTTTCTTTTCAGCAAGAACATACATGGAAAGTATTAATTTGTAGAGTTCCCATTATTGGAAACTCCACTTATTGAGAGAAAAAAGGAATTTCCCTACCTTCAAATATAAAAGAATTTCTTCCAGTAGAAATTAAAGGGGGGTGGTTGAGTGGCTTAATAGATATTAGCCTCAACACTGTTATATTTAATATTTAAAAGGAACAGGTGTTGTTGTTGACATCCTTTCAAGAAAGACCAAACCTTGGTGTTGCTTATAATGAATATTATTTTATATACAAATACATCCCAAGGGTGTCGAGAGGTAAAACCAATGCTTTTCTCAAATAGACATTTTGGATTTACTACAACACTTGGGCACGTGTAAGGTGCTGTATTGCAGAGCAACACAGAAATTAATTTGATCAGCAAACATTTTAAATTCATTTATTACCTATTGCTCAAAGTCACCTCAAAAAATTATTATTAAAGACACACACACGTGCACATTTGCTTACACACACACACACACACACACACACACACGCACGCACAGTAAGTTGCTTATACCAACAAATATAACTGGGTGCCTTTGTCTGTATAGTACTAAGTTATGTCATAGCCTCAAAGCTATGTATCAAGAAAATGCTACCCATCTTATCTTCAAATAATAATTTAGAAAATTGGGTTGTCACTTCAGATGATCTTTGTTAGCAGCAATTCTTAAGTCAAAAGTGTTTAAAATGGCAGAAAGATTAAGAATTGAAGCATATCTAAACCCTAATTTCAGAGGCATTTCTTTATTTAACATTTTTCATTGAGAATGCATTACCATTTCAGAAAGCATTAAGCCTTGTGGGGATAAATTTAAGTATGAATGTCTTTAGATTGCAATTATAACAGGTAAGCTTTATTGAGCATCTTAAGGCAGGATTTTAAACCCTTTACTTACCAAAATTTATGTAGTCTTCACAACAGCACTAGGAGGAAGATTATTAGTAGCCCCATTTTACGCATCAGAAAAGTGAGGCACAGAAAGTTAAATAACTTCCCATGGCCCAACACCCAGTAAATACTGAGACTGGGATTTTAAGCCAGGTAGAGCGGGGTAATTCAGTTTCATTGCACCAGAAAATATCACATTTTATTGTCCTATAAGCATCTTAGGAGTGAACAATAATTTTAATACAACAATTAATTTTAATACTGTGACAAAGACCCTATGAGGAGCTGTGGAGACAAAGGAAGGTCTATGACTATGCCTAGAAGATGGAGGAGGAATTCAAGGAAGGCTTTGCAGATGACGAAGCACCTGAGATGAGTCTTGAAGGATGACTTTATTTTTTCAGAAAAGATAGTCTGAGGAAAAGTTTGTATAAACACTGAGGCTTGAAAGTGCTTGGTGAGCCTCGATGACCGTATTTCAATATAGTCAGAGTGTGAAACCAACATTTCAGAGTAGGTAAATAGAGAAAGTGCAGAGGCTCAAGTCTGGTACCAAGATCAGTAATATTTGTTCTTTTTATTTTTTTTTAATTGAGATATAATTGACATAGAATAGCAGTTTCAGGTGTACAGTGTAATGATTCGACATTTGTATACGTTGTGAGATGGTCACCCCAATAAGTCTCGTTAACATCTATCACCACACAGTTACAATTTTTTTTTCTTGTGATGAGGACTTTTAAGATTTACTGTCTTAGCAACCGTCAAATATGAATACAGTATTATTAAGTGTAGTCACCATGCTGTACATTACAGTATTATTTGTTCTTAAAGGCATCAGGATCCATAGTATCTAGGTTGAGGATTCCCATGGACAGAATTACAGTTCTAGAGTGATTACTCAGAGATCCATTTGAAGGACTTGGAGACAGAAAAACAGACATGGAGATAGGAGCATACAAAGGAGAAAGTTACAGTAGAATCGTCCCAGAAGTAATAAAGGAAATTGGATATTAGAGTTGGACATTTGAAAGGTAGACAATAGAATATTTCAAGATCCATTGGTCAAGACAATATAAAGGATGAGACAAATAATTAGTAGATAATCATATGTAAAGAATGAGAGGGAGAAGGGAAAAAAATGATTCCTGGCTTCTGTTTTGCTGGTATTCTGTATAGATTTGGTTTTAGAGTAAGAAATAAAAGGATCACTGCTAGACATTATATATCCAGAGTTGCTTAGAAGTATCCAGGTGAAGTATCTCATAGATATTTAGATACATTAATCTAGAGTTCACAAAAGATCCTATGGTAGAGATACAGGGTCAGGAGTAATTGGTATACAGATGGTGGTCAAAATCACATAAGTGGGTAACAAGCTAGGAAAAATTACAGAGAAGGTATGAGAACCCTGATTTTTAACAGCAAAGCAGATGAAGAATAGATAGATCTAATTAATAAGAAGTAAAAGACAAACGTGTAAGGGTGTTATGGAAAGTAAAATGAAATAAAGAATAAGAAATGACAAATAATGTCAAACTCCACAGGTCAAATTAAACAATGACTGGAGCACCTCAGTTTTGGGGGGGAGTCATTGTGATGGAATAGAGAGAAGAGTACTAAAAAAGAAGTCCAAGAGAAACCAGGATGGAACTACAGACACTAAGGTTCCAAAGAGACATACCAATAAAAACATATGCTTTTTTATATACACGCGCACCTCGGCGATATTTCAGCTTCAGTTCCAGACCACAGGGTTAAAGGAAACATTGCAATCAAGTGAGTCACACACAGTTTTTGGTTTCCCGGAGCATATAAAAGTTAGTTTGCACTGTACATAGTCTATTAAGTGTGCAATAGAATTATGTCTGAAACAACGACGTGCATACCTTAATTTAAAAATACTTTATTGCTGAGGGGTAAGATGTGACAGGGTGAGAGAGTGGCATAGACATATATACACTATCAAATGTAAAATAGATAGCTAGTGGGAAGCAGCTGCATAGCACAGGGAGATCAGCTCGGTGCATCGTGACCACCTAGAGGGGGTGGATAGGGAAGGTGGGAGGGAGGGAGATGCAGGAGGGAGGAGATATGGGAACATATGTATATGTATAACTGATTCACTTTGTTATAAAGCAGAAACTAACACACCATTGTAAAGCAATTATACTCCAATAAAAATGTTAAAAAAAAAAAAGCAGAATAAATCCAGAAATTTCTCTTGACAAAAAATATATATATATATATATTTTATTGCTAAAATATGCTAACTAACTGTCATCTTAGCCTTCAGCAAGTCGTAGTAGAAACATCAAAGATCACTGATCATATCACCATAAAAATATAATAACAAAGAAGTTTGAAATATTGGGAGAATTACCAAAATGTGACCCAGTGGCAGGAAGTGAGCAAATGTGTTTGGAAAAATGGCATCGATAGACTCGCTGGACACAGAGTTGCCATAAAACTTCAGTCTGTAAAAAGTGTAATATCTGAGAAGCACCATAATGTGAAATGCAATAAAACAAGGTATGCCTGCAAGTGTGTGTGTGTATTCACATGTATGTGTGTGTGTGTGTGTGTGTGTGTGTATATATATATATATATATATATATATATATATATATATATACACACATAAAAGTCAAGGCAGTAGCAATGGAATTTCATTTTTTAAATAAGTATATGTAGAATTTGTTTTGGATTAGTAAAAAAATAGAATAAGAAAGGAAGAAAAATAGAGATAGTATAATAGCATATTAAAATGGCTATAACTGCACTGCAAAATTATTTGCCTATCTGGAAATTCTTCTAAATTAACACAATATTGAGATGATGTTATGACTCATGTATATGTCTCTTTGCATCCAATAAAAATGCAGATTATATCATAAAGTTATACTAACACATTTATAAGTTATTTGCATGGCTCAACATCTTTCTTTCTCCCTTTCTCCCTCCCCCTTCCATTCTTTCTTTCTTCCTTCCATTCTTTCTTTTTCTTTCTTTCTTTCTTTCTTTCTTTCTTTCTTTCTTTTTTCTCTCTCTCTCTCTCTGGTTCATGAGTCACATAGCTTTTTGAGAAGCCCATAATGTGCTTTTTATGGTTCAGTTTACTCCTAAAGTGTGAGCTTTCAATATCAGAGTAATTCCTGCTCATTTGAGATTCAAGGTTCATCACACCAGCTCAATCTTCATACAAGATTTAAAACTTTATGCATCCTGTTGACTCCTGCCTCACTTACATATCTGAGAACCTTTGCAGTATATTCAAGCGCCCTAAATCAAGGTCTTGTTTCTAATCCATTCTGCTGCCAAATGGATTGACCTTGCTGCTAATCAAAGCATCTTTAGCTACCTGCTCTTTCTGTAGCAAAACATCAGAATAAACCATTAAGTAAGCCTGATATTTTATTACACACCTTGGTTCTTAAACATATCCCTGAGTTTTATAGTTTCTCTCAATACATGAGGCTGTCTTTGAAGTAATCATTTTGGGGTATGATTAGACAGCAATATATCTAAAAGGAAAATTGCTGAAGTAGAATTTGAGCAAATAAATAACACAGTATGCTAAAGTTCTTGTCAAATAGTCGATGCCCATTGTATGCCAGTTCTTCTCTCTCCTTCACAATTTATTTCTCGCTTCTAGCATGCTGGTTGTTTCCTAATAGCTGTACCATAAGGGTCTAATGGGATTACTTTAATCGAACTGGCAGGGCCTTGAATGAAATTCAGCTATCTTTAAATCAATATGTGAATCATTACAAACAACATTTCAAAAATAACATGGACAGCTTTAAGATTTGAGCACTCATTTCTTTTTCTCCTTCTTTCTTCTCCTCCTCCTCTCCTCCTCCTGCTGTTTTTCCACCTTACCTCTAATTATCTTTCAATCCTTCCTTTTCTTCTGACCACTTCTCTATATTATTTAGGGATTTGCCTGAGTAGTGACTTAAAAGCTAAGATAAAGAGTTCGGAGGCTTTGATTCTAATTTCCAGGTCTTATAATAATTATCCACACGAAAGCACATGTGTGTCGATCCACATGACTAAGAACATAGTGGAACATCATATACCCAGATGATGCTGTCACCAGGAATAACCCAAATGCATTTGTCACAGACTTCACAGTACAGATCACTCTGTGTGTGTGTGTGTGTGTGTGTGTGTTTATGTGTATGTGTGTTTCCAAAATTTTTTCGGTAAAACATTAGTTAAAAGAAAGTTCATTGGATTCTTTGGAAAACAGTGCTCTCTGTTGGCTAACATTGATGAACCACTACCGCTTATGTATTATACCAGATGATAAAAAGTGGGGCCCAATGGAATGATTAGGGAAGTACCCTGGGAAAGGCCACCTGTATGTAAAGATAACAGAAAAAGCAAGTACAAAGTGACCTGAATGATAAAGATTTCAAATTTAATGTTCATCTTCCAACAATATTGAATTGATGAATTTATGCCACAGGTATGCCGCTCAGACCTACACTTGTAATATAGAGGGGTTCTTTGGACACACTTTACACGTAACAGATATCTGAGAAAAATTCCTTTTTCTTGACTCTGAAAAAAGTGAGACCACTGTCATAGGAGGTACTATCTATGTATGTTTCATTGTTTGTGAGGAGCAACATAATTTATTGCTACTGACATTTAATCAGTACAACTAATATATGAAATTACTATTATGGAAGCATATGTTTTCTACTCCTGGAATTTCCCATAGAGATTGCATAAAGGAGATTTACTATATAGCATATATCAACGTAACCACTTTAGAGTAGACTTTTAATGCATATTCATTCTCATTATTTCTTTTTCTGTTGTTGTTTTATGGCATTTGTATACTTTATTTTTTTTAACATCTTTATGAGGTATAATTGCTTTCCAATGGTGTGTTAGTTTCTGCTTTATAACAAAGTGAATCAGCTATACATATACATATGTCCCCATATCTCCTCCCTCTTGCGTCTCCCTCCCATCCTCCCTATCCCACCCCTCTAGGTGGGCACAAAGCACCGAGCTGATCTCCCTGTGCTATGTGGCTGCTTCCCACTAGCTATCGGTTTTACATTTGGTAGTGCATATATATGTCCATGCCACTCTCTCACTTCGTCCCAGCTTACCCTTCCCCCTCCCCATGTCCTCAAGTCCATTCTCTACGTCTGTGTCTTTATTCCTGTCCTAACACTAGGTTCTTGAGAACCCTTTTTTTTTTTTTTAGGTTCCATATATGTGTGTTAGCATACAGTATTTGTTTTTCTCTTTCTGACTTACTTCACTCTGTATGACAGACTCTAGGTCCATCCACCTCACTACAAATAACTCCATTTTGTTTCTTTTTATGGCTGAGTAATATTCCATTGTGTATATGTGCCACATCTTCTTTATCCATTCATGTGTCGATGGACACTTAGGTTGCTTCCATGTCCTGGCTATTGTAAATAGAGCTGCAATGAACATTGTGGTACATGTTTCTTTTTTTTTTTTTAAATAAAGCGCATTTTATTTTTTTTTAATTTTATTTATTTATTTATTTATTTATTTATTTATTTATTTATGGCTGTGTTGGATCTTCGTTTCTGTGCGAGGGCTTTCTCTAGTTGTGGCAAGCGGGGGCCACTCTTCATCGCGGTGCGCGGGCCTCTCACTATCGTGGCCTCTCTTGTTGCAGAGCACAGGCTCCAGACGTGCAGGCTCAGTAATTGTGGCTCACGGGCCCATTTGCTCCGCGGCATGTGGGATCTTCCCAGACCAGGGCTCGAACCCGTGTCCCCGGCATTGGCAGGCAGATTCTCAACCACTGCGCCACCAGGGAAGCCCCCATGTTTCTCTTTGAATTATGGTTTTCTCAGGGCATATGCCCAGTAGTGGGATTGCTGGCTCGTGTGGTTGTTCTATTTTTATTTTTTTAAGGAACCTCCCTACTGTTCTCCATAGTGGCCGTATCAATTTACATTCCCACCAACAGTGCAAGAGGGTTCCCTTTTCTCCACACCCTCTCCAGCATTTATTGTTTGTAGATTTTTTGATGATGGCCATTCTGACCGGTGTGAGATGTTACATCCTTGTAGTTTTCGTTTGCATCTCTCTAATGATTAGTGATGTTGAGCATCCTTTAATGTGTTTCTTGGCAGTCTGTGTCTTCTTCGTTCTCATTATTAAATAGTACTGCTGCTTTGTTGTTGTTATTGTTTTTGTTGGTGTCCTTGTTTTCTGTCAGCTATCATGAACAAGCAGTCTTCCACAGTTTCATGAATGTTGGAAGAAAACATGAGATGCCTGGGTCAGAGACAAGGGACATTCCTACCCACAGCACAGCAGGCAATAGGAGCATCAGCATCATCGAGTCAGTTCCCATTGCCTCAGGTGTCAATGGGCAAAATGCATAGGTCAGATGGGTGCCACCACATGCTGTGGGTTCCATCACAGGAGAGGAACCCTAATATTTCCCGTCCTTCATTTGGAAGGGAGATATTATCGTTATTTTGTTGCATTACAAGCATTATGTGCACCTTGCTTTGGAAGAAGACAATATATCTCAACATTTCAAATGTTGTAGCTATATAAAATTCTTGAAAATATAGTCTTGAAAAAGGGCATTTGGTGCTTTCTGTGTAAGACCTGCAAGAACAAAAGAGGCAATGGAGAATTATCTCTCAATGTGATATGGTGTGTTGACTCACTAAAGCAACACCAAGTAATACAGTGAGTTAGAAGTTAGGATCAGTTTAAATACCTTCTTCTGCCAGCTAACTGAATTGCTTTTTCAGTAGTCAAATGACAGCTCTCTTTCTCTCTCGTTCTCTTTCTTTTTTATGCAACATAGAAAAATCATATTCTCTTCCATTCTGAATTTTGGACTCAGAATTATAAATATAAAGGAGTAGTGGAACTGAATGTATGAAGAAATGTCCCAAGTCTACTTCTGGCCCTTAGTGATGTTGGTCTCCACAAATGAACTATCTTCTCAATAAGTATAACCTTTTCAGTATGCATTCTTATTTTTTATCTTAGTGATAGAAAATAATTTGTCTTTTAGCCACTGGGTATGAATAATTGTTTGGAATATAACCTCCTCATAATTAAATTGATAGTCTCACTCCTTGATTAAAATTACTATTTCCATCATAAATGGTGACTTACTGTAATAAGAGATGAAGAGTTCATATAGAATTAAATTTCTCTTTATTTTACAAAGTATTCAGTGATATTTAATTTTGAAATAACTTGAGATAGTTTGGAATTATTTATGGGATTTTATCATACTTTCAGCCATCTATTTTAAAGGATATGAGATTGTAATTCAAAATGTTTTCAAAGTGATGGGCAAGGATATTTTCGCATGATATATAAAAGATTCTAAATACAATTCTCTGTTGAGTAGACTTATAAACTAAACAATAAATTGGTAGCATTGACAAGAGGGAATCACAGTTATGTTGGCCATGTCAGCTACTATTGCAAATTCATTTCAAACAGTAACTTTTGAGGCCATTTTAACCAGTGTTGTAGCTTTAAAAAACAAAGAAAATAAATTAAAACACAAGGAAAACCATACTTTGAAAATAAAGCCAGATAATAAGAAATGGTTGAAAACATAACCCTCCAGTAATTTTTCACTTCACTTAAAACATTTTGAGCATCAAATAGGAAAACATTTAAATTATTTTTATTATCCACTATATGATCATGATCAGGAAATTCCTTTAAAATTCTTCCTTTGCTTCATAACTGTCTACAAATAAGAACACTGAATGTTTTCTTAAGTCTACAGCTACACTCATGTAGTGCCAAAGAAGCACATGGAAATTAGCAATAGTTTAATTTCTAACAAATGATTGAAGAAAATTTGTTTAATTAAACAATCAGAGCTTCTTATCCCATTTAAAGCATAGCTTTAAAATTTCATTGAAATTAAAACTGAGACCAAAAATAACATAAGGTAAGTATAATTATTCCTTTCTTTTTCTTTCTTTCTTTCTTTCTTTCTTTCTTTCTTTCTTTCTTTCTTTTCTTTCTTTCTTTCTCTCTTTCTCTTCTTTCCTTCTCTCCTTCCTTCCTTCCTTCCTTCCTTCCTTCCTTCCTTCCTTCCTTCCTTCCTTCCTTTCTCTTTCTTTCTTCCTTGATTAGAAAATGTCTTAAGAGAACAAAATAAGGGGAAATTTAGGGGAAAAGTAGAGTCTATTCTAATGGATAAAAAATAGTAAATATATGTACAAAGATGCACTAGACTTCCTTTTAGATAATATCATTGAAGACTTCCAAAAATTCATACATATATTTTCTAATATCAAGGAATTACTCCAAGGTACACACTTTATTGTGAATGTTTGCATATCCCTTGGTTCCCTGGAGGACACAGAGCAGTGAGTGACATATCTGACCACCTCTCTGCCCCTAACAATTGAACCTTCATCATCATCATTTTTTGCACATGAAAGCTTGTCCAAAACACTATGTGTTTCCAGTTAAGTGAACACTTGTAAATATCTGGCTCTTGTGGATCATGAAAGAGCAAGTCTCCATCCTCATGGTTTGGGGTCAGAGTAGTGGAAATGAGGAGAGGATGGAAGAAAGTAATTTCCATGTCCAGTTATTCCTGAAGAAATCCATGTCCCCAGTTTCCCAGTGTCTGTACTGACAAGCTCCTCAGTATACACTCCTTTCCCTGATCCCATTGCTTTATTTTTCCTGGAAGGAAAGAGTGGTTCTGATACTAAATTTGGTTGAAGAATCTTAATAACACATTTTTCCCCCATGATAGTAACAAGTATCTAAGCATCTTTGAAAGTGCTTCTCTGCTAATGGCTACCTCTGTTCATACTATCCTTTACTTCAAAGTCAGTGAATTCTAGAGAAATATTTAGTGCAATAAAGAAAAACCTAAACATAAACAGGAACCTTTCAAATATGAGTTTTGATCAGGAATTGGCAAACTATGGCTTGCACACCAAATCCAGCCTGCTGACTGTTTTTGTAAATAAAGTTTTATTGGAATACAGTCATGATTGTCTACATACTATCTATAGCTGCTTCCACACATGATGGCAAAGTTAAGTATTTAGGACAGAAATCTATTAGGTCACAAAACGTAAAAAACTTACTATCTGGCTCTTTACAGAAAAATTTCTTAGATAATTACACTTGGCAAACAAAAATTCTGTATGGACGTAGGTCTTTTACATGTAGACGCTCAGAACTGCTCACTCAAACCTGTCTGTCTTGAGGATTCAGGATTCTAATTCAAAGGCTCATTCTCAGAAATGAGTCTCCTGGGAGAGAACAGGCAGGGTGCAATGAAAAATCCTGCCCTATTTTGTGGCTTTGAATAACCTTACTACCTCAGTATCCTCATCTGTAGAGTAGGGATGATATGGAAAGAAAATAATAAGGTTATTGCGTGGGCAAATTAATCCACATATGGGACGATGTATGAACATTCGCAGCCAAGTGTCATTAATGTTGCTGTGCTATCCTCACTCAACAATTTTTTGCCCAGTGAGTGTGGACATTGTAATATTTCTGGATGGAATATGGGTTTCACAAAAAGGTGTCTAGATTAATCAGAATATCCTTTTCATTCCTTGGAATAAGAGAATCATATAGGATAGATCTGTCATATTCTATGGAGTAAGACATAGAGTCCCATTTCCACTATTACTCCTTAGTTTCCCAAGAATCTCCCAGCACCACAAGCATGTCCATGTTCCAAGCTCTTGTTCCCTTATCTAAGGGTATCCAAAAGGCCAGAACAACAGTAAAAGATAATCTTGGACATATAGTCACAAAAGTGGAGGAATTATTACTAGAATTAATATAGCTCACATTGTTGGGAGTGCAATGATTCCTATCATAAAGCACAGAAGAAGTGAGCTTATTCAGTGTTAACAATGTATTGGAAAAGTCAAGTTAAAACTAAATATATTCATGAGAACAAATGAATAAAATCAAGACCCAGAGACTCATAACACACTAGATTAAGTCAATGTTAATATGTATAGTGGATAAAATCATTTAAACACTATTTAACAGACTCTTTTCATTTCTTTGGTTGGTTTAGACACATTTGTTATGTATAATATCTGGCTCCTTTATACTCGTTACAATAAACAATTACAAATAAACTTTTCAATTATATGTACATTTAAAAATTTTGCATTTCATGGAAGAAATCTAGTTTTCATAGTATAGAATGCCAGTGTTTAAATTCAACATTTAGAAGTGCTAGTTATGACATATTTTTATCAATATGTGCAAACATGCACTTGTTAGTTAATTTGCCAAGCATATTTCTAGTTTTTGCCTCCACTGGTTAGATAGATTGTTCTGTAACATACAATCTTTGATTAAATATCAAATTTTAGTTATTATATGGGACATATTGAATACATTTAAGAAATGATTATTTCATTTTTGTCATTCAATCAGTTTTGAAGTATAGTCACATTTATATTTCAAAGGTGATGCCTTTATTAGTGGCTAGGAATACATATTACTGAGTGAAATTTTTTGGATCAAACAATGATCAAGAGCAGCTACTAAGTTAATAATTAAGTAACTAAGTAGGGGAATATTCCAGTTCAGTTAAGTAGAATAATTACTTCCAGAAAAATAACTATATATACTCTCAATACACTAAGATTCCTGGGTAAGAGTTCAGAAGAACAAACAAGATATAGATAAAAAACTAAGAGTAGGTAAGGACTGGGGGAATTTTAGGATGAGTGAAATGTGAACTTGGATAGAAAGGAAGAGAGAATGTTGTCAGAAATGAAAATATAAGTTTTGATGTGCTCCCCTTATGTTCTCGGCTTCAATAATATAGATCTACACAATTAGGTCCTATTTTGAGATGATAAGAAAACAAGCTCCCATGAACCAACTGAGTGGGATGTCTAGTCCCTTCCCAAGTGGCTTGCACCTGTCATGAAGAAGCTGTCCTTGCAACTGCTTCTGCAGGGAGTGAGGGGCAAACTGCAATAATGTCTTCGTCCCAGCTCTACCTGGCCTTGCAGCGCAGGTCTCTGCTGAATTTTTAAGGCTAAGCCTGATCTCTGTGATGCAAGGGAATGAGTGTTTTCCTCTCAGCAATAATCCAGTTGGTGATAGGGTTATGCCTGATGTCAGGATAAAATTATTAATAGCACCCATTTTTACTTTCAAAAGTGTTCTTGATGGATGACAAATTATATGACCTCTGTAGTGTGTACATCATTTAGAAAACTGTCTGGGCCACAAAGGCTATGTCCATATTGTTATAGCTCTATTAAATCATACACATGCATGCAGCGATTTTGCCCCAAGTGTGCCCTTTTGAGTTGATTGGCAGAACATTCGGAATCAGCTGCATTCTAGACCGAAAATAACACTATTCTCCCATGGCGTAGTCTTGGTTTTTGACATAGAATTTTCCTGATCATTAAGGTGACTTTTCCCCTATTATTCTTCTGAACATTTGCCTCAATCAGAGTCTCTACATACACTGAACATACTTAATCACATTAATAGCCTTTATATTATTAGTAGAAAATTATTCTGCTCTTTTATAAACTTTCCAATAAAATAGATATGTAGAAGAAAGTTTCAATCTTATTTTAACAGTCAATATTAGCTAAGATTTGGACAGACCCTTGCCAAACCAAAATGTCTTCTTAGAAAACTGCCCTTATATCCGTGGGGAGGTGCTGTGGCATATATTTACATAAATAAAGTAGGCCTCTATTCATTTTTTCCAGAACTAAGAAAAAGATTTGTCCAAAGGTAAATTCTAGAGGTCAGGGACTTACTAGAAAGCATCTAATTGAAATTTTTCCAGCATCAAATATATACAAACCAAAATTCCATCAGATACCTACTAACATTATGGTGGGAGATAATTTGGTTATAAACACACTGGTTCCTCCAACTCCAGGAATTATTTATGTTTTTCTAGAATTTGAGCAGATTAAGAAGTTGGAAGAGGAGATGACAGAATGGAGATGGTGTTTCTAAGAACAGTTTCTTGAAAGAGTAGAATTTCTAGTGTTTAGCAAGTGACCTATATTATATATTATAGTTTAGAGGTAAAAAGAAGACTAAAAAGTTTCCTTGACCAGAGGGGAAAACAACTGCAGCTTCTGAGATTTGAGATATGATATGAGATAATTTTCAATAACAGTGGAAGATTATTCTGGATGATTATAAAATAATACCTTTGTTGTTAAAGAGATAAGGACTTAAGCATAGGAAGCTATGGCTTTGGTGTAAGGCTCAGGAACGATAAGAACGGGAGACATTTGAAAACTGCTATGAGAGATGGGCTGATAGAGTGAATGTAAGAGGTGAGATAAAATACTAACAACAATTATGCCAATCATGGAGCATAGTACTTTTGTTTTCTGCATATGAAGGGTAAAAAAGTAGTGTCATAGAAAAGTTCAGTCAATTATCACAAGTAGCTCATAAAACCGGGGAGCTGGGGTCCAAAAATAGGTCTCCCTGTGAAGCCAGAAGAGTAGGAACTCTGATACAGGGGAGGTGGTGTGCCTGCCTAGTCAGGATAGCATTTGACAGTGTTTAATATGCCTTCTGGCAAATAAAGCATGTTAACAGAGAGTAAAGCAAGCTCCCTAATGAGACCAGGCTGTTGGTAAAAAGCTCTGGGAAGGCAAGTAGTGTCACACTTATTATTCATTCTCATGATGTCACTTTCAAGGAGATAAAGAGATGATGTTGAATGAGCTATAACTTAAGACATGTTAATTTAGTCCCTGAAGAAGGACAATGCAATTACTCAATTATCGGGTAAAGGGCATACAAGGGAGTTTATGTTTCAGTGGAAATGGAGAGCTTTGAAGAAGTAAGACTTACAAGGCACCACTCCAAATATTTCTAGACAAATCAGAGTGGTACTTAAGATACTCTCCTTCATTTATCCAGGATGATTTTTTTAAATGAGAGATTCTCAGATTTCTTAAATGAAAAAAAAAAAAAAAAAACTGAAAAACATAACGATTAAATACGTGTATTAGAGATAAGAAAACCTTCTTCAAGTATCTATTTTAAAATCTAAGTGAAAAACATGCTTGCTGCATAAATCTTAGATGGCAAAATATGCAATGATATATTCCTAAGAGGTTTTAAACTCTGCTTTGAATAGTCCCTTGGTTGGAATGTAAGCTGTTAATTTGTTATTATTTTTTACTTACTTTCATGAAAAAATACTTAAAAATGAATTCCCATGCTCTAACAAATTTTAAGATAAATTTAACAGGTGTAGTAAATGTTTATTTTAATTGAGGAAGAGATTTCATAAAGCTTGGCAGGGAAAGTTATGTGGAAAACAACAAATGTATATACCTTTTGTCAAAAGAAGTTTTGAATATAATTTATTGATTGTTAGGGAAAAACGAATCTTGCAAATCAAACAAGATGAGTAAACTTTGTTATTTTCTTGTCTCATTAGAAAGCAAAGGGGTGAAACAGACAAGGTAAAAACAACGCCTGTGTGTGTGTGCACAGAAACTTCAAAAATAAATTTAAGGTCTGTACCACCACACAACTGGCTCTGTGGCTTCGTGAACAGAAGGGAGATTAGAGGGAGGGTGGGTGGGCTGTCATAGGCGAACGATTCCCAAGGAAATATTCATAGATACTGGGTGAAAGAAGATAATCACACATAGTTTTAAGTTGCCAGTTGTGCTTATTGAAGTGAAACCAATGAATTGTAAAATAAAACAGCGACAAAACTCCTATTCCTTTATCATTGTGAGGATATGTGGGAACAATGTAGCAGAAATATACTTCAAACAAGATTATGAGAGATGAAAAAATGTCAAAGAAAGATAAAATTTAATAGAAAGCATTGTTGATTTTTTTTTTTTTTTTTTACTTGTGCCTGCTTTGTGCAGGGCAAAGTGCTGAAGATTTTTCACACACCACTTCCTTTACTTCTCCAGAGACTTTTAACCAAGGGGTTGTAAAATGTATGAAACTGTGACCCACATGTTTAAATCCCAGAGCAGTTAAAATAAAATATTCCATGTGGTAAGAGAAATTCCAAAATATTCGAATCCTTTACTTTCAGTTCTTGGAGACAATGAGTGAAACCCATAATCCCCAAGTAATATTTCGTTGAAGTCTTATTAGTTTCTCTCTCACAACATCCAGGTGCTTCCTGCAATGTATCCCGTTTCAAACTACACTCTCCTCAATCTCTGAAAAGTGTTTTCCAGTTCTTGTTCTCTTCCACCATACTTTCTCACATTTTTTTTGGTCTGATTAAGCATCACAAATGCCAAATAAATGGTTTCCTACTACTTAGGGATAAATTTAAGGATTAGGGGAGGAGAAATGACTGAAGTAATCCAAGCCAGAATCATTTTTAGAGGGTAGTAAAAGAGAAAGATAAGAAGCTCTCTTACTTTAATAATCTATATCTTGTCACATGTGTATTTTTATTACAGAGGTGACAAAAACAGCACTCAGAGAAATTATGTCAGGTAGCCAAGGTCACTGCTCTTTTAAGTGGAGGAGAGTAGCCAGGGCTAAAGCCCCTGCCTCTTTGAAATGAGCCATATTGATTTGGTCTATCTGACAACAACTACCAAAAAGCTAATGTAGAATCATCTATGTCTTCCCAATTGTACCCTTTATAGTATACTATATATACTGATATTGGATAATTATTTATAGAATAAAGATATTATATTTTATTAAAAATGGCAACTCAATAAAATTTTTGAAAAAGATTATCACTTGGAATCTAGTTGAGTTTCTCTTAAAATTCACTGTCATAATAAAGCAAAATAGTAATTACAGCTCTTAATTGTTAAGTGCCTCCTATGTAAATAAGCCCAGAGTTAGAGAGTTCAAACTGTACCATGAGTGGGGCAGTGGGAGGGTCCAACTCTAAGTGTGTCTATATTCAGGAAAAGTCATCCATGTCTTTGTAACAGCGATCAGGTTTTATTATAGCCCTACTTTCCCTAAAGCAGGAGTTATTTAGGGTTTATCACAATTACTTGGAGTAACTGTTACAAGAAAAAAAAAAAAAAGAATGAAAAGAAAAGTAAACTTTCAGATTCCTTCCTGACAGAGTATGAGTAGGTCTTGTGTAGGATATGAGAATCTTCATTTTTAACAGAAAATCCTCTTGAATCAGATTTAAATGTCCCAGTGATCACACTTTGAGAAACATTGCCTTAGACTTCAACAAAAATACTGATTGGTGGTTAAATCACCTCTTACATGTTAATTTTAAGACCAGTGCACATGGGGCAGATGACATTCTCACAACATTGCTGTTTTCATAGCTGTACTCTCACTAGGAAATTTTAGTTTCCAAATTGTCAGCTTTTTCAGAAACTCTCAGTAGAACACCAAGTATTAACAGACTGTAAGTGCCCCAATTGCTCGTAATGTACCACAGAAAAGAGTTTGCAATTGTCACAGTAATCCAAGACTAAATTAATTCCAGGTGTGTGCAGCTTGAAAGGGTGATAATTGGTTAGCAGATGAACTGACATATTGAGTAGAAAATACATGTAATGGTTGTTTAGAAGTGTTTAACTGCTGAGATGTACAATAGAAATTTTAAATGGAACCTTCTATTAGAAAATGGAGATACTACTAGCCAGTATATTACTAAATTTGTTTAATTTAATGAAGCAAGTCTTTGTGAACCTCTATTATGTGTCAAGTTGTGTTTTGGACATTGGACATATCATAAGGAGCTCATATTCAAACATATTTGAAGTTATATAAGCACAATACAAAATGTTGAAAGTGATTATGCAAACCTAGGTTATAGATGTGCTACGGAAATGAGTGGTCAATCCCAATACAGTGATCAGGGCTCTAGAGAGTTGGGAAGGTAGGTCAGGAAAGAGAGGCTGGACAAAACCCAGAGAGATTTTATGTAGTAGGTAATAACCAACCTTGATTTTTGGTTATAGGAACACAGCATTTAAGGAAACTTGTAGGGGACAGGAAATGAGTGGAGATACTGTTAAAAAAAAACAAAACAAAACTGCATCTGCAAAGCATGGGTGCAGGCATCAACAGGGACCTTTGGTGAAACTCTAAGATGTTCAGAGCATCTGAAGCACAAATAAGGAGTTTAGAAAGAGAAAGAAACGACGTGAAAGTGTTCCAAATGAGCCAGCTCATGAGGGCTTTTCAGTGACTGGTAAGGCACTTGATTTGTGTTCTGTAGAAAAGAGAATACATTTTCTAGAGGGTTTAAAGCAAAGGAGAGAAATTATCACATTTTCATTCTCATAGACCCCTCTGATGGCAAATAGAAGTACATTGAAAATGCAGTGAACTTGAGGAAGGAAATCCATGAAGAGACTGGCACAGACATCAGGGCTTGAACTAAAGCAGCAGCAGTCAGCATGGAGAGAAAAGGACAAATTCAAGATATATTTTAGAATTAAAAGTAGCTGAACTTGGGCAAGGAAAAAGGGGAAGAACTCAGAATTACTGGTTGACATAATTCGGTGTGTAACAGTGCAGCGACATAAATCTCAATCAATAGAAAGAATTTCAAAAAATCATTTTGTAAGTGTTTCTGAATTCTGGGCAGCAAACTTGTTTTGGTAATAGATATGTACCACTAATTCCTAGCATACGTATATATCAACTCCAGCATATGTATGTATCAATACCAGCCAGGGATCTTTAATTCATAAATTTACTAAACCAACCTAAGAATTTGTTGACAATGATTGAATCCATACTCTGTAATGAGAATTATATGCAAATTACTCTACAGTTCACTCAAGCATAAATATAAGCAACAAACTATAAATTGTATACTTCATGATGTATAACTCATAAATAATGGAAAAATTATTATAGTTTCTTTTCGGAATATTAATAGATTCATCTTTCGCCTAGATATGCAGATCTTCATTGTTGCATAGACTACTGATATCACAGTTCTGTCCTGGGCTGTCATCCCCTTTACTTATGCTCCTTACTATTATTTGCAGAATGTCCTTCCTAATTCTGCCTGAAAGAAGTTCTGAAACTTTTTCAGTACTTTCTATAAAGGCTTTTATTTGTCTGTTTGTTGTTTATACGCTGCAAAATTTGAGCTAGCTGTTTGCCATGTTAACCTAAATGCTATGGTAATACATGCTCTCTCTCTTTCTTTCTACTCTTAATATCTTCTTCCTTCTTTTCTATCTATCTCTTTCTCTCTCCCTCCCTCTCTCTCTTCAATTCTTTTATCTTTTCATATCTTAGGCACTTAATTTTTTCCCCCTTTGGCTGCATTGTCCTCTGTGATCAATAGCTCACTCCTTTACCAGGGAAAAATCAGTTATGACTAGATTTTAAACTAAAAACATATTCCCTATTACAATCAGCACCATTATAATCTTCATATCTATTAGCAAATGAAGCACTTTTTATTGTTAAATACCCAAAACATAACTCAAAATCCCAAACAAGCAAAAAGGAATTCATTG
Organism: Balaenoptera acutorostrata; assembly: GCF_949987535.1. Classification (NCBI taxonomy): domain Eukaryota; kingdom Metazoa; phylum Chordata; class Mammalia; order Artiodactyla; family Balaenopteridae; genus Balaenoptera; species Balaenoptera acutorostrata. Next base: position 21,531,322 of record NC_080065.1, on the reverse strand, counting down.
TGCTCAAACCATGAACTATTAAGAACGTACTGAAACATTGAAAACATCATCTCTTCATTTCTTTTTAAGTTTTTCACCTGTTTTATCTGTTTTTTTTTAATATAGGACTTTATTCTGTTAGATAAAGTGTGTCTACAAGTTGAAAACAATAGCCACTGTCAGTTAATTACATATTCATTCTCAGCCTTATGATGAAAGAGAAATGAGACTTCTTCCTTGCCAAATCTGGGTTATCTCCCATGCCCAATGCATGGCTAATGTGTGCCCAGGGAGAATTGGAGTACAACAATTTATTTAGCTTGTGTCCTGTGATTACCCCTGAAAACAAGGGTATTTAAATTGGCAACCTTCACAGAATGATATTTATATAGAGAGGCAAATATGAATTCTGTCAGAGGAAGGGGATGGTATGGATGAAACCAAAACCAAAATATCCATTATGCCCTATGACATTCTTTACTACACTAGTTACAGCTCAGAGGCATTCAGTGTGACCATGTCACACATTATCCTGCCTGCCTTCAATAAAAAGAGAAAGTACAAAAAATAAAAAATAAAAAAAGAGAGAGAGAGAGAAAATGCTAGAAGGGCATTGAGTTGTTAAAATATGAGTGAAATAATGAGAATAATTTTAGGTATGTTGTGTTTGAGATGATGACCAGTTAGAAGTTCAGTGTGTTAACTGGACTTTGGAGTTGTGGTTAGACTTAGAGATATCAATTTGGAAGTCAACAGCACAAAGGGGAAAGTTAAAAACTGGAAGTAGATACAAACATCTACAGGTACAGGAATTCAGCTTTGAATCTCCTTTACCATCACTTTGTGCCAGTGATTGGCACAAAGGGATACTGAGCAACGGTTTGATGAACAGCTGGGGCAAAGGGTGTGTGGAGACTTTATTTTCAGCTTTCAATTTTTGTTTTTGATACTTGCACGTAATACATAAGCATGAAGACTTGGATCAGGTGCTTACATGCCGGACACCACCGAGCAGAAAGATGTGTGGGCTGGGCCTGAGTGGTACAGATTTTCAGACTTTAGGCTTAAAGTTGTTGGGGGGATGCCAGCAAGCAGTTTAGAAGAGGGTGCAATGAACAGCAGTTCCTGAAGAGACCCTCAAACATCATTTCTTCTTTCCTTAAGCACCTGAGCAGGTGGGTCTCCAACATTTAACCAAGTGGATTTCCAGCACCATCTTGAAAAAACATGAGACAAATGGTGAGATGTTCTCCAATTTTTGGAAAATATTTCCAGGTGAAAGCACTTTTCTACCTACAAAAGTAAAAGAAAAAGTAACTGTGGGTGAACCATGAAGAATAATTTTCTTTTTTTTTTAACATCTTTATTGGAGTACAATTACTTTACAATGGTGTGTTAATTTCTGCTGTATAACAAAGTGAATCAGCTATACATATACATACATCCCCCTATCTCCTCCCTCTTGCATTTCCTTCCCACCCTCCCTATCCCACCCCTCTAGGTGGACACAAAGCACCGAGCTGATCTCCCTGTGCTATGTGGCTGCTTCCCACTAGCTATCTATTTTACGTTTGGTAGTGTATATATGTCCATGCCACTCTCTCACTTCGTCCCAGCTTACCCTTCCCCCTCCCCATGTCCTCAAGTCCATTCTTTACATCTGCGTCTTTATTCCTGTCCTGCCCCTAGGTTCTTCAGAACCATTTTTTTTTTTTTTAGATTCCATATATATGTGTTAGCATATGGTATTTGCTTTTCTCTTTCTGACTTACTTCACTCTGTATGACAGTCTCTAGGTCCATCCACCTCACTACAAGTAACTCAATTTCGTTTCTTTTTATGGCTGAGTAATACTCCATTGTATATATGTGCCACATCTTCTTTATCCATTCATCTGTCGATGGACATTTAGGTTGCTTCCATGTCCTGGCTATTGTAAATAGAGCTGCAATGAACATTGTGGTATATGACTCTTTTTGAATTATGGTTTTCTCAGGGTATACACCCAGTAGTGGGATTGCTGGGTCATATTGTAATTTTATTTTTGGTTTTTTAAGGAACCTCCCTACTGTTCTCCATAGTGGCTGTATCAATTTACATTCCCACCAACAGTGCAAGAGGGTTCCTTTTCTCCACACCCTCTCCAGCATTTGTTGTTTGTAGATTTTTTGATGATGGCCATTCTGACTGGTGTGAGGTGATACCTCATTGTAGTTTTGATTTGCATTTCTCTAATGATTAGTGATGTTGAGCATCCTTTCATGTGTTGTTGGTAATCTGTATATCTTCTTTGGAGAAATGTCTATTTAGGTCTTCTGTGCATTTTTGGATTGGGTTGTTTGTTTTTTTGATATTGAGTTGCATGAGCTGCTTGTAAATTTTAGAGATTAATCCTTTGTCAGTTGCTTCATCTGCAAATATTTTCTTCCATTCTGAATGTTGTCTTTTTGTCTTGTTTATGTTTTCCTTTGCTGTGCAAAAGCTTTTAAGTTTCATTAGGTGCCATTTGTTTATTTTTGTTTTTATTTCCATTTCTCTAGGAGGTGGGTCAAAATGGATCTTGCTGTGATTTATGTCATAGAGTGTTCTGCCTATGTTTTCCTCTAAGAGTTTTATAGTGTCTGGACTTACATTTAGGTCTTTAATCCATTTTGAGTTTATTTTTGTGTATGGTATTAGGGAGTGTTCTAATTTCATTCTTTTACACGTAGCTGTCCAGTTTTCCCAGCACCACTTATTGCAGAGTCTGTCTTTTCTCCATTGTATATTCTTGCCTCCTTTATCAAAGGTAAGGTGACCATATGTGTGTGGGTTTTTCTCTGGCCTTTGTATGCAGAGGGTTTTGTGAATCAGATTTAGTGTAAAAATGTCTCAGACTATAGTAGTTAACATCTTTTCAACCATGATTATTTTCACATATATTTTAGCTTTTATTCTTTAGGGTAATATTCTCACACTACAGATTAAAAAAAATTTTTTTTTTAAAAGAACTGAGATAGTTAAATGACTTTGCCAAGTTTATAAGCTAGTAACTGTCAGGATAAGGATGGAAATCTTTGGATTCAGGGTTCATGGCTTTTTCTACTTTATTAGAACTGCTGTACTGCAGCAACTTTTAATTAACTATGACTAAATTTCCCTGGGGCTGTAAAGTAAACATTTTTATTAAATAGATAATGTATTTAGTTGTAAAACTTGTGAAACCATTCAAATGGCCATTTGTTTTTATAATAGTCAAGATTGTTGGTTTGATTATCAATTCACTCAGAAGAGCTACACTATTTGAAGAAGTAAAAAGCCAATAATTTTCTCAACATTGCTTATAATTTTGTAATTCCATTTGGGCATGCTGTTATATTTCCATTGGCAAGGCTACTTTCTAATACCAATGAATTAGCTGGGTGTGTTAGTTTCCTATAGCAGCTGTAACAAATCACCACAAATTTAGTGGCTTAAAATAATGCAAATTTAGTATCTTATAGTTTTGTAGGTATGAAATCTGACATGAGTCTCAATTAACGTGCTGGAAGGACAGGGCCCAAGAGGACATCTGTTTCCCTTGTGTTTTCCAGCTTGTCGGGGCTGCCTCCATTCCTTGGTTTAGGGTTTCAGCCATCCATCTTCAAAGCCATCAGTAACCTGCGAGTTTTTCCCAGGTTATATCATTCTGGTTCTACACATTCAGAGTCAGATCTCCTTCTTTGACTCTCTTAAGGAAACTTGTGATTACACCGAGTTTATCCTGATAATCTAGGATAATCTCCTCATCTCAAAATAATTTAATCACAATCTGCAAAATCCCTTTTGCTATATAAGTTAATATATTTACAAATCCCAGAGAGTAGGATGTGGGCATCTTTAGGAGAAAGGAGAGAACTCTGTTCTGCCTACTACACTGGGTTTTGATTTTCAAGGTTATGGTTTCCAGAAATTTTCATATTTTATATCTGGGATAATATATGATTTCTCTGTATCTTTGTTGATCTTGCTTCCCAAATTCAGTTATTTTTGTACTCAGTCTTCTCCATTCTCAATTATAGAGTTTGTTAACACAAATTACAGGTGAGGATTACAAATAAATATAAATTTTCTTCCAATACTCCCCAAAATCAATATTCATTTCCTACGTAATCAAAAATAAAATTCTCTTAGATTAGGAGAAATAACTGTATTAAATCAAAGCAATAAGTTTTCTCAAAGCTGTCCTTTTGTGTCTTTGGCTGGCAGCTACTAGCTTAGAAAGATCTGTTATTAGAAATATTTTCATGTGAAATCTTGATTAAGGGAAATTTTATAGGACCTTAAAACATCAATTAAAGCTTGATTAAATTTTACAGCCCTAAAGGCTAGTAACAATTTCTTTTTCCGGATGACAAAGAAATATGCTCTGTATATATAAGGTTCATTAACAATGTCATGGCTCTAAATCTCTGCATGTAGTAATTAGTCCAAGATAGCTATGGGCAAAAAAAGAAAATCTCTATACTGAGCCCAACGACAGAACTCCATCTCTCTGTCTTTCTGTGAATGACTATCCACTAGAGAAAACGTTTTCCAACTATGGCTTTCTGAAAAAGACTCCATTTCCTGGGTTTGACAAGTTCTTTTCTTGGATCAGCTTATCATATTGTCATTTTCATACCGTGTTGGGAATGCATTCTGTTATCGTCCAGTAATTGTGACTATAGTCCCTGGATACACCAATATGTAATTCTCCACTGCTTTCATCTTCAGCATGTTACATATCCCTTAGCATTCAATCATTATAAGCAATAGGTGTGGAGAAGGCAGCCAACGTTCAAAAAATTGATATTTTCCTCCTGCACAAGCACATGCAACAATTGATTAACAGTAAGCCAGAGGAAAAAGCATTTCCATTATTAGTTCAGTGCACCAATCATATGATATAAGGTACTTTTTTTTTTTTCACAAATGCGTAATAGAAGCCAGTTAATGGCCCTTATATGTCAATGCCAGCTGCCTCTCTCCAACAGTAGGTAGTTGCTTCTAGTTTAACCTTAGTTGATAGGAGTGGTAGATACTCAGAATTGATCAATGGATTTCTGTGGATTCAAAGGGGATTCTCATATAATCCTAATGAATTCTGGCAGCTGGCATTTGTAGGGCTTAACAGCTGTCATAAGCATAGCGAAGAGTTGAAGCAGTGGTCGTTTCCTTTTAGAATTTTTGGAGGGTTTTAGTTTTTCATAATATTAAATCAAGACCAGATTTTTAGAGTCTTCTTTTGGGGTGTGTGTGTGTGAGTGTGTGTGTGTGTGTGAAATGTAAAAGGAAACAAATTAACTCTTTTCATAAATTAAACCTGTTTTTCTTCATCATATTCAATTCTAAACTGAAGTCAAGTCAAGAACACCTGATGATTGATTATCTAATTTTCTGATTTTCTGTTGGCAATTGAGTTTTTACATACATTTTAGCCCTATTACCTTTGCTGTTCTCATTGTATTAAATAATAAAACAATAAACATTATTTAGTTCTTTACAGTTTTCACAGCATGTTAGCATACTTCATGTTCTTTACTGCTCTCCATAAGACTGGATGCTGGTAGAACAGTTAATATTATATCATATAATATGGCTAAGGCCAGAAAAATTAACTTACCTACACAAGGTTAATGCTTCTAATAATTTATATAAACTGGATTTTTCCCTTTGATCTGCTGATGACTAATAATACGGTCTTTCTATTTTATTCTGCTACTTGAGTAGGTCTTTGTGTGGAGAGAGGAAAACACTGCAACTCCAAGTCATTCCAATTTTCCACAGGACCCAAAACACTCATGAATGAAGCCTGACCTTTTCAGCACTCAGAACACAGTCTAACCAGTGACTGGAGTACTAGTGGATAATTATGTATGAGCAGATATGGGACATTTATATGAAGTATCTGGTCTCATTTGCTTATCGAGAACACTGACAAGTTTTAGATGATTAAGGTTACCTGTATCAAGAGTGATATCCTAGACTCCAATATAATTTTAATTACTTGTTTCTAGTCTTCATACCACATTATTCTTACTAATTTGGAAAATTGACAATTGACTTATATCTTCCCCTGAACAGTTCCTCAAAAGTTACAGTAAAATATTTTTCAACTATGAAAGCTTGATTTTCTATAAAGCTTACTTTATATCAGCCAGTCTGTGAATAATGTCCTGTCTATGTAGAATAGTGAGGCTAGAAAATTATCCTTTATAAATTAAGGTCTTTGGTGTAACATGAAGCCAGAGAGAGCAGGAATCTTCATTTTGTCCTGGGATCTCTACTGCAGGACACGTGCTGCACGGTTCCTTGAGTGGTATTTTCTTTCCACAGGTGCTTAGAAACATACTGTGTGTCACATCATTTTCCCTTACAATACCGAAAAAAAAATGAGCCACTTTAACTCTAGAGAATTAATCAGAATTCTTTCACTCATGGAATCATTTTCTAATCTTTCCTTCAACAACTTTATTTAAATATATATTGAGGACTTAAAATGAGAGAGGCAGGTAGAAAAATATTCATGCTCCTTATATTCATAGACACTAGGAAGGAGAATGTATTAATCAAACCATCACACAAGGTTACAATTACAAATTGTGGTGAGTACTACAGAGGGAACATCCAAAGCTCTATGAGAAGGAATAGCATGGGTACGACCGGGCTGTTATACTGGGTAAGAAGTTGACAGTGGTTCTTGCTGTCTTATCAACATGTAAGAACTATTTTATCTGAATTCAAGTGTTTCCCCTCTTCCTTTATCCTCGGGTTTCAATATCCATCCTTGTTATTTTTGCCTGTACAAGAATAGCAATATCTAAAATAATAATAATAATAATAAGGTTGTTGTTGAATTAGAATTCTTGCAGAGGTGTTTTCTCTTTTTCAAATAACCATCATAGTAGATATTTCTATCCAGGGAAGATCCAAACTGCTGTTTATAGAGAACCCATCTCTTCTAAAACTGACACAGAAATAAGAGGTTTTATATAATTGACTCATCTGAAACACCAGTGTTTGCTTCTCTATGAATAACCCTGTTCTGCAATATTTTAGAAGAAGATTTTTGTCTTTGTCAGTTCTAACAAAATTGAGGTAATATAAAACTGTGGACTGCTTTGGAAGAATTCAAACATGTACCTAAACCACATCGGGAACAGTAGACTTGACTTCCAAACTTGCTTCTTTCACTTTTGCAATGCTGAGACCATATCATAATAAAATTTCCTGGAGCACATAAACTACAGCTACATTTTCACTCACAGGATTCAGGTATACCAGTGCATTTGGCAAGAAAAATACATTTCTAAAATTTCTATGTTTATACTCATTACAAAATTACATCTCTTTTGTCATTAAAAAATGTAAAATAATAATTTCTAAGCCCTGCCCCATTCTTTTTTTGGGGGGGGTGGGGAGCAAGTTGTTTATATAGTCTCATGACATGAGGTAAGAATATTTATTTTAGCAATACAAAGACTTTGGGGAAACTGTCCCTACTTTCTTGACTTATTGATCTCCTCTGACCCACCTTGGCAAGGCTATGCACCCCTCCTGTGTTCCCCATTGCATCTTGAACTTCTGCTCTCAGCTCTGCGCTGGGAGCCCTTACTCTATATTTTGTCATTTTTCCCTTCAGCTGCAAGGTCCTGATAAGCAAGGGACTGGGCCACCTTTCTCAAAATGAATCCCCTGCTCTTAATATACAATAGGAAGTCAAGAGGTATTTGCTGAAGTAATGCCATCCTTTCATTTCCTTAAGCTGTAGAAATTTATTTTATGCTCCATATCAATAATTCTAAGAATGCATATTTTTATACAGATAGATATAAACATTATATGTAATATATAAATTAATTATATGATTATTATATAATATATCAATATTATATAAAATCATATATAGTATATATTACTATATAAACATAATTATACTGTTTATATGTAAACATTATTATATTATTATATATAATGTTTATATTTGTTATATATAATATTTATATCTATCTATAATATATATTCTTTATATTTATCTATCTTCCTATCTGTGAGATTTATTCATTAATAAATATAAAAGTCAGGAAAGAAAATTCGTTGGATTAGAAAATTTATATTGTCTGTTAGCCAAGGTCAACCATGTGTCATTAATTCTATAAATTGCAGATCCTGAGAATTCCAAATTCAAAGAAATGAATACTTAAAAATTGGTGGTGATTGTTTCTCTTCCTCTTTGCATTTATGCATGATCAGTCAGATCTATTGCAGTGATGTTTTGCTTTTGTTTATGTTTTATTCTCTGTATTCATAGTTAAGTCAATGGGTTTTTTGTTGTTAATTTTAGATTGGGAATCAGATTGGCAGAACAATTGCTGAAAATTATTTACTCACTACACACATGTTCCTTTCTACTTTTTAATGAGATTTTTATAAGGACAAAAAAAAAATTGATGTAAATGTCTAATAAAAGGTAAAAAAAAAAACCATCTAAAATAATGTAGTGTGGCACAAGGCAGTGCTTGCGTTTGGATTTTCTGTGTACTAATTTAAATATGCTTTATACATGATGATGTTTTAAAGTTATTTATATTGTTGAAGTTACATATATTGTTGAGTAGCTTTATTTTCACTGTACTTTTAAAACCATTCAGTGTCCCTTTAAGTGAGAAAATGCAAATGATTTCTTAAATTGAAGATTATTGTTTGCCATTTTTATCTAAAGTGGAGCCAAAGAGGCATAAGCAGTTTTATATTGCAGGCCTAAAGGATTATTGTGATATATTAGGTAAAACATTCAGGAAGAAAAAAGGCCAAAACACTATAATGTATTATGCAAGGAAAGTGGGTAGTTATCTTCTATATCTGTAGCCACTGCATAGTGTAGTTTTGAAGATAGCAGCATTATATTTTCAATTCACAAAAATCTCAATCACTGCTGACCCTTCATTTGGGTAATAAATTTACCTCACCACAATACTAAACAATCATCTCCCCAGAGGATTGGAACTTTTGTAGATCATGGACAACCCCTGTGCTCCCACCCAACTCCCAGGCCCTTTGCGGTTGCATGGGATCACATGACTACTTCTGGCCAATGAGCTGTGAGTGGAAGTGATACATTTAAGGACTGTCCAATAATTCTCCACATCTTGCTTCCTCTGCATCAGTAACCTGGAAGGCATGTGTTGAGAGTGCAGAGCCAAATTAGGTTCCATCTTGAATAACTGCATGAAAGAATGCCCTCCTAGAATGTCCCAAACACATGGCCAACTTGGTAATTTAACCTTTGGTGTGTTAAACCTTTTATATTTATGAGTTAATTTATTAGCACAGGTTACCCAAGCCTCTTTTAATATGCCCCTGAAAGCATTTTTTATCTCCATGGTACATTGAATATCTTTTCCACCTCTACGTCCATAGCGGTCTGCTTTATGTGTAGTACGTGTTTAGTTTATTTCACCTAGCTTTGTAGAAAGCTGTTTATGCATACTTTAGAGGACAAAAGCTTCATGAGGCTAGAGATCCTGTCCTAATCATTGGATTGTATACCCCAAACTAGCAAACTGTTTGCTTATTTATTCAATACATATTTTTGATTACTTTCATATGCTAATTATTAAGTAAATTATAATCTGTACAATTGAAAATGAAATAACAGGGTGTTGAAATAGGAATACCCAAGGGGAGTGCATCCTTCGGAGAGTTCATTAATGTGAAGGAGGCAGTTCTACAGAGTAGAAAAGCATACACAGAGGATCTGAGTCCGACGAGATCTTGATTTTGGTAGGGTGTGAATACTCAGGGTGGTTGGTAAACATGAGGGAAAATGGAACAAGATGGAGTCATAGAAGTCAAGTAGATCATGCATGGCCTTGCAGACCAAGGAATTTGGATGCTGTGCTATCTATAGTTGAAACCTACAGAATGGATTGAATGAGGGGGGCAATATGACCTAATTGCTGTTTTTTAAGGTCTTATAGTTGCTCTTTGAAATTATTGCTGGCAGATTGTTTAGGATGGAAGGAAGAAGATCAGTTGGATTATTTTGTAGTACTTTGGATATAAGATAATTGAGTCTTTGTTTATGGTGAGCATGGAAATAAAGACAAGGTAGTAAAGTCCATGTATCATTTGTATGCAAATCAAATAGTATGTACTGGTAGTAATTTATTTTTGGGGTATCAAAAGAAGGGAAAAAACAAAGGTGACTTCTAGACTTTGGCTTTTAGCTTAAATCAATGTTACGTAGTATGACCAAAAGAACTATGAGTTAGAAAGAAGGAATATAGGCTTTAATACTTAGAGATTATTTAAAAGTGCAAAATGACCAAATCCAACGTTTTGCTCTATCAGTTTCCTTCAGGATATGATAAACAGATACTCCATTCATGATAGGATGTCTGAAGTGAATAGCCACATGCCTCTTCTAATTACTTGCTCTAATGACAGAACCAAATTGTCTAGCTACATTTAGAATTGATCAAGTGAACACAATTTTTTCAGTCATCTGTGACTATTGACTCACCATATTCAATTTGAGGGACATTTTTATTTTCTCTTCCCCAGTGTGATGCTCTTTTTACTCACATTCTTTCCTTGGCATGGTGTGATTTGCTCTCTTGATAAAATGAAGGATCACTGAGAAGTCCTTGGTCACAGTTCTCTGGGCCATTAGTTCAGGAGCTTTGCCTAGTGGCTTCTGCTGCAGACAGGCTTCTGCGGGCTGCATCAGCAGTTTTAGGAAGATTATAGGGAAAAAGTGGGCATCCTGAGGTAAAAGATTTCAATTTCCACTTTCTACCTCTCTACTGAATATGTGGCTGGCTCTTTTCCTACCTATATATCAAGGAGAGGTTTATACCAACTGTTCTTAAAAGCTTTGTTAAATTCTCATTTTCAAAAATGTATACCATGTAATATCAATATATATTTCCACTTTTCAAGCAGTCTTCACTGGCTTCACTTCAAAGTCATTCTGCTTTGCTTCCACCTTTGACTGATTGATTTATTTGTTTTTCTCTGACAAATCTCATTTCCTCTTTTCTTTCCCCAAGAGCAATACCATCCCTCCTGGTTTAGTATAATAAAACAGCACTTAAAATAGGGATAATCATAGTAACCATCACATAGAAACTTTAAGATTATTTAAAGAAATAGTTCATGTAAAGAATTTACCAGAATCCCTGAGCTATAAACTGAATTGTGTGTCTCCAAAATTTGTATGTCAAAGCCCTAAACCTCTCATGTGACTGTATTTGGAGATAAGGCCTTTAGGAGGTAATTTGGATTAAATAAGGTTGTAAGGGTGGGGCCCTAATCCCATAGGACTGGAGGCCATAATGAGAGGAATGGAAAGAGATCTCTGACTCTTTCCCAGCACACACACTGAGGAAAGACCATGTGAGGACACAGCAAGGAGGAAGCCATCTGCAAACCGGAAGAGAGTTCTAACTAGAAACCGAATCTTCTGTCTCCTTGAACTTGGGCTTCCCAAACTCCAAAACTGTGAGAAATTAATTTCTGTTATATGTGCCACCTAGCCTGTTGTGTTTTGTTATAGCAGCCCGAGCAGACTAGCACACCATCTCGTATAGTGGTAATTCCATAGTATTATAATTATTATTATAATAATTTCACTAATCTTATATCTTTAAATGTATCTATGTAAATGTAAATCTTATATCTGAAACTCACATTAGAACAAACTATTTTGGGCTCCCAGAAAAGTATTGAAGTCTTTCTGTCCTAAGTGCCTAAGTATATGATTTCTCTATTTTCTTTATTTTATTTTACTTTTTGTCTGAAATGCTATGCATCATTTTCTCTGCTCAATAAATGGTACAGTTCTAATGACCAAAGCCATGGGCCAAGGACACACACTTTGACACTCAGCACAGACATTTCTTAATACATACTCTTTAAATTTCCTAAATTTACTCCTTAGGACATATGTTCACTTCTATACCCCTCACCTAAATAGAGGGTACATGAAGGTCAAGGTATCACTTTAGTTGTAGGTCTGTCTTCAACATACAGAACAGGACCAGTGGCAGGGCAGGGTTGCTTATGTGTAATGATATACCCAATGATAAAATACCCAATGATGAAATGATAAAATACCCAATGATAAAATGATAAAATACCGAATGATAAAATCAGGAAAATTTGAAACATTTCTGTTTTTAGTAGACCATTGGAATATTTCTGTACTTAACACTACTATTAGCCCTAGTCTTCAGTAGATCATATTTTGATAACTGTTACCACGGACTCACTGATAGTCTAACACTTGAAAGTACTAGTTTAAAATATCTTCTACGCTAGTTGTGTAGAAGATATTTTAAAACAATATGACTTCCACGTAACAACCATAAACAAAGCTCCTCGCCTACTTATCCAGGATCTAGTTAGAAGCATAGTCTGACTTCAATTCAGACAGTCTAGTTTCTAGTCTCAAGATATTTGTGTGTGTCCTTGAATATTTGTATATTCATTCATTTATTCAACAAATAATATTGAGTACCAACATGTGTGCAATTCACAGAGAACCAAATACGGAATATCACTGTCATCATGGAGCTCATATTGTTTTTTGAGTCACATTTACTGAGTTAATCATCATCAGTACAACTAAGACAACATAAACTTTCTTACAGATTGTGTTAAGATTTAATAACAGTAAGTGTTTTAAAATGATAAGCAATAAATGTGTGTAAAAGTGGGTTTTTTGGGGGGAGGGTTAGCTCTGATAAGCCTTTTTTAGAGTAAGCACTCATTAATCTTTACCATAAAGAAGAAGGAGGTGATTTGTTTTTTCAACATGTGTCTATTGTTACTTTTGGTTTTAAAAATTGAAGCACTTCAAACTAGTTTAATCAAAAAAAACAAAGATACTTATTGGAATGACACTATAATTTTTTTATATACAAAAAATAGCAGATAACCTGGACTAAATAATGGTAAGAGCCAAAGCAAACAGAGACCTTCACTGAAAAAAATCCAACCAGCCTACATGTCCCTGCATCTACTCATCCTCAATCTCTTTCTCTCCCTAACCCTTTCCTTTATTTGCTCTCTAAGGTCATGACATTCTTGGCTCCAAAGTTTACATCATCTCCATTTAATAGAAGGACATATCTTGAGATTAGTCTTTTTATGAGCTTGTCCAAAAATTCATAGAAAATAGAACTGTAATGGAAAAAGTTATTATTGCTCAAATAGAGATTAAAGACTTAATTCAGTTGATGCATAGTGAGGAGCATCTGGACACCAGCTAACTCTCTCAGCAGCTGGATTGGAGTTTTCAGAGAGCAAGGAGAAGAGAGGGGTATGTGATCTTAGAGTCCAGCCCAGGTTGTGGTTTCTTCATCTTTAACTGCTACTAAATTTGTGCTTGGAACAATTGGATTTTTCTAGTTTTAGATGTTTCTTATTTGGGATCATTGGTGTAATCCTTGCCCAAACTCTCTCAGAACAGTTCTTCTTAGAGCTGTTGCTATTAGCCATTAGGGTTACCTGATAGTCATGGTTTAATCAAAAACATAAAGGAGGAGGGACAGGGAAAAAGAGGACAGGAAAAGAAGGAAAAAAAAAGAAAGGAGGCTAGTGTCATAGCAAGGTAATCTAGGTCTAAGTTAATAATACTGTAGCAAGTGGAAAGAGAGGCTGGGTTCTTCCTTTGGATGAAGCAGAGGCATTTTTCATAGTAACAGAAATGGGCTGGCACAGAAGTCTAACGCTGAAAGTAAACAAAGTCAATAAATGTGGTTTCGATAAGTCTAGTTACTGAAGGAAACTACTGACTTCTTTGGCTAATACAATATGTCAGTCAGAGTTGTCTATAAGAGAACAGGTTTACTTCAAAGAGGAGTAAAAATTACTGAAGTGGAACTAGTTAAATACAGTTATTGCTGTGTAAGGTATTCCTACACTGAGTGAAGATTGAAAAGGAGAACTTTTAACATCTCATACAAATGATTCTATAAAGGGGAATAGGATAAAATTGCAAAATATTTGGCTTGTATGAGCCTACATGAACCTGACTGCAATCACTCAATTCAGATTAGCAAGTATCACAGAAGTGTTCTGTTTACACTTTAAAACAAGTGCATCTCCGTTATTACCAGCCACCCAGAAAGATCACAGGCTACAATCTGAGGAAAGTATCATGGCTTCTTCCATTTGGTAATATATTCAGTGATCACAAAATATCAGTGTACAGCAATTTCAAAACAATGACATTCAGTGCAGCCACTATGGAAAACAGCATGGAAGTTTCTCAAAAAAACTAAAAATAGAAGTACCGTATGATTCAGCAATTCCACTCCTGGGTATATATCCAGAAAAAATGAAAACATTAATTCAAAAAGATACATGCACCCCAATGTTTATAGCAGTGCTACTTATAATAGTCAAGATATGGAAGCAACCCATGTGCCCATCAACAAATGAATGGATAAAGATGTAGTATACATACATATATATATATATATATATATATATATATATATACACACACACACACGTTGTATATATATATACACACATTATATATATATACACATATATATGTAATGTTGTATATATATATACACACATTATATATATACACATATATATGTACACAATGGAATATTACTTAGCTATAAAAAAGAATGAAATTCTGCCATTTGCAGTAACATGAATGGACCTAGAGAATATTATGCTTAGTGAAATGTCAGAGAAAGACAAACACTGTATGATATCACTTATGTGTGGAATCTAAAAAAATAATACAAACTGATGTATATGCAAAACAGAAACAGGCTTGCAGATATAGGAAACAAACTAGTGGTTACCAAAGGGGAGAGGGAAAGGGGAGGGACAGGTTAAGGTTATGAGATTAAAAGACACAAACTACTGTGTGTAAAATAGATAAGCAACAAGGATACAGAGTATAGCACAGGGAAATATAGCCATTTTCTTGTAATAACTTTTAATGAAGTATAATCTGTAAAAGTACTGAATCACAATGCTATACATCTGAAACTAATATAATATTATAAATCAACCATACTTCAATAGAGAAAAAGCTTCCATAGAAGCTTCCCAAAGCTTTCCACTTAATGTCCTCCTAATGACTAGAAAGATACTAAGTGTAATTATTACTACTTTAATAGCTTGAGAAATCTGTAGTCCTTTAGTAAGAACTTCAGTATAATCGAGGGTGAAAATCAATGTGATCTACAGAAATGCTAATGTAACTTAGCTCTGTGATTGTGCAGGCTTATCTCATTCTTAAAAACAACAGATAAAACAAGTATAATAAAAAAAATGGCATTCATAATTATTCTGATTTAGTTTAGTTATTATCAGTGGCCATACCTTAATAGCAAATTATCATTATATAATTCTAAAAAGGATACTATATAACTGTGACATTGCCCTACATAATGAGATAATAATAGATTTCTACCAAGTAGGGTGATAACAGGCAAATTCCTCCTTCCACTTACCTTTAAAAAACTAATTACATATTACAGGCATATGGTAGGAAACCAAGTGTCCATTTCAACTAAGTTTGTCAGCTTTCCTTATTTTGACCATCTATGAACATTCAATATGATATTGTAAGCTAAATAAATTTATACCAATTATTTGCTTCAGAAATCTCTGGTGTAACTATCTGTCAAAGTACTTCGCTGTGAAAAAAAAAAAGTAAAAGTTGAAAAGAAGAATATATGAAACATTATGCTGGGACTCTATAAAGCCATGGATATTATATCATGATTATATGTTTAAGTAGCTGAAAGTCATTTGTAGTCTTAATATGCATGGATGATATAATAAAGGACATGATGAACATGGGCCTTAAACCATGCCTGAGCAAGAGAATGGTGACATTTGTCTAAATGTTGCATATATTCAACACGTTTTGACAGATTTTATTAATGCAAATGATTTTCAGAGAATCAGTGTTCAGTTTCAGAGATAAAAAATGTAAATTTTCATTTTTCTAGTTGAATTACATTTCCTTCATGGTATGTTAGCACTAATTTTAAAAGGAATTGGTACAATATGTATATCTATATTTTGTGATAGCTATTGTATTCTGAAATTTAAAAGTATTACTTTAGGAGTAACAACATAAAACATAGAAAAGTGTACTAAAGACTCACTGAATAAGTATTTTTTTAATAGGAAAGACACAGTGTGTTAAAGATTTCCTCTTTTGTCTTTGCAATAATGTTTAACTGCAAAGTTAGCTAATGTCATCTCCTAATTAAATAAAATCAGTTGTGAGAAAATTAACAGATGATCACAATGAATAGTTGAGCCAACATTCTTCCAATTTTATCTCCTGCTTTAATTCTTTGGACATTTTCCATTATTTTTGCTTTTTATACTTATAGGGGAAGGTTATCACGATATTCATGAATGAGTCTATATTTATAATATTTATGCTTCAGTGACATCAGCTAGGTCTTATATATGCATATTTAAAATTTGATACATTCTGCATATATATGAAATATTTTAAAGTGCATGCCTCTTATATGCAAATATTTTTTTCTGCTGAAAATTAACACTGTTAAATATTGACATGCTTTTTGGAGCTGTACTACAAGAATCTGAGAATGATTATGATGTATTCACTGTATTCAGTGGATTCAGTGAATATTTAGTGTATTCATGATGTGTTCACTGTGTTTTTTTTTTTTTTAATTAAGTGGTTCCATGGCAGACCAGATAAGCCAGATAACTTAGGAGGCAAATGGATGATGTTATGATGATTTAAACTTTTCTCACATAGTGAATTCTTTTCTATGCTTCTGTTACCTAGCAGGATGACTGTATTTCATGCTGACATTTCACACTGATTCATCTGTAGCTAGCACAAGTGCAACCCACTCTACCCTAATAAGCCAGTTATTCCTAACCTGTACCATCAAGGGAAGATTCTGTCTATCAACTTTCCTTACATAGTTTGCAGAATAAATGCACACACGTCCTACATAAATTCTGGATATATAAAATCATTTGATATATCTGAGATATATTATGCGTGTGTTTGTATGTCATGAAAACCCATATATTTAAATGAACGTGTACTTAGTGAACTTTCCTTATTATCCAAGTATTATAAATGGTGTTATGGGATATTCCCAGCCAATATGAAACCAGAACTCTTCCCTTATTTTATTTGCACATTACTAAGACAGTTCATCTCACAAGAAATAGAATCCTTTCTCTTTTCTTACTTCAAGATTCTTTCTGGAAGATAATGCTGAAAAAAGAAGTATATTAAAGTAAACTTAAAAATGTAACTCACAAACAGCATCTGAGCAACAAGAAAATAACTTTATTTCCTTAATATAAAAATCAATTAGCTTTTGAAAAACTCAATCGAAAGCTTTAAGCCTTCTATTTTAGGATCTTACACTGAGGTTTTTTGTTTGTTTTAGTGCCTTATCCTAAAAATAGCTAGGAAATGGGAACTTAACCTGCATTCCTTTTATGGATGATATTTCACAGACAATGTGAGTGGACTTAATAGTAGAGACTCTTAAGAACCTCACATGTTATGGAACATTGCATAGATGTTTATGCGGATTTACACCCCATTCATTGTCTATGTATTTATTTATAGTTTTAGCATTTAAGAAGAAGCATGAGTGAACTGATATGAGCTCATAAACATTTAGATCTTTCACTCTATATTTTGACATATCCATGTAATTTGGTCACTTCTCCTGACACCTTGTAACTTGGTATACATTTCGGAAAAAATTCCACATGAATTCATCTGTATCAAATAAGGAAAACACTACATTTGCATTTAGAGTTGAAATTTGTTATATTCATATAAGATCAAGTTTTACATAGTAAGTAGTTTTAAAGTAACTTAAAATCAAGTTATAGTTGTACTTTCACATACATTAATTCATTTTGGTCTCACAATAATCCACATTAAAGAAGAGTAGATATTGTCACAGAGGAAACACAGTTTGAAAGTAATGAAATAACCTGCTGCAGATCCCATACCCAGTAAGTAGCAAAGGCTAAACTGAAATCAAGGTTTTCAGGCTCCAATTCTCCATTTTTGAAAGTTATGTAACCCAACCAATTAAATATATTAAAGGTACAGAGACATCTTTTATAGTTCTATACTACTAAGGTCTATTATGATTTTCTATGGAATTGCACATAGACATTTTAGCAAGTCTGTAAATCAGTAGGGTAAAATCTTTTTACCTATAACTAGCCATCAACTGAAAGACAAGCAAATCTGACTCTTAAAAAGAAATCTAACTTGTAAGTTGGAGAGACACTGATGCACTTTTTCCTTCTGCTTAAAGAACTGAATTGAAATTCAAAATATATTAATTCATCTTCTTTCTCTTTCATATCACAAATCATTTATTCTCCTTGTCACTACAGCAATGCACGTTTTCTAGTCTACCAACTTTTTCAATTATTGGAAAATTATATTACATTGAAATCTTAAAAACTTTTCCTCTCTCTCTCTTTTTCTTGATGTTTAAAAATACAATACAAACAATGGAAAAGGAAATTTACATTTCATTATAGACCCAGCATGGCATTGCTGGTATTCAGAGGCTCTGACAGCAGGCATTTTTGGATATCTCTAGATGTGTAGACTGATTTTTGATAATTAAAATAACTTTAAAAAATACAATGTGTATTTTAATAATATAAATATATTTGTAAATTTTGAATGCAATTAATTTTTAAGACATTAATCTGTACTTTGGTAATAGAGAGTTGACTTTATTGAGATAAAAGCCAGCCAAGATTATAAACTCTACTAATTCTTTAAAGTAAACAAAACACATTGAAGAAATGGCTTTGCCTTCCAAATTCTAGTTTTCTTTATTTGCAAAACAAATGTGCGCTAGGCATATGTGAAATGTCAAATACTGCATGCTCTTTGATAGCATGTGAAAGAATGAGATTTGAACTGTTTATAGAATATTCATCTTTTTTGCATATTTGCTTGTTTTCTGCTTTTTTTCAAAAAGGATTAATATGTCTTCTAATTATATATAATTTAACAGAATAAAATAAAATAAAATTAGTTGACTGAGGACATAAGAATGGAGAGAAAATTAAAGTAAGAAAAATTCTATGAAATGTAGGATTAATTTAGTATACAAAGTCCTTGCCAGAAAGAATTATTTTCTAGAAGTGGGGTTCACATGTGGTGCTTAGCTCTCTGTTTCTGTCTATCTGCATACAGAAAATATGACACAGTTGCATGATAGTACTTTCCAGAAGTTAAATGTACACACACACACACTCACATCTTTTTTTCTTAGCACGATGAATTTTTCCTTTTAGTCAGATAAGAAAATATCTGACTGGCTTAATCTAAGGAAGAATTTCCTATATCGAGAGAAAATGTTGGGCTACTGTCCTTCCAACTATCCTTCCTAAATGTTGCTTGTCTTTACTATCTTCACATGGACCGAATGGGAGCATGTACACGGTCATTTCCCCTGAAAAGGAACTAGAATTCAGCAAGTCTTTATTGAGCGTTAATTGCAAGTCAAATACTTAAAAGCTAATCCAGGGCCTTGTAAGGACACATTTATGAAACAAAGGTCAGTTCACTTCTGCTAGAGAGAAGCTTCAACGATTCCTCAACAGCAAACATCCTCTCAAAATCCTTTAACACACTAAGGAATAGAAATTAAGCCCCAAAATTCTGAAGCAGAAAGATGCAAAATATAAAGCCTGTGGGGAAAAGGATACATACACATATATACACACGTATATAATTTTAAATGACATGCATCTGTTGTAGACAGTACAATAGAGAAAGAATTAGTTAAATAGTAGAGATGACTGAGAATATTGCTGACCCAGGGCGAGAGAAATCTTGTATTTGGACACAATTGAGAATAGTGAATTTGTAATAAGCTGGAGACAATTCTGTGTTCTTATCCAAGAGTGGGTAAACCGGAAAGTGGGAGTAATATTGAATTAGCAGTTTGCACATTTCATTCTGAAAAATATCAAGGAGAATTAAAGGGGCAAGAGATTAGCTAGGCTATAATTGGTGGGACTTCCCTGGTGGCGCAGTGGTTAAGAATCCGCCTGCCAATGCAGGGGACATGGGTTCGAGCCCTGGTCCGGGAAAAGCCTTCATGCTGCAGAGCAACTAAGCCCGTGCGCCACAACTACTGAGCCTGCACCCTAGAGCCCGCGAGCCACAACTGCTAAGCCCACATGCCACAACTACTGAAGCCCGTGCACCTAGAGCCCGTGCTCTGCAACGAGAGAAGCCACCATAAAAAGAAGCCTGTGTACCACAACAAAGAGTAGCCCCTCTTGCTGCAACTAGAGAAAGCCCGTGCACAGCAACGAAGACCCAATGAAGCCAAAAATAAATAAATAAAAACAAAACAAAACAAAAAATATATATAATTGGGTCTGGGCAACAAAAGCAATAGAGTTCCATGAAGCAAAGAGCACTTGTGATTCAGGTGAAGTGAGGCACTCACCCAGAATAAACGCCTTGCTAAGTCAACCCTGGTTAAACCCAAGACACATGAAATGCATGTGGTTAAAAGGATGGGGTTTAAGGACCATAAATAAAAATGAACCTTCTCACAGGATTAAAAGATCTTTATGTTTATGTGAAAACTGTCATGGAACAGGGTGAAGAGGAAGAGAAATTTTACAATTACGTTTATTAGCTTAAGCTGTAGTCACATTTATGCATCATCAGATTACGGAAAATGTTAGACCAATACTGACATGCCCTCCAATATGAGGGTAAAGTAAGGGTTTGACGAATGTAAAAAGGAAATATTTAAGATAAAAAAGGACTTAGCATATACATTTCTCACTCATACATTTAATATTTTTAGCCAAAGTGCCTCTTATTTTAAACTGATGAGGAAAAGAAAGGGTTGATCTTCATTTTCAGCAATAGGGGAAACTAAGACCTTCCTCCTAGAAGGCCTAGTGTTAAAAGTAAAATTTTATTTATTTTATTTTATTTTATTTTGTGCTGCACAGTTGTTGAGTTGATGTTAATATAAGGTAAATGCTTGGAAAGAGAATCAAAAAGTAATGTTGCTCCAGGGAATTATGTTTATCCTAGAATAGTGTTGGCCACTTGTGTCAATTCTAATCACCAAGTTGTGATTACATGTGCAAGAGATTGTTTTGGGAAAAGACATGTGAAACATCAATCAGAAGGTTCAAAAGAAGACAGGAACAGTCTTTGGATTGTGATGCAGGTCTGACACCTGTGAAAGGAGGAAGGATGTGTAGGAAGACCCTCACATGACACAGAGCAGTTCTGAAAAATGGATCATTGGCTGGGCAGATGGGGAGTCTTCTAGCTCAAGTCATAGAGGTCTGCAACCTGCAGATTTGCTTTGTGTGGAGAAAGAGAAGAGAAGTCTCTCCAGAGAATTCTTATCCATGGGCTTACCTTGGCACTGGGTAGTGGTCTCAGAAAAACTTCAAGTCAAAAAATGTAGTTTAAAAAAAATCTCAGGTTAAAAGTGATCTCAGAGACCCAGGAGATGCAAGCCCAAATCACCTGCTGAGGAATGTTCCTTAAACTCAGATCTCGAAAATTTCCTCAGATAAAGTTCCAACAAAATGAGTTCACAACAAAAACATCACACATCACACAAAGAGACAAGTTACCATAAGCAAGTGTACAGAAAAAGCAAAATGTATAATCAAAGCTGAAGTGGTTGTGGAACTTGAGAGTTTTAATAATAAAAATACAATTTAAAAAACTTGCATATTATTACATGTCAGGCCAAGTCCTAACTGCTTTGGTAAGTAACTCATTTCATCCTCACAACAATCCCATAAGGTAGATGTTACTACTTCCACCACATAGTTCACAAATATATGTCCGTGTGTCCTCCTGTTACCGAAAGTGAAGTCTAGCTGCTTGCCGATCAAACGCGAATACTTGAGAGGCAAGGTTGGTGGAAAGGGAAGTTTGCTTTATTTTGGAGGCGGGCAGCCTGGGTTGGGGGGTGGTGGGCAGACTTGTGTTCAAAGGACTACTCTCCTCACCGACAATCAGGGGGCAAGAGCTTTTATAGGTGAAGGGAGGGGGCTGGATGCAGAAACAGCACGGTCAGCCCTGACCGTCATCTTGAAACTGGTCATGCGGTGGTCTGACCAGTGTCATCTTGGTTGTTTTAGGTACAGTTAATCTTCAGTTCCGGCATCATTTTGTTCCCATTTCTCTGCAGCCAATTCTCGGAATTGCAGCAGCTCATGTCATGGCTACAGTCTGGTCATCCTGTAGTTAACTTCTTCCATCTGGTCGGGGTCTCAGTAGCTACAGGACAGCTCACAGGATAGGGTTCAGAACATTATCTATAGCCCTTGAGGAGGAATTAAAGCTCTTTGACTTTGCTTAATGACTAAACTAGTATTATTTTGTCCTGTTTGACTGCTTTTCCTTTGTTTCTGCATTTTCTCATTTCTCTGATTAAACTTTAGTTCGGCTAAAGTTTCTTTACAGACAAAAGGCAGGCAGAGACATGGTGGGGGAAGGACCATAGGGTCCTGCTCTGTTTCACTTCAAGTGCCAAGGAACCGTAAGGATACGGCAGTGTTGGGAATACAGCCCTGAAGAAAACAGAGAAAAACCCATTGCCTTCATGGTGCTTGCCTTTTGATGAATGCAAATTTCACATTAGCCCCTCTAGTATCTCCTTCTGTCTCTGTGTTTCTCTCTTTCTCTGTCCTCTCTTTCTTCCCCCTACCTCCACCACACTCATGTACACACACACATACATGTGCACAATCATTTCCTTGGCAATCAAAAATAAACAGAATGGCAGTAACAATGATAGAAATCTAAGACAGCAACAACATGACAAAACTATGTAAAACAGGAATTGAAAACATCAGCTAATACATGTTATGTAGCCTGGCTACTCGGTGATTGTGTATAAATGAAGGAAATCTAGGAAGACTTTCTGACTTCACCAGTCATTTTTTTCCAGCTGCCTGGTTAGTCCTTAGTATTTTCAATTTGTATCTCTAGGAAGTCATTCTTTAAGGATTCTCAACAATAACAGTAGAATTAAGCGAAACCAGAAAATGTTATGATTCAGACAAGATAAATTCCTCAGTTCTAGATTTTGCAAATTAATTGGTACAAACACTGAAATGTCTGATTTTTTCCAAAGTAGGGATAGTGGAGACAACAATTAATACGTTGTGGTCAGTGTCTCCACTTTCTTTTTATATTAATGCATGAGAAGACTGAATCCGGGTTCTGTCTTTGATTACCATGATTAGTTTCCTTATCTAACTCTATGTATTCATCTTCTTAGATATGTCCTAATCAATCTAGAAATAGAGATTTTCCTAAAATCCAAATTTAGTGAACTTGAATGCAGCTAGTTGTGGAGGCCAATATTCTTAAAATGATTTGTTTATGGTTCATAGCCCAATTTCTTCAAAGATGAAATAAAATGACATATTATTTTAAAGGTTTATAAAATGATATAAGCAAGAGAATAAAACAGATGATAGTAATTTCAGTAATAGTAACAAAAACCCTTTACTGAGAGATTGATGCAAGCCTCTTATTGGGTAAACACTTTATATGCCTTGTATGTTTTCATATTCAGAGTGACACTTCATGCTAGTTACCGTTAGTGATCATATTACACAGATGAGGAAATAGAGACGATAAGAAAACTAATGAAGACTCTAAAGGAGAGAACCTGAACTCACACCAATAGTTGACTCAAAGCCCAAGGTCATTCATTAGTTTGTAAATATTACATCTATAGGTGAACCTACCAAAGCCTTGAGACATGTGGTTCAATACTGTGGTGTTGTCACATTTAAGTTGTGATGAATATTTATATTCAACAGTATGGAACTTAGAAGCACAACTTTAGATGAGAGGGTTGTTTGAGTGTCTTAACAAGGATTAAAACTGTGAAAGTAAATGACATTTCCTGAGATAGGATTCCAATTAAGGAGAGAAGGTGGCCTGAAACAGGGACATACAGGTGGAGATCCAGTAGGCGGGGAAAGGACTATAAACCTGCAAAGAAAACTGATGAGAGGGTCAGATGGGTAGAAGGATAATCAAGTTAGGGTAGTGTCTTAGAAGTCAAAGAAAGACTATTTCAAGGAGAAAATGGTAAATAGCATCAAAGGCTGGTAGAGAGAGGACTGAAAACTTTTCCATTGAATTAAGCCAATCTGAGCCTATAGATAACTTTATCAAGCTGCCCAGGTGGAGGGATAGGGCTGCAGGTTGTCAGTGTGGTGTATAGCTTTGACATCACCATTGCAGACAGCAGGAGAAAAAGTTGAGTAGATGTGCAATTTCAGGTAATTTAGGAAAAAAAAATACATTTGGAGTAGTGATTAGAAATGTATTCATTAATTTAAAAAGTATTTATTGAATAATTCCAGTGAGCAAGGCACTGTTCTGGGGAGCTGAGCACATTTGGATGTAAAAACAGACAATATCCCCTGCTCTCTGGGAAATTAAGGTCTAGCAGGGTGATAAAGAAACAATGAATGCCAGGTAGAACACGTTACACAGTACTTTCGAAGGCGACCAGTGTTATTTAAAAAACAAGCAGACCAGAATTAGAAAGATCAGGAGTGGTTCAGATGTAAGAGTGGGTTGCAATCTAACTTAGGGTTAGCAAATATACTTAATTTTGATGATATTTGAGCAATGATATTGACCAGAGGAAGTACGAATTAGCCATGTGGATATCCAGGAACAGCACTCTAGGCAAGGAGACAGGCAATGCAAGTTCCATGAGGTGGCAGACCCATGTGCATGGAGTCCAGTGAGCAACGGGAGAGGAAAAGCAGCAGAGATTAAGGAAACAATGGGAATGGACTGTGGGGGCCAGAAAATGGAGGGACTTAAAGTTCATTGCAAGGATCTAGCCTTTCTTGAGTGAAATAAGAGCCATTTCTATTGCTGACAATGTGCGCTAGTCCCTGATTTTCTCCAGTCGTGCTCAGTTTGTGGATCGTATGCACTGAGAGTTGCCTTCACCATCTGTTTTGACAGTTACTATACAAAGAGTGACCAAAGAACTGACTTTTGACAAGTGTCTTATGAAAATTCAGGACCATATGTTCTCAGCTTGATAATGAACAGAGAGAAGAAAAGAATAGATGGTGGTGTTGGAAGAAAAGAGAGGAAAATGGACTGGGGATTTTATAAGAATGTTTGTAGTTCTCATAACACTGATAAAAAGATAAGTTGAATACAGAATTTGAGGGTTTCTTTTCCAAAATTGGGCCATCCTATTTCTCCTTACTTAAATCACTTCCATTTCCAGAACTAAATTACTAATTCAAGGTTTTGGGACAATGAGGAGAAAAAAGATAATTCTGAATCAAAAATGTTTTAATACAGCATGATGTTTTAAATAATATGTTTCAAAAAGAAACTAAATACTATACTTCTTGAATTTGCTTTAGAATAAGTTTAAATCTTTTTTCTTCCTTTTTTTTTGGCCTACAGGCCATTCATTTATTACTTATAAAACTAAACAAAGAAAATGAAGTTTTATTTACCCACTATGTACAAAGAATTAAACACTGGGAAATGTTTTCTTTAAGAAGCTTTAAGAAGACGTATGGATGGCCAACAGACACATGAAAAGTTGCTCAAAGTCACTAATTATCAAGGAAATGCAAATCAAAACCACAGTGAGATATCAACTCACACCTGTCAGAATGTCTGTTATCAAGAAGACAACAAATAGCAAGTGTTGGTGAGGATGTGGCAAAAAGGGAATCCTCATGTACTGCTGATGTGGATGTAAATTGGTACATCCACTTTGGAAAACAGAGTGGAGTTTCCTCAAAATAATAAAAATAGAAATACCATATAATTCAGCAACTCCAGTTCTGGGCATTTTCCTAAAGGAAACAAAAACACTAATGTAAAAAGATATATGCACCCCTATATTCATTGCAGCATTGTTTACAATAGGCAAGATGTGGAAGCAACCTAAGGGCCCATAGATGGATGAATGGATAAAAAAGATGAGGTGTATACACACACACACACACACACACACACACACACACACACACATACACACAAAATGGAATATTACTCAGCCATAAGAAGGAATGAAATCTTGTCATTTATGACATCATGGATGGACCTAGAAGGTATTATGCTAAATGAAGTAGTCAGACAAAGAAAGACAAATACCATATGAGTTTACTTATATGTGGAATCTAAAAAAAACAAAACAAATTAACAAACTAACAAAACAGAAACAGAGTCATAGATACAGAGAACAAAGAGATGGTTACCAGAGGGGAGGGGGCTGGAGGGGATGAGTGAAATAGATGAGGAAGATTAAGAGGTACAAGCTTCTGTTTACAAAATAAATGAGTCATGGGGATGAAGTGTACAGTGTGGGAAATATAGTCAATATTATTGTAATAACTTTGGTGACAGGTGGTAACTAGACTTATTGTGGTGATCATTTTGTAATGTATAGAAATATCAAATCGCTATGCTGTGTAACAGGAACTAACAAAGTGTTGTAGGCCAATTATACTTCAATTAAAAATATGAAGTAAAGAAAAAGTAGCTTTACAAAGCTCACAGTCCAGGGATAAGAATGCCTTGTGCATGAGTAGTGCATGAACAGAGAAAAACACAATAAAGACATGGGAGCACATTAGAAGATCTGGAAATAGCTTCTAAGAGGACAGATTAGATAATGATGATTTACCAGGTAACGTAAGATTGTTTAGATTATTATGATTAGGAAATCCATCTTTCAGGACCATATACCAAAGGCAAATCAATATGACAGTCAACTCATTGTTCTTAATTTTGTTCTGAGTAAATATTAACCAAAATAGAGAAGCCATAACTATGATAATATGTTATTTATAATATATTGTATTGAAATACACAGACACAACAATGGTTAAGAATAAAATCAAACTGATCTACAGAATTCTGTAAGGGTAAACTTTTTTATTAGAAAAAAAAAAATCCAAATTGCACCTATATACTTTTTGCACCTAAAGTAAATTTCTATTTCTTTGGGTGGGTGTGGAAGAACTAAAGTTACTGTATCTTAGACCTACTGCTCTAATTTTGAGCTGGTTGGAAAATAATTTTCTAGAAAGTCAAGTAGTAATTCTATAATTTACTCTTCAAATTATTTCTTCATTTATCATCTCCACATGATTTTTCATGTCCTAGTAAAGTATTTTTCCTTAGGTAAGTATATGCCAATTACCCACTTTGTGTAAGCCCTGCCAATGCAACACTGAGATTATTCAATGAAATGATTCTGTCCCTTAGTACTCAGAAGGACAACCCACTGTGAATGCTACTGAAGTTATTTCAGAACTTGATTCCCAATAACAGTGTTTATTCTGACATTTTCTACTTGACTTTCCTATTTAACAGACTCATGATTAAAGGAAATTGTTAGTTTCTAGATAACTGGACCTATAAATGTAAAATCTACTTCAAGTGTTAATGATTTGCTTTTAGGATTGTTTAAGTTACTCTGATAAAGGAACAGCAATGCAAGAAAAATAATCATATTTTAATTAACTGTGAGATCTGACTGCATTTACTAATTCCAATTAAATAAACACTGATTCTTTCCTCAACTTACACAGAATTCACATAAATACTTGGAGAAAATGTGAAGATTACAGTTCTTTTTATACATGTATAATATACATCCATTATCCTAAAAATGTTATATACTATATAAGGCAAGAATCATTAATAAATTTATAGAAGCAAATTCCATTCTCTGACTGGATGTAAGATCCCTTAACACACATATATAGTTACCACACAGGTAACATTAAAATTTTAGGCATAAATACACTAAATCAAAAGCTCATTTTTGTTTAAATATTTTTCTTCAACTATATTATATCATTTTTAAAAGTCCAATTTATAATGTTCAAAACAAGACCAATCAGATACCTGTCAGTTATAAGTGCATTCCAAATTTTTTCTTAGAGTACTCAGTAAGCAAGTACTTCTACATGTATCCATTTTGAGTCAGTTTTCAGAGAATCATACTTTAATCAGGAAATCTTAACTTTATAAATATATTCATAATATTGATTTTTTTCAATATTACTGTGCACACTAAATCTTGTTTCTGCAGGCTAATGAGATACTTTACTTCATGATATGTCTCCAGGCTAATGGAGATATGTGAACTATTATGATCAAATTGTACATAATATTCTGTATTAAAAGAATCACCTATACATCCCTAAAAAAATCACTATATTTGCACTTTTCTTAACAACTTACTTACTTTTGCTCAAACATTATTTACAGAAGCTCAAACAACTTAAAACTAGACATAGACAATTTGCAGTTGCTTTGATTGTATTTTAATTATGCTGCCGAAAGGATATGGAGAAGAAATCCAATAAAGAAAAGATAATTATTTCAAAATATATCTTTTATTTTGTTAGAAAATACAGTGAAACAATGAAAATGGCATTATTAAAACACAAACTTCAAAACAAGTTTCTCCAAATTAGTACATAGAACTTTGATTTGCAACAGAGAGGGTAGTTTGTGTTTTCAATAAAGGTAATTCTCCTTAAATTTTCTTGTCTTTACAAGACATTTGTTTCATTAATTATTAGAGAGTTTATGGCATGTTTTCTTTGCATAAGGTATTTATTTAGGAAAATACAACATGAAATGGCTCAATCAAAACTGTTTAGTCTAGTTTTTTTTTTCTTTTCCTTCCTCTTTTTTACGATTGTGGTACTGATGTACCTTCTGGTTGTCGATTCATCTATATTTTTATTTTTATATTCTTCCTAACATATCTGTTAGTTTCCTACTCTAATTTTATTTTTTACTTTTTTAGTTGTTGTTTTTTTTTTGCTGCCCAGACAGCTTGCAGGCTCTTGGTTCATGAGCACGGGGTCAGGCCAAAGCTCCTGCAGTGGGAGCTCTGAGTCCAAACCACTGGACTAACAGAGAACCTCAGACCTCAGGGAATATTCATCAGAGTGAAGTCTCACAGAGTTCCACATCTCAGCACCAAGACCCAGCTCTACCCAATAGCCTACAAACCCCAGTGTTGGAAGCCTCAGGTCAAACAACCAATAAGACAGGAACACAATCCCACTCATAAAAAAAAAAAAAAACACCAACAATGAGACAGCAAAAAAAATATGTCACAGAAGGAGCAAGGTACAAACCTACAATACCAAATAAATGAAGAGGAAATAGGCAATCTACCTGAAAAAGAATTCAGAGTAATATAGTAAAGATGACCCAGAATCTCAAAAATAGAATGGAGCCACGGATTGAGAAAATAAAAGAAATGTTTAACAAAGATCTAGAAGAACTAAAGAGCACACAAACAGAGATGAACAACACAATAACTGAAATGAAAAATACACTAAAAGGAATCAATAACAGAATAACTGAGGCAGAAGAACGAATAAGTGAGCTGGGAGACAAAATGGTGGAAATAACTGCTGAGGAGCAGAATAAAGAAAAGAGAATGAAAAGAATTGAAGACAATCTCAGAGACCTCTGGGAAAACACTAAATGCACCAACATTCGAATTATATGGGTCCCAGAAGAAGAGAAAAAGAAAGGGTCTGAGAAAATATTTGAAGAGCTTATAGATGAGAACTTCCCAAACATGGGAAAGGAAATAGTCAACCAAGTCCAGGAAGCACACAGAGTCCCATACAGGATAAACCTTAGGAAACACACACCAAGACACATATTAATCAAATTAACAAAAATTAAATTCAAAGAAAAAATATTAAAAGCTGCAAGGGAAAAACAAAAAATAACATACAAAGGAATCTCCATAAGGTTATCAGCTGATATTTCAGTGGAAACTCTGCAGGCCAGAAGGGAGTGGCAGGATATACTTAAAGTGATTAAAGAGAAAAACCTACAACCAAGATTACTCTACCCAGCAAGTATCTCATTCAGATTCGATGGAGAAATCAAAAGCTTTTCAGACAAGCAAAAGCTAAGAGAATTCAGCACCTCCAAACCAGCTTTACAACAAGTCCTAAAGAAACTTCTCCAAGCGGGAAACACAAGAGAAGAAAAACACCCACAAAAACAAACACAGAACAATTAAGAAAATTGTAATAGGAACATACCTATCGATAATAACCTTGAATGTAAATGGATTAAATGCCCCAACCAAAAAACATAGACTGGCTGAATGGATACAAAAACAAGACCCATATATATGCTGTCTACAAGAGACCCACTTCAGACCTAGGGACACATACAGACTGAAAGTGAAGGGATGGAAAAAATATTCCATGCAAATGGAAATCAAAAGAAAGCTGGAGTAGCAATACTCGTATCAGATAAAATAGACTTTAAAATAAAGACTGTTACAAGAGATAAGGAGGGACACTACATAATGATCAAAGGATCAGTCCAAGAAGAAGATATAACAATTATAAATGTTTATGCACCCAACATAGGAGCACCTCAATACATAAGGCAAATGCTAACAACCATGAAAGGAGAAATCGACAGTAACACAATAATAGTAGGGGACTTTAACACCCACTTACACCAATGGACAAATCATCCAAACAGAAAATAAATAAGGAAACACAAGCTTTAAATGACACAATAGACCAGATAGATCTAAATGATATTTATAGAACATTCCACCCAAAAGTGGCAGAATACACTTCTCAAGTGCACATGGAACATTCTCCAGGATAGATCACATCTTGGGTCACAAATCATGCCTCAGAAAATTTAAGAAAATTGAAATTGTATCAAGCATCTTTTCTGACCACAACACTGTGAGACTGGAAATCAATTACAGGAAAAAAACTGTAAAAAACATAAATACATGGAGGCTAAACAGTGCGCTACTAAGTACCCAAGAGATCACTGAAGAAATCAAAAACGAAATAAAAACATACATAGAAACAAATGGCAATGAAAACACGATGACCCAAACGACCCAGCAATCCCACTACTGAGCATATGCCCTGAGAAAACCGTAATTCAAAAAGAATCATGTACCACAGTGTTCATTGCAGCTCTATTTACAATAGCCAGGACATGGAAGCAACATAAGGAGCATCGACAGATGAATGGATAAAGAAGATGTGGCACATATATACAATGGAATATTACTCAGCCATAAAAATAAACGAAATTGAGTTATTTGTAGTGAGGTGGATGGATCTAGAGTCTGTCATACAGAGTGAAGTAAGTCAGAAAGAGAAAAACAAATACCGTATGCTAACACATATATATGGAATAAAAAAAAATGGTCATGAAGAACCTAGGGGCAGGATGAGAATAAACACACAGACCTACTAGAGAATGGACTTGAGGACAAGGGGAGGGGGAAGGGTAAGCTGGGACAAAGTGAGAGAGTGGCATGGACATATATACACTACCATGTGTAAAACCGATAGCTAGTGGGAAGCAGCCGCATAGCACAGGGAGATCAGCTTGGTGCTTTGTGACTACCTAGCAAGGTGGGATAGGAGGGTGGGAGGGAGGGAGATGCAAGAGGGAAGTGATATGGGGATATATGTATATGTATAGCTGATTCACTTTGTTATAAACAGAAACTAACACACCATTGTAAGGAATTATACACCAATAAAGATGTTTAAAAAAAAATCCTATGGGAGACAGCAAAAGCAGTTCTAAGAGGAGTTTTATAGACATACAATCTCACCTCAAGAAGCAAGAAAAATCTCAAATAAACAATCTAACCCTACACTTAAAAAACTAGAGAAAGAAGAACTAAGAAAACCCAAAGTCAGTAGAAGGAAAGAAATCATAAAGATCAGAGCAGAAATAAATGAAATAGAAACAAAGAAAACAATAACAAAAATCAATAAAACTAAAAGCTGGTTCTTTGAGAAGATAAACAAAATTGATAAGCCCTTAGCTAGACTCATCAAGAAAAAAAGGGAGAGGGCACAAATCAATAAAATTAGAAATGTAAAAGGAGAAATCACAACTGACACTGCAGAAATACAAGGGATTATAAGAGACTACTACAAACAACTATATGCCAATAAAATGGACAACCACGAAGAAATGGACAAATTCTTGGAAAGGCAAAATTTTCCAATACTGAACCAGGAAGAATTAGAAAATATAAACAGACCTATCACAAGTAATGAAATTGAAACATAATTTAAAATCTTCCAACAAACAAAAGTCTGGGACTAGATAGCTCCACAGGTGAATTCTATCAAACATTTAGAGAAGAGCTAACACTGATCCTTCTCAAACTCTTCCAAAAAATGCATAGGGAGAAACATTCCCAAATTCATTCTACGAAGCCACCATCACCCTGATACCAAAACAAGAAAAAGATATCACAAAAAAGAAAATTATAGACCAATATCACTGATAAACATAGATGCAAAACTCCTGAACAAAATATTAGCAAACAGAATCCAACAGCACATTAAAAGCATCATACACCATGATCAAGTGGGATTTATCCCAGGGATGCAAGGATTCTTCAATATATGCAAATCAATCAACAAATTAAGGAATAAGAACCATATGATCATCTCAATAGATGCAGAAAAAGCTTTCGACAAAATTCAACACCCATTTATGATAAAAAAACTCTCTAGAAAATGGGCATAGAGGGAAGCTACCTCAACATAATAAAGGCCATATATGACAAACCCACAGCAAGCATCATACTAAAGTGTGAAAAACTGAAAGCATTTCCACTAAGATCAGGAACAAGACAAGGATGTCCACTCTCACCGCTCTTAATCAACATAGTTTTGAAAGTCCTAGCCACAGCAATCAGAGAAGAAAAAAAATAAAAGGAATACAAATTGGAAAAGAAGAAGTAAAATTGTCACTGTTTGACGATGACATGATACTATACATAGAAAATCCTAAAGATGCCACCAGAAAACTACTAGAACTAATCAATGAATTTGGTAAGGTTGCAGGATACAAAATTAATGCACAGAAATCTCTGGCACTCCTATACAGCAACAATGAAAAATCAGAAAGAGAAATTAAGGAAATACTCCCATTTACCATTGCAACAAAAAGAATAAAATACCTAGGAATAAACCTGCCTAAGGAGGCAAAAGACTTGTACTCAGAAAACTAAAGCACTATTGAGAGAAATCAAAGATGACATAAACAGATGGAGAAATGTACCATGTTCTTGGATTGGAAGAATCAATATTGTGAAAATGACTATACTACCCAAAGCAATCTACAGATTCAGTGCAATCCCTATTAAACTACCAATGGCATTCTTCACAGAATTAGAACAAAAAATCTTACAATTCGTATGGAAACACAAAAGACCCCTAATAGCCAAAGCAATCTTGAGAAAGAAAAATAGAGTTGGAGGAATCGGGCTCCCTGACCTCACACTATGCTACAAAGCTACAGTAATCAAGACAGCATGGTACTGGCACAAAAAAAGAAATATAGATCAATGGTACAAGATAGAATGCCCAGAGATAAACCCACACACATATGGGCACCTAATTTACAACAAAGGAGGCAAAAACATACAATGGAGAAAAGACAACCTCTTCAATAAGTGGTGCTGGGAAAACTGTACAGCTACATGTAAAAGAATGAAATTAGAACACTACCTAACACCATACACACAAAAAAACTCCAAATGGATTAAAGACTTAAATAAGTCTTAATTTAAGACTTTAAATGTAAAACCAGACACTATAAAACTTTTAGAGGAAAACATAGGTAAAGCATTCTTTGAC
The DNA here is from genome assembly GCF_949987535.1 of Balaenoptera acutorostrata. NCBI lineage: Eukaryota > Metazoa > Chordata > Mammalia > Artiodactyla > Balaenopteridae > Balaenoptera > Balaenoptera acutorostrata. Next base: position 21,497,578 of record NC_080065.1, on the reverse strand, counting down.
ATAAACCACAGGAAGATCTTTTTGACCCACCTCCTAGAGTAATGGAAATAAAAACAAAAATAAACAAATGGGACTTAAAAGCTTTTGCATAGCAAAGGAAACCATAAACAAGACAAAAAGACAACCCTCAGAATGGGAGAAGATATTTGCAAATGAAACAACAGACCGAGGATTACTCTCCAAAATACACAAACAGCTCATGGAGCTCAATATCAAAAAAACAAACAATCCAGTTAAAAAATGGGCAGAAGACCTAAACAAACATTTCACCAAGGAAGACATACAGATGGCCAAGAGGCACATGAAAAGATGCTCAACATCACTAATCATTAGAGAAGCACAAATCAAAACTACAATGAAGTATCACCTCACACTGGTCAGAATGACCATTATCAAAAAATCTAGAAACAATAAATGCTGGAAAGGGTGTGGTGAAAAGTGAACCCTCCTGCACTGTTGGTGGGAATGTAAATTGATACAACCACTATGGAAAACAGTATGGAGGTTCCTTAAAAAACTAAAAATAGAACTACCATATAACCCAGCAATCCCACTACTGGGCATATATCCTGAGAAAACCATAATTCAAAAAGAAACATGTACCACAATGTTCATTGCAGCTCTATTTACAATAGCCAGGACATGGAAGCAACCTAAGTGTCCATTGACAGATGAATGGATAAAGAAGATGTGGCACATATATACAATGGAATATTACTCAGCCATAAAAAGGAACGAAATTGAGTTATTTGTAGTGAGGTGGATGGATTTAAAGTCTGTCATACAGAGTGAAGTAAATCAGGAAGAGAAAAACAAATACCATATGCTAACACATATATATGGAATGTAAAATTTAAAAAAAAGGTACTGATGAACCTAGTTGCAGGGCAGGAATAAAGAGGTAGACATAGAAAGTGGACTTGAGGACATGGGGTGGGAGGGAGAAGCTGGGGCAAAGTGAGAGTAACAACGACATATATACACTACTGAGTGTAAAATAGTTGGCTGGTGGGAAGCAACAGCATAGCACAGGGAGATCAGCTCGGCGCTTTGCAATGACCTAGAGGGGTGGGTTAGGGAGGATGGGAGGGAGACTTAAGAGGGAGGGGATATGGGGACATGTATGCATATGGCTGATTCGCCTTGTTGTGCAACAGAGACTAACACAGTATTGTGAAGCAATTATACTCCAATTAATATCTATTTAAAAAAAAAAAAACTGTTTAGTCTAGGGACTTCTCTGGTGGTCCAGTGGTTAAGACTTTGCCTTCCAATGAAGGGAGTGCGTGTTTGATCCCTGATCGGGGAGCTAAGGTCCCACATGCCTCACGGCCAAAAAAACACAAAACATAAAACAGGAGCAGTATTTTAACAAATTCAATAAAGACCTTAACTGTGCTCCACATCAAAAAAATTATTTAAAAAAAACAAAACTGTTTAGTCTATTTTTTGTTACATTTATCAATTGAATATATGACTTTAATATTCTCTTTTTTTACATGTGTTTTACATATATGTACTTATTACTACAAATTGTAAGTAATTTTTACAAATACTGTTGCACAAAGAAAAAATCTACTAAGTCAGAATTGGTTTCAGCTGCATAGAATAGAAATCCAGCTATAACCTCTTCAACAAGTTGAAATTTATTTTTCTTGTGTAAAAGAAGTCCAGAAATAAACATACTGGGTTTGGTACAGCAACTCCAAGATAACATCAAAAATGGCCTTTTATTTTCCAATGCATCATCTTAAGCTTTCTTTCTTCTCTATCCTCATAAAGTGGCTTCTGTGTGTCTAGTCATTATGTCAGCAAGACATGGAAAAGATGAAGGGAAATAAAATGGGAGAGATGAAAGAAAATCAGCAAAAAGTACATACCAGATGAGTCTGTCCATTTAAAAAAGTTCTCCTAAAAGCTCCAAAAGGTTTCTTCCAGGTTTATCTTATTAGTCAAATGGAATCCCAAGTCTACCTTGTCTCCAAGATATTTTGGGGAGGTGAGCATTTTAATTAGGCATACTGCTAGCCAAGATACAGCTCATTGATAATAGATTCTATTAATATGGAGTGATTCTATTAATAAGAAGAAAGAGGAAATGGATATTGGATAGGCTACTAGCAGTGACTGCCATGCTCATTATCGACTTTGCAACCAGATCCCAAAAGGCTAACAAAGATAGAGATTGCTAAAAATAGAAGTTCAAGTACTTCAGTGGAATCAAAGGTAGCAGATCTCACTGTCTTTTATGATTTGATGTTCTGTAGTAATTATTTACTGAAAGCTGCAGCAAGTAAAGGTGGGAAATGCAGAGTGTGGAGTCACTTACACCTGCCTTTTTACTCCCTATCTTCTAGCTATGGTTATTCAATATGTCTCGGCAGTGATTTTTTTTAAATTTATACGATGGGAGAAATTGTCAAGTGAGCACATTATTTTGCATAAAGTAGAAACAATTGTCGTATGACTTCCCATTTTTTTCAAAATTCATGTAATCATAATGATTTTTAATGACCGAATAAAATATTCAGGAAAAAGGAAAACTGTTGATGAATTTTCCTTGATTACTTCTTTTTATTTTATTTATCAGTATTACTGATAATGTAAGTAAACAATTGAAAGTGAACAATTCATTGATTTTAAGAACTACTGCAGGCTTTAAGTAGAGTAAATATTCAATAGAGTGTATGTAAATATACTTTTATAGCTGAAGAATATAGTGAAACAAATTGCATATTGACTGTGTTGATACGTATGGCAGGTAAAACATTTTTGTATTATTCCAGCCATCACTTGAAGATTGAATGCAATATTCTTTGTTTCTTTTACATGGCAAAGATGTGAGCATCCTTCTGGACGCTGCAATATTAACAATCAGTAACAGCTATCACATTATAATTGGAGAATGAATCAGCAATAATTGTGTCACCTTACACCTGGAAACAATCATGGAGATAGACTGATTCTGAGTTGCTATAGCAGAAATCAAGAGGTTTAGTCCAGCTCATTGCTTTTTGGTCTAGGTTAACCAGGTAAAGTGACCACCCACGTCTAGTTTTCTAGCTCGCTCTGGGACTTATACATACCCCTTGATCTATTTTGTTTTGCAGAGATAATTTGATCTCAGACAGATCCAAGTCCCAGTATTCCATGTGTCTTTTATAGAGTACACATAGATGTTGGCTTAGCCTATCAAATATGAGCATATAAGCACAGAAGAGCATTAGGCATAAGAAGAGGCAGAAGGCAAGAGTTTAACCATGATTAAACCTCAGGAATATTCAGAGCATACTGGCTCCAACAAAACTAGAGGCAAGAATGTAGGCACAAGGGGTTGGAAGGAAATAATAGCTAACTCTTAGGAGTGCTTACTTTTTATACTGTAATAAACTCTTTTCTTTTACTATCTTATCTAATCATCACAACCGCCACTATTATTCCCATCTTACACAAAAGAAATTAACTATTTTGCCCAAGGTCATAGCACCAAATTTAGGCAATTAAGTTCCAAAGTCTGTGCTTTTAAAGGATATTCTATGTTATATCTACCTAAAAGTAGCAAATAAATAAAACAATTAAATTAAAATGGAGGCCTTCAACTATTGCTGAGGTTACTGTTTTGAGAGAAACACTGATAGATTGACCTATCCACGTTTATGACTGGAAAATTACATAGCAGGTGGGCACCTATAGGCTAGACTAGCGGTTCCAAAGAGATGCCTTTAACTGATACTGTTCACTAATAGTAAAATTTATCACAGACATTATGGAAGACATTTAATGGCTACAGTATTCTTAGAGACACGTTCTGGGAATATATGTTTCTGGCTGCTGCAGTTCTTCTCAGATGAAATCATATTTCTTTTGAAAATAGAGTAGCGTTAACTGATGGAGCACAAACCTGAAGGGATAGTTCAATGAGTTTGTATTCTGAAATGAAAAAAAGAAGTCAATTTTATTTGCTCTTAGACTCAGGTTTTGAATCAAATAATATTAGATGCATTGGGAAAGTTAGAAGAGACTGCCTCAAGTTTGCCTTTTAAATGTCCATGCTTCATTTTTAAGACCAGGATAAAAGTATGTGACAAAAAAAAAGCATCTAGAGGTTATTGAACAATTTTCTCGTGGTGGAACAATATGTCGACATTAATTGATATTTGAAGAACTGATGAATCTCAGCTAAGAAAACATAGTAAATAAAAGCTAGTTTGTAAAAAAATAAAATAAAAAAGAAAGAAATCAATGACTGCTATTGCTTTAATAAAGGATTCCCTGCAAGTATCCTGCTGCAAAGTGTAAATGGGAGAAGCACTTCAAATCTGAGCACCTTGAAGGGAACTAGAGGACCCTTAAGACCCTTTTTAAGATTGTTTCAGTATTTTATTGACTAGGTGTGGTGCTTCCAACAACGTTTTAGGTGTGTGTTAAATGTAGTGAAAATCAGATTCTTCTTTATATGTGTCATATTTTGAAGGAAGAAATCTTTTAACTTCCCATAAGAGGGAAAAGAACAAGAAAAGGCAGAGGCTATTGGGCTGGGTAATGTACTAAAGGGTGGATTAACTTCTCAGGAGACCAACAGTGGTTCACCGAGGCTATTCATTGCAATGTCACAAGAGAATAGATGGTTCTTATATGTTTAAATTTTCTTTTATGTAAGAAACCATTTTACTACTAGTCTTCTTGAAATGCTGACCCTGGATATATTTTGTAAAGACTTAATATCAATGAAATTTTACTCAGAAAATTGCAAATAATAAGTAAGCTGGTTTTCCTGATATTTTGAAGAAATACTTTAAAAATAATTAATGTATGACTTGATGCTAAAGTTATTAATGACACAAAATTTTTAGGTCTTATTTTAAGCAGGAAATAATTTGTGTCCTATGTACTACATAAAATCAACTTGAGATATAATATGCAAGAGAATATTAATGTTGGTACTAATAGTAAAAACTACCCATGATTTATGGGGGATGGTCTAGAATTGCAGTATCATTGGGATGTATGTATATATATATATATATATATACATAAAAATTTTGAAAGCTTAAATTTACTCCAGATTTTCTAAAACAGATACTCTGCAGCTTTGTTCTTCTTTCCTTTACTGACTGTTGTTGCTCTATATCACTAAATGTTTTGTTTTTGTTTTTGCTGTGTATGTAGGTAGTGCTTATTCTAATTAAATGCATAGGTCACTGAGGAGGAAAATTAACAGTTCTATAGGGTACTAAGAAGAAAGTAAGGAGAAGGGAGAATTTATACCTCAATACTGAAGTTCCTTTTTGTCTACTTCACACATAATTCTTGACTTTATATTATAACCTCAGTCTACCAGATTGAAAGAGTCAAAAGCAAGAACAGTCTTTTTAAAAACATTTTTATGGCAACCTTTCCTGCTAAGGAAGTATATCCATAGCCCTCAAATCACTTCATATCATGTAATAACTTTTAAAACTCTTATCCTAAAATTGAAAACTATATTGCAAGGTGTGAAATTACTGTAGACTTTATGAATATTTTTAAATAACAGGTACATTACTTAATATATAGTCTATTTGCTTTGGAATATATACATTTATTTGTTTTACCTAGTTGCAGGGAAAAAAGAAACAACTATTAAAAATACATGTATTACTGACATTTTCGTAACTGTCATGAGAAAGAGAGATTCTTGTCCACATAAAAAAAGAAAAGAAAATTTTACTCATTGAACCAATTATACTCAACTATTTCTTGTGTGTAAAAGTGTAGGGAAAAGGAGCTGAGCGTCTTCTTTCTATATGCAGGTGACATAATTCCAGTTATATCATGGCATTTCTAGCTATTTGTCACATAGTGTTCCATGGAGAAATATCATTTTTAGACTTATCCATCATTATTTACTTCAAAAGCGTATAACGTATAGTAGATTATTTATGGGTAAGATAAATTATATTGTAGCTTTAATTTTTCAGGTTTACAGCTCTCACTTGTGACATAGAAGATGAAGAGATTTGACATCCATTTCAAGCATGTAACTATAATTTCATAAAATTTTATGTTCCACAATATATAATGTGTGATAAAAGATGTGAAGTGCAGAAAATACTCACCATTAACTACTTCTTTGTGACCACAAGTTATGGGCCTTTAAAATAGGGTAAAATCTTGGGGGAAAATGTTTTTTGTTGTTGTTGTTGAAAAACTTCCAAAATAGATTAGAGTAAAATTAAAAATAAAATAAGAGAGCATGTGCAATATTAGACTAAGTCAGGATACCTGAGTTTTGTTTCCAGCCTCTCAACTGTCGAGCTGCAAAATATGGAACAAATATTTTAATATCCCAAACCTCAGGCGCCTCATTCTCATCACAAAGGAGGAAAAGATTATTAATGATGTCAAAGAAAACAATATCTATAAAATAATTAGTATATTTATATAAATTACTCAAATAGATAACATTAATGTAATTATTAATAATCAAAAGATCCCATTTCCTTTGATTTATATTGTTCTCTACACACATACCCAAGTCTGATAATAAAGCTTATGTCTACTAATTTCACTCCATGTTATTTTTCCTGTGTTGCTAATGGAGCTTGAAATTGATGTAGTCCTTTTGAATTTCAACATAGATCTAGTCTCAGTCCCTGATCATTTTTGTTGGTACTGACTTTTTCTTCATATAAATTCACTAACACATTTATATATGCAATTATAATGAAATACATTTAATGTAATTTATCTTATCTGAAACCATCAGGAAATTAAGGCTCTTTTACTTGTGTGTTAAATTTTATAGGCACATAATATTTTGGTTTATTAAGTATTATTAGGCTGCTTTCATGAGTCATCTGGCCCCAAAATAGTGGCAGATAACTTCACTTGGTGTAATGAAAAAAAACACTGGGCAGAGAATTGGATAACCCAGATTCTATTCTGATTTCTGTAATTAACTAACTCCATGATATTGAGGAAATCTCAATTTCCTCAACTGTGAAATGAAGTAATTGAAACAACATTCTCTAAGGTACTTTCCGGTTCCAAAGGCCTGATTTTATGTTGTGACAGAGCCATGCATTGAGGCTATTTGTTTTCTTTTCTTTTTAAAGCTATGTCTCCTTTTTCACCAATTGAAATTACACTAAATATTTTTGGAATAGCTGATCCCAAGTATTATTTAGTTTAAGAGTTGCCTATGATGAACACAACTGGGAGACAGCCAGAGTGGTTGGTTTCTCTGGTCAAGAAATTATGCAGTGGTTTGGAATGGTGAGTTCAAGAGTCATGGTAGAAATAGTTCTAGAACATGAAAGACAAAGCTTAAACCTCAAGTAGAATGCCTTTTTTAAAAATTTGTATGTGAACTGATATCTATATATCTATATCTATATATCTGAGCTGACTGCTCAAAGGTCTTTTTATTCTTCTTTCTATGAACAGGGCCGATAAGTTTCAAGCATCATTAGCAGCAATGGTGTACTCAAAACCAACAAATGATACACCGAGTTCTCAGAGAAGGCGTCAGGATATAAAATGAGTGGCAACTTTGTCATATCTGCAAGCATAGAAGGATCACAGAAGCAAAGGACTCAGTGTTTAATAAGGCAATGAATTAAGCCTATTTTAAACTAAAATACATCATTATTTGTATTTTTATGTGAACAGAATCAAAACTTGGAATGAAAGAAACATTACGTTCAACACAAAGTGTTTCCTGCCCCACAATGGTGGGGAATCTGCTTGGGCAGCAGCTAAATTGTGGTATCATAAAAGTTCAAGCAGAGAATTGCAAAAGCTTTCTGTGCATTGTTACAAGTTTTCCAGGTGTACGTGTGATTCTGGATCGGGGAAAGGAAGTGGGGAGAAACTGTGGACCCTGACCCTGTCTTATTCAACATATTCTGCATAGTGATGTAGCTGCTAAGCTTTCTTTAAAAAAAAATCCCATATTAAAAATAAATGCTTAGAACAGTTGGCTTAGAGAATACTCATAAGAACATGATAAAATTAATGAATCCAAGCATTTGATTAAAGTTTAATTAATGGTCATTATTTGAATGGCAAGAGGAGCAGAGGCCTTCGCCACTGTGTGAGTGTCTGTACATAATGAGACAGCACGTTTCATCTGACTTCACACAATGATTTACATGGTGACAGCTCTGCCGTCAGTCCTGAGCTCACCACACGCCAGATCAACTACCCAGGTTTCCCACGTTATAAAGTTAAGATTGGCAGACATTTTACTCTGACCTAATACAAGAAACAGTCACTTTAAACCGTGTAAAGGATGAAGAATTAGCAACAATAAAATCTTTTTCAGTTTTTTTGCTGACTTTGATGTAGAACATCAGATCCTCTACCCATGTTGATCTTTGGGGACTTACTGATGGATTTGCCCCCAGATCTGTGGAATACAGTCAGTATTCAATAAGTGCTTATTGTATGGAAGAAGAAAGTGGGTGGTTCTGTTTTGGGGTCAATTAGACAGGATTTTTTTTTAATACCTGGCAAAACCAAATTCAGAGTAGGAGATTTATAGGTTCATTCTACATGGAAAAATCTGAATGATTCCTGGAATTGACACGATGGTGTTGAATGACTCCCTCTCTCCTTTCCTTGTTTCTCTCATCTCAGTCTGCCTTTGTATGTAGACTTGGTTTTCTTCTGTTTTCGAGGTGTCTCCATTATGTTGTCCAGCATGTAGAGTGAGATGAGGACTATCTTAATAGTCAAGCAGGGACTTCTTTGACTGGAAAGGCAGATTCTTACTAACATTGACCAGATCTGAGATCTGAGGTCTCTGCCCATAGAATGGCCAAAGGGACAAAATGCAGTACTTAACAACATCACTAGATTCACACAGGGGATTGGTACAGGATCACTTATACAAAGGAAGCAGCAAATGTGTTTACTAGAAATAATAAAGATATTGGTAGGAAAAATTAAACAAGCAAACAAATTCAATAATGTGTTAGAAAATTGGAGCACATAACCAAGAAATCAAAATTATCTCTTTAATTGAAAGTCACGACTTATTTTTTAAAAATAAATAACAATAATATTTGATTTCTGCAAGTATCTACATGTAATTTTCTCTTGCTGCATCACAAATTCCCGCAAACTTAGCAGCTTAAGACAATACCTATTTATTAACTCACGTTCTGCAGGTAGAAATCTAGCACAGCATGACTGGGTTCTCTGCTCAGGGTCTCACAAGGTTGAAACCAAGGTGTCAGCAGGGTAGAATTTATCTCCTTGCTATTGTAGAACTGAGGTGTCTTCATACTGCTAGCAATGACGTGGGGACTGCCCTCAACTCCCTTCTGTATTAGCAATTTTCAACATGGGTATTTGTTTTCTTCCAAGCCATCTGAAGTATGTGTCTCTGACTTCCTTTTTCTACACCTGGGAAAAAAACCCTTCTGCTTTCAAAGATCGGATGTGATTCGATCAGTGTCACCAAACATAAAGTAACCTTAAGGGTTAAATCCGTAGTCTTCCCAGTGCCGGGAATTTTACAGGGAATGTACACCAAGGGGAGAGAAATCTTAGGCAATATTGTAGAATCCTGCCTATCATACCATATATGTTGGAGTTCAATCATAATTTAGAATTAAGGCTTGATTTGGATTCAGTTCTGTATTATTTATGATCTAAAATAATACAGTGAAGTATGATCAGACCCTGGTTGATCTCAGAAATTCTGTCTATAACTTACCTTAATCAGCAATCAATGATATATGAAGAGAAAAATATTGTAACAAGCAATGAAAGGAGATCAGTAAAATATACTTTTTTAATTTTGGAAATAATGCAAATATACAGTCTATGGTATTCATATGTCAGTTTCAGGAAAATGTGCTACAAACACACATACATACATGATTCCGTGGATTCTATGAATTATTAGGAAATCTTAATCACAAAGCAACTCAGTTTCTTCTGAAAAGTAACCAAACTTTGAGAGATTTATTCATTTAAGGCCTCAATCAATGTCAAATTAAACATCTGCCCTTATAATCCTGAATTCTGTTTAAAAAAAATTTGACCTGTAAAAATGCAATAGCCTGAAAACAGTTTATTTCACTCAGGCATCCAATACTATGTATCTGCTAAAAAGCAGTCAAAATTGAGGTTCTAATATCTGTGAAATCTGTGCTTATTTTTCTTTTTTTTTTATTCTTTCCTTTTTCCTTTTAAAGTTGAAGTCAAATTGGACTTATTATCTCTTTGGTGGTTTCTAGGGAATCCTATTAGCCCTAGTGGGAAGTGAATCCTGAGAATGATTCTTTCCTTAATGTGTTTATAATGAGAGCTTTTAAAAAAAACAAAGCTAACCTATACTTAGAAACAAGATGTAACCTACTGCATTTCTTACACAGAATAGTAACTCTATTTCTCTTTAACAAATTGAAATTTAACATTAAGGTTACTCATTTTTATACTTTCGGCAAAAAATAATATTTAAAGTATAAATTATCATGCAGATAAGATAATATTTATGGCACTGTTATAGGAGATAAGACTGAGAGAAATGAATTCTTAACAGTAAATTTGACATAAAGCTTAACTCATGATACAAAGAAAGCAAGCTGTTTAAGTAATTGGATTTTTTTTTTTGTATTGGTGATATTATACTTTCAAAATCCACTTAAAGTAGTTACTGTAAAGTGAGGAAAGGAAATAAAAGACTTCAATGAGATGGCTTTGTGCTTTAACACATAAAGCAACCCCCACAGTAATGCATGTTACAGAAAATGGGTCACCTTCAAACCACCCTTGAAAAAAAGCAGATAATATAATTTCAGATTATGTTCTTAGAGTACTGTTTTAGAGTATGTACATCTACTTGACCTTTATTCATTTTGCAGAAATGTGCATGTGTGAGCACATGAAAACATGTATAAATACCATCTCTTTCTCTTTTTTTCTCTCACATACAACATGTACACATGTCTAAACATCCTCACACACATTCACATGTCTATTTGTGTGGTTATTAGTAAATTGTGACAAAGAAACCACACGCGTTAATGACTATTTCTCTAATTAAATAGTTACTCCATTTTCGTCTTTAACATAATGGATTTTTATATGTTTCAAAGCAAATTATAGTATAACCATGGGCAGAAACTCAGGAAAATAATTTTCATTGAAGAATTTCACTGATATAAAAGTTAACTATATTCTCTTCAACATAAATATTTTTCACAATTTTCTAGTTGACTTAATTGTTTCAAATCTATAATTGACACAGCATATTATTTATATGATTTCTAACTATAAATGTAATATCACTTTGTACTTTAATAAAACACAAATATAGCATTTTTTAAATTATACAGCATATGCTTATAAACATTTTCTATAGAAAATTAGGATTTGAGAGGCAGAAAACTATAAAAAGAAACAGTGTTTCCAATGGATATCTTTGTTGTTATGACACATAGTGTTCCCTACTGGACTCTGGACTCCTATGTCTTTGAGAGCAAATACTACGTGATGTTCTCTAGAGCCTAGTGCAATCACTAGTGGGAAGTCCAAAGCATTTTTGAATGAAGCCAATCTCAGGAATGCATCCATAATAATGCAGTTGGGTTTTGTTCCAACTGATGTCACAAAACACTTGGGTAGCTAGCATCTGTGGCTAAGCTAATTATCTGACCAAAGATGATTCAGTGTGTGTGTGTGTGTGTGTGTGTGTGTGTGTGTCCTCTCAAGAGAGACCCAGTTTTGAAAGTTAAGGAAAATGGTATTATACTTACCAAATTAAAAGAAAGCTCCTTTGGTTTTAAGTGCTAGTCGCATGGGATTAGAATTGGAATTCCTGATTGGAATCTCAGCTTTGTTTCTTTCTATGTGTGTGTCCCGAGCCAACTTGGCCTCTCTGTGCCTCAATTTCTGTATCTACCAGATGGGGATGGTAATAGTAGGGTTGTACTCATACGGTTGTTTTGAGTATTCAAGTGTATAAAGCATATAAAGCCATTAGAAAATTGTCTAGCCAAAAGTAGAAGCTTGATAGGGTTTCCTAACATTATTTTGTATCCAATTAGTTTTCTTGCACCTATTTACATAAATTCATATAAGTGAAGTGGAAACAAATATTGCTATCCTGGGCTTGTTTGGATGTAAATAGAGATAAATGAAGGGAAATGGACATTATGAAGTTAAATTCTCTACAATATCCTCCCTATTTTATGATACAAATATTAGAATCCACATTTTATATATGAGGATTCTGAAGTCCAAAGAAATTTGTTAACTTACACAGTAACATCCAGGTAAGGACGAATGGGTTTGGGACTCTCACCCCAAATTTTGATGCTCATAATCATGGATTTTAGATCAATCCATGTTTTATATTAGAGTTAAGATTTGGGTCTGTCTGCTTTATTAGAGTTATTAGATGCATGTACTAAGAAGTTAGGATAGAACATATAGCTTTTGAAAATTAAATTTTACATGTTGAACTATTAGAATTTAGTTAAAAAATTTTATCTATCAGATTTATAATATTAGCATATCATTTTTTTTGAGAATTAAGTAAAGCTTATAACATGTGTAACACAGTACCTGATATTCAGTAAGGGCTAATAATAAAAGTAATAACATAGAGACAAAATAGTAATAACTTAATAAATTATATCTAGCTATAATATTGTATTATTAATAATCCATGATTATTGGCATTATTTTTTGTATATTTTTGGCATTTATTTTAAATCTAGAATAAATCATACAAACCTATCTAGTATTCTGAAAAGTAACAACATTTGAAATCGTACATAAAATTCACTTTTATTCCACATAGAGATTCTGTTACTGACAATTTGATGACTAGTTTATTGTCTGGAAATGTTTTTTTTACCTAAAACCTGGCTTTGTGAAAAATGTTTTACAGCTTTGGAAATGTAGGAAAGAAATTATTTTAACCTTCTTCTCCATATTTTTCCTCCCAAATCCAGGGCCCATGCCAATGACCTCTTAAACTTTTACAGAAGTACCTATTAATATAATGTGACACTCTCAAATGATATAATATAATCTGGTCAAGGTAAAGTCATAAAATATGACAATCTAAAAAAATAGTTAGGATGCCCCTCACATGTAACCACACATGCAATCTTCAAGGAGAAAAAGAAAGATGAAAGAGAACATCGGGTGAATAGTATATATTTTTCTTTAATAGGATGTGTAATATATCCAAGCATATCAGCTTTTGTTGCTCCCAAGCATTGCAAATAGTCTTTGTTCTTCTTTGCTCTTCTTTGGCTTACCTTGGCAGAGGTGTGGGCCCTTTTGAAATGAATGTCTACTCTCTTAAATAGAAGGTGAAATATTTCCAGATGATAAATAGCTTTGGGTCTGTAACCCAGGCAGGGGAGTTCTCAACTAACATCGGGCTGTTAAAGGTAATTTCCAGCCTTGTAAAGTGATATTCCTTTTGCTCAAATGACAACAATCAAGCTAGGAAGAACAAATGAGTCCCTTCAGGGAGCAGAATGGAATAGAATGTCAAATATTCTTGGGCATTCAGTGGCTTCCAAAAGAGAGAAATTTTGCATTATGGCATTACTCAGGCAGAGTTATAGATCATCTTTGTGTCTGGTCTTCTTTCATAAACAAACAGTACCTTAAACATAATCTAATCACTTTGTAGCTGATATAATGGCCACTGTGAGGTTCCTGAGAACTAAGCAACCACAAATAAGACACACTAAGTATTTTATGTTCACCAAGGACAATGTAGCAAAAGTAGTTTGCTTTGTATATAATAAAATTATTTTGTCCAAAGAAATTCACATAAAATTTTCTCATACTCATTTTGGCCCATTTATCTGACTGAATCCTGTGTGTAAGTAAAAGTTATAATATTACTTCCTATCCCATGCACTAACGGCTGAACCATAGTACTAAATCATTCTACAGCCTTCATAATCATAGATTTTAAAATTGGAAATAAGTATTACTATTTACATGCTGTTATTACACCAACATTTACTGAGGCCTGTCCTGTACTGGGAAGCTTTCCCCTAGACTGAATGTATTTATGGAGGTGGCTGGTGGAAGATGTCTGTAATTTGTGTTACAAGGATCTCAGTGTTAAGTAGGGCATACTGTTAAGGCACCACATTGGCTCTTACATACTTAAAAGCTGAAGAGATATTCTAAGATAGAATAGTAAAGATTTAAAAACACATCGGGAAGTTTCATGTTCTAGCAGGCATTCAGAATGGGGCCTAATTTCCTGAGACAGATAATGATGAGAAAATAATTAATATAAATAAGCATGATTCTTTTAAACTTAAAGAAAACAAAGACACAAAATCCAAATGCAATGATTGAAACTTTCTTGGATATATGTTCAAAAAAAAATAAAGAACTAAAAAAAGTATTTGGAGAGGGCTTCCCTGGTGGCGCAGTGGTTGAGAGTCTGCCTTCCAGTGCAGGGGACACGGGTTCAAGCCCTGGTCTGGGAAGATCCCACATGCCGCGGAGCAACTGGGCCCGTGAGCCACAAATACTGAGCCTGCGCGTCTGGAGCCTGTGCCGCGCAATGGGAGGGGCCGCGATAGTGAGAGGCCCGCGCACCGCGATGAAGAGTGGCCCCCGCTTGCCGCAACTAGAGAAAGCCCTTGCAGGAAACGAAGACCCAACACAGCCAAAAATAAATAAATTAATTAATTAATTAATTTTTTAAAAAAAAGTATTTGGAGAGACAAGAGGAGAAAATTGAATATGGCTGGTTATTAGGTGATGATGGGCATAATGCTAACGGGGTGGTGTGGCGGGCATCAGACAGTTTAGCCCATTTCTATAAACTGATAAGTGCGTGAAGGATTGGTGACTGGTCAAGTAAGTTCAAAGCTACTTACAAGCATTTATATTGAGAGGGCTCCGACTAAGGAGGGACAATTCTGAAAAAGACTCAGAAATGCCAATGATTAAGAGAAAAGGCGAAAGACATGCAGGGTAAAACATAGAGATTAACTGATAGTCTGTATACAGAATTCCTTCCACCTACATGATAATGCATGGAATCCAGACATAAATGAGCAGAATGTAAACAATAAAGAAATTTTGGAAAAAGAAGTTCTTCTGTAGAGAATCTGGAAATAATTAGGGCAGTGATGGAACTCCACTGTGGTTAGAATGTCCCCAACCAAATATCTGAAATTAAAAGGAATGATTGATTCTCTTTCCATTCAACCTAGGACAAAACTGTAATTAATAAATTCAACCCACAAGTTCAAAACTCCATCCTTAAATATGAACAGACAAATGAGAGTCTTCAGACATTTAAGGAAAGCCAGCAATATGAAAGACAAAGGCTCAAATACCAAAAACAAAAAACTAATCCTAAGGAACAGAAAATTTAGGAAACACACACACACACACACACACACACACACACACACAAACACACAAATTAGAGTCCTCAAAAAGATTCAAGAATTCCCAGTGTCCACAAAATAAGAGCACAATTCTATTAAAAGGGGACATTCGTAGTAAAGGAAAAAAATCTTGGAAATTAATATGCCTGTCATATGTATGTGTGCACACATGGGTATATGTGTATTGACTTTGAAAATGCTGAAAATAATCAATAAATAATTTTAAGATAAATTTTAATTTTTTCACAAAATAGACCAAAAGATATAGAAATGAATGACTGTAGAAAAAGTATATTATTTACAGAAGGTCCATGAGATCTAACATTGAACATATGAATTCCAGAAAGACAACAGGAAACATAGAGGATAGAACATAATCATGGAAATAATCATAAAAGGAAATTTCTCAGTGCTGAAGGAAAATAGTTTTTGAATCGAAGGAACTTACTAAGTGCCCGACTCAAAGAAAGAAACACAAACACATATCAACTCACATCTGGAGACAATGTTCAAAACACAAGCACACATAAACACACACTTGGAGACAGTGTTCTAAATAATTAGAATACCAAAATAAAAATAAGATTGTAATTTTAGAGTAAAATAAAATGGGGAGAAAAAAGAGGATTCTTACTTGCAATGGAAATAATCAGACAGACATCAGTTTTACCATTGGTTTCTAGAAGACTATAGATACATGCCTTTAAATGTGTGAAGGGAAAATTATTTCCAATCTAGAACTATATGCCCAGACAATAATTAAGTATATGTGTAGGTAAAGAAATAAAGCCTGAAATAAAGGCATTTCTAACATCCAAAGACTAAAGAAACTTACCTCTCACAGACACATTCTCAAGAAGTTATAGGAGATTGGCAGCAACAAACAAATTAGTCAACTAATATAGAAGAAAATATAAAATCCAAGAAATAGTGTTTCAAACCAGGAGATTAATAAAGAAAAATTCCAGGTTGAAAATCGTGCAAATGCTCTAGTTTGGAGTAGGAAGAAAGAGGGGTCCCTGAATAACGTATGTTTTGAAAAGGAGATTTGATGTTGGCCCTGAGAAATGAGGTGAGCTTAAAGATATGAGAAAAGCAAATAGTACAAACAAAAAGATACCTCAAAAAACTCCATATGCAAAATGAAAATATTGTAATCATATAGGCACTGTATGTTATTTGGCTATGGAACAAAAATATGTACATTATTATAATTATCAAAAGAGTTAGTGTTTTGTTTAATTTTATTTTATGTTTTAGCAGCAACTGATGGAGAGGGCTTTGAAGGCTTATGTATTAATCAGTGTTCTCCAGAGAAATAGTCAATAAGATATATATTTATTTATTATCAAGAATTGGCTTGTACAATTACGGAGGCTGACAAATCCCAGGATTTGCAGTCAGCAAGTTGGAAACCCCGGAGAACACATGGTATATTTCTATTGCAAAGACCAACAGGCTCGACTCAGAAGAACTGATGTTTCAGTTAAAGTCTGGAGGCAGAATAAAAACCAGTGTCACAGCTTGAAGGCAGTCAGGCAGGAGGAGTTCCCTCTTACTCATGGAAGGGTCAGCTTTTTTGTTCTATTCAGGTCTTCAGTTGATTGGATGAGGCACACCCACATAAGGGACCACAGTCTGCTTTACTTTGTCTATTGATTCAAATGTTATTCTAATCCAGGAATATCCTCACTGATATACCAAGAATAGTCTTTGACCAAATGTCTGGGCATCCTGTGGCCCAGTCAAACTAATACATAAAATTAACCATTAGAGCTTACTTTTAAAAAAGAGACCAATAAATAAATAAATACATAAATAGACCAAATTGGCAAACACTTTACGCTTAATTCTGTATAATACAGACAATGGAATTCAGGGATGAGAAAGGGAAGGAGTTTAAGGGGGACTGTAAAGGTGTTAATGTTATAATAGTAGAAAATAGAGAACCACAGTTACATTGTATGATTGAACTGAATTCAGACCCAAACTACACATATACTATTCAGACCAGTGTTTCATTGATAACAAGTAAAATAAATGATATTACAACACTATTGGAAAAAAAGAGGTGGCCTGGGGTTTGCAAGTCAATAAGTATTATTCAAATTGATAAAAGAAATACTATTATAACATTTTTTTATTTAACAAATATCCACATATGCTTTTTTTTAATAAGAATTCAACAGAAACAGTTAAAACATGATTTCCCTGGTGAATGAGACTGAGAAAAGGAAGGTAAAATTGTGCATTACAAGCTCTTCCATACTCTGATTTTAGCCATTTCAATGTAGTACTTTGATTAAAATACCTGTGATTAACTTAAATAGATGTAATAAATTCATACTTATTGATAAAGCAAATTGTTATATAATCCATCTAAAATTCAGGTTATAAAATAGTATGTAGTGTACCATAAAACAGTATGTAGTGTACCATAAAACCTATAGACATATAATTAATAAAGTAATTTGCAGGTATATACATCAAATGAAATACATGTTGAACACAATTTTTGATTTTCTAGCAAAAACTTTTCAGAATCATACATTTCTCCCAACATCCTCCATACCCTCCTCATGCCTGTAACCACCCTTATCCTGACAAATAGCAAATGGAAATAAAAATCACTGCTGGGTAGAGTGATATAAAAAGTATTTCCCATTTTATGTGCACTTTTCAACCCGGAGAAAATAAAAATAAATTTCTTTTTTTCTGCAGCAGTTTGTAAAATATAATCTGAGAGATGCTAATAAACACTTAACTTTAGATTAGCTTTCTCAAAACTTTTAGACACTGGAGTTCAGATTTGCTTACACTCCAAAGCTAGTCCTCGGTATCATTTTTTAAGCCTCTCTTGGCATCTAATTTTCATGCTCCACCTGAGATGACTTGGAAAACATCGGAAAATAACAACACCACTTCCACAAAACAACTGCCTGGACAGTGCATACTTCTATAGCTATCATTTATGGAACTCTCTGGGAGAAATTTTATTTTAAGTGTCAATACTAAAAGATGATATTATTGGATTTGGCTGCTTCAGTCAGTAAATATAGTCAACGCCTACTCAGAAACAGCCTTTCTAAAAAAATAATCAGAATTAGAAATATTTCTTGCCTTATTTTTAAATCACTATAAAGGAAAATAATTATATCCTTGTGGAATTATTATCTTACATGGAGCTTAAAGCCGCTGTGTAAAATGGCATCATGTGATTGTTCATGGTTAACACAACCCAAAGATTCAGCAAGTGAATCCTTCTGTAACCCTCCCTCCTGTTAAATGCAAATAAAACTGAGAAGTAGCTTCATAATGTAAGCTAAGCCGGAGTTGCATTGCTAAAAATTTAAGAAACCAGTCTCATCTGTAGACATCAAGTTCTGGAATCATTCAAGATTCACAATTTTTTGATTCATAAAAGTTACGTTTTTGGTCTTTATAATTACCCTTCTATTTATATTTACCTGTTTATTTAAGGAATTAAGACAACACACACATATTCATCACATTGTTTATGAAAGGATAAGCAAAACCCATTGAATCATTCAATTTCCTTTGAACGAACATAATACAGATATTAAAAACTAATTCTGAAATGTTTCAAATTATACTGAAAATGATTATGGTATATTGTTATTGAAAACGTTGACTCATTTCTCATTTTTATATCATGTATATATGTATTTATAATCAGATAATATTATATATACATATAAAACATATACAAACATATTTCTATATGTATACCCTTTCATTTATATATGAATATATGTGTATATATAATGGAAAGTGTATAAAATGATAAAAGAAGTTATCTCTAATTAAGAGGGTGATAGGGATTTTTATGTTAGTTTACAACATAAACTATTATGTTATATATGTTCTCTATTCAAATTATTTTATATGTGATACAAAACAAATTCTACAATACCCAACATCAGGCCAACATCATTTATTTAACATTAGAATTGACGTTGCAAAAATACCAATACTTTTAGCTAGTCACCCATGTACTGGACTCAATCAATACTGAATAACTAATTTTATTTATTTATTTATTTATTTTTAAAAATATCTTTATTGGAGTATAATTGCTTTACAATGTTGTGTTAGTTTCTGTTGTACAACAGAGTGAATCAGCTATATGAATCCATATATCCCCATATCCTGTCCCTCTTGAGCCTCCCTCACACCTTCCCTATCCCACCCCTCTAGGTGGTCACAAAGCATCAAGCTGATCTCCCGTTGCTGTGCAGCAGCTTCCCACTAACCATCCATTTTACATGTGGTACTGAATAATTTTAAACATTGCCTGTCAATGCTGGGGACTGCAGGTGATCTTCTTTAAGGTATTAACATGCAATGAACTGCTGTAACCATTCTAATCCTCTCAAGAATTTTACATTCATCCATCTCATTTTCAGTTCAAATTTAACGTATTTTCACATATTTCTTCTGAAACTTTAATCTCTGCAAAACCCAAATTTAAATTAGAAGGAAAAGGTAGAAGTGTATAGAGTAGCAGCAACTGAATTTAATTTGGATCTTGAATAGAGCTGAAAAGACATTTGCTTTTTTATTCTTATGTCAGTTTGAAGAGAAAACAGTTCTGATTTTGGCTAAATGAAAATTTTTTTTGGTGACTCTACTTGGATCACATTGTAAAAACCTACTTAGAATTTTCACTTGCTTCCACAATATTACCACATATTCTTTGGAGCCATTGGCAAAATGGATCCAGTTTATAAAGACATTGCTTTTGCATTGGGCTTTTGCTTGTCTCATATCTTTAGATAAACTTGAAAGTAAAAGTAAATGTTCATGTGTTGAGTATCTTTAATAGTATGGATGAAATTTGTAATTTGAAATTCCTAAGTTCAAAGAACATTTATCTACAGCTTGATTTTATGCTTGAAACTTCCTATGCTTCATAGCAGTTCATAAAATATTAGGAGGAAAAAACTTTTTCCTGTCATTCTCTGCAATTTTCCTTAGACTTGAGTAAAATATACAGAAACTTTTAAAGAAAAATCAAAACCTGGTTCCCCCTTATAGTTTTCTCATTGTTTAAATTATATCATTTACCCAGTCCAAATCCTTTGCTTATGCTCTTATGCAAACATACTTTCAGAGCAATTTGAAGTAAATACAAATTCACAAAATGAATAAAGTCATTTTAATAACATTAATATGAAGGATGACGTTATTTTACTGAAGCTAAAGCAGAATGTTGAGTTTAAGAGCAAAGATGTAGCCAAGTTGAGTTTTTGTGTTTTGGTATTACCAATACGAATACACAGAATGCCTATTTGCAAAGGATAACTATATAATTTAAAATATTTTCAAAGCTTTTATGTTGTGTTGAAACATTAAGAAAAACAACTCATTTTTACCCCAAATTTTGCAAGACACCTATAATTGTGTGAAAATTTTAAAGCACAGCCCAAATGGCTATGGTCACTTTAAAAGTTTAACATTTTTTCTTTGACTGATCCATTGACTGGAATGAGCTTTTAAAAATAAAAATTTGAACATTGAAATCAGACGGCTGTACCTAAATGAGTGAGAATAGTTTGAAACATTTTAGATCAGCATTTGGATACAAAATAATATTATTTATAAGAATATGTATCCTTTTTAATTTAAACAGAATGTAAATTTATATTATTTATGAAATATATGAGTACACATATTCTTAGAGAATTATATATAATGAAATATTTATATCATATTATTTATCTATATAAATTTATTCTTGGATAATTTATAGATCTCCAAGACTATGTCCATCTATCATTAATTCTTGGACTCCATATTGAAAAACACTGATTTACAGTATCACAATAATAATTTCTCTTCTCTTTGGTCCTCTCCCCTATTACATTGATGTGTGTCTTATTCCATACTGTATTATAGTGAATTATACATGTGTTGACTTTCAAAAGAACTTAGCAGAAATTAAAAATGTTCTATATTATAACATTTCAAATATATAGAATGGATTAGGGCTAACCATTTGCCTGTGAATCTGAAAGGATAATCAGTTATTCTACCCATTGCTTGGCTGAGTAATATTGAATAACTCATTGAGAGTCAGTCTGTTAAAATGAGATACTCCATCGTACATATCTGAAATTGACCTGGTATGCCAAAACTCTCCTCTCCTTTCAAATGAAAAGGCTCAGTGTTTTCTGATTTTTTTTTTTTTTTAACCATATCTCTCACTGGATTCACGTCACTGATTTCTATCCTCAGAGTATTTGGAAGTTGTATGATTTAATATATATGAGCTAATTTATTTTAATACAGCAATCATTTAAAATGAAACTCTAAGTACACTTAAGAGTTGTGCATTTCATTTTATGAAAATTTTATCCCCCAAAGTATATAAAAGAAATAAATGTTCAAAATAGTTGTATTTATGCATGTTGATGGATTTGGGGCTGTACTTCTAACCTCTGTAATGCATGGAGAAATAAGATGGAGTGACAGGAGAGTGAATGAAAGGATAGGGATATGATCTATCTATGTGATAAGTCAAAAGCCTATATGATTAAATTGGAAGGTAAACAGTGGAATCTCTGAGATATACATGGGTATATATAGGTGTCCACCATACGTTTTTTTCAACTTTTTTTGTGTGTTAAAAATGCTTATAATAAAAAAATTGGTGGAAAAAAAAAGGAAAGAAAAAACCATAAGATTTTGGTTTAACTTCTCTGGTGAAAAATTATACTGCAAGTATGGCTTTTTAACATGGGACCATCCCTTTAATGGTGTTTCTCTGTCTCTCTTTCTCTCTCTCTCTCTCTCCCTAAAGCTCCATTCTGACTTAGATAAGGGAGAGGGCACAGTTAAATACACCCTCTCAGGAGATGGCGCTGGCACCGTTTTTACCATTGATGAAACTACAGGGGACATTCATGCAATAAGGAGCCTGGATAGAGAAGAAAAACCTTTCTACACACTTCGTGCTCAGGCTGTGGACATAGAAACCAGGAAGCCCCTAGAGCCTGAATCAGAATTCATCATCAAAGTGCAGGATATTAATGATAATGAGCCAAAGTTTTTGGATGGACCTTATATTGCTAGTGTCCCAGAAATGTCTCCTGTGGGTGAGTAAGCGAATCAAAATTCTGTCAGATGAGGCGAGGCCTTTTCAACATTTATTTTCTCCAGGTTGATGGAAATATCTTGTTTGTAACTCAGAAGATTATTCCTACACCGTAGAGGATACAATTAATTTCATTTACTTGTTTTTCTACTTAACTATTTTTTCTTCCTGCTCTATTCTAAATGTATGAATAGATACATAAATATCTAGGATATATAACATTCTTCACTATTTTACAGTCTTTGCATTTCCCTGAATTCATGGAATTCCTTTGTACTTTAAGTACATAACTCACTTTGTACCGTAATTGATTGTCATTGCAAATTCAGATACCTACACAGTGCTGGAGGTAACACCAAATACCAGATAGTCATTCTTCACTCAAAATAAATTATCCAAAGTATGTATTGCATCTGAGTCTCAAAGTGGTTCAGAAAGGGATGTGTTGCATTCTTTGTAGCTATCCATAGAGACTCTGAGAAAAGGTATTGTACCCTTTGTGGCTATAAGTAACCTACAGTAGTTATTCCATCAAACTAGGAAGCAAATATCATTATGAAGTAATTACTAGAATAAATTTACAATTAAGCTATAGTATCATCATCATTCTTAATAATTCAAATAAAATATAAATTCAACAACTTCAATTCTCAAAGTCCTATAATATGTATTTTAAGGTCAATGAGTTAAGGATTCCAGCTTTACTGACAAGTTTTAATTATAAATTTTATTCCTTAGTCACCACTGCCAATCGCTCAATTTATTTCATAGTAACTTCTGGTTTCTAGCACATGTGTAAGGTAAAGTTACTCATCACTTCTAGGTTTCAATTTGAAACTCTCGTATATGAGCCATTGTTACTATTTCCCATGTGTGACATTTCTCGGAGGGCTTCTGCTGTCCCCACAACCATCCCAGACATGCAAGGAAGATTGCACAGACTACCCTGAGGGCAGACGCAGGTTAGTGGCTGTAGGAGTTGTCACATGGACTTACCATAAGTGCACTTGAAATTGTGTCTGTGACCTTATCAGGCATTCAAAGACCATATTCTCTCCTTCACCTAAGAAATCAGCTCAGAGGAGTTCACTTCGATTTAAAATTTTTGTATGCATATTCAGGGCTGCAAATCTTTTATTCAGTTTCTGCTTTTTTTTTTTTTTTTTTTGAGCTGCCTCTTTTATGCGGTGCTATGATTGCTACAGATTTAGAAATACAACTGGGAAAATGTATTAGAAACTAGTCCCTGAAAATGGGGACAGCTGTTTTTAAAATTGTGTCTTGGTTTTACACAGGCAGAAAAATGAAGGCAGTACTTTGAGGAAAAGTATGACCTTTAAGAAGACAATGCAATCCAGTACATAAATTCTTTAACCTGGTGCTTCTTTCATGTAAATTGGAAATATTTACACGAATTTATGGCCTTTAGTGACACTTTATTACTGAAACAGCATCCTTAAAGCAAACACACACATCCTTCTACAGTATTAGAAAGTTCTGTCTTATTAGATAAACAATTAGGTTTTTTGTGGTGCCAATTAGGATAAAGGATAGGGTCGCAGAGCTGAGCCCTTGTATAAGGAGTTTGCAGCTAGTGCCTGAAGAGAGAAATAAATCTGGAAATTCAGGCAAAGGGTAGGTGAGTGAGAGAACAAAGTGGGCCCAGCTTTGGTACTGGGGTGAGAGAGAATTTGCTGTGCTGCCACGAGTTATCAGAAAGATCTATGCAAGAATAGGTTCTTTAAAATGTTTTCCCATGTACCATAACTGAAATTTCTCATTGGTTATTCAAGAGACCTTAGTAAATACCTAAACTGATTTTCAATGCACCCTCCCTTTTAATTTTTTTTTTTTTAAACGTGATGATCCATTTATTTATTTACTTATTTATGGCTGTGTTGGGTCTTCGTTTCTGTGCGAGGGCTTTCTCTAGTTACGGCAAGCGGGGGCCACTCTTCGTCGCGGTGCACGGGCCTCTCACCATTGCGGCCTCTCGTGTTGCGGAGCACAGGCTCCAGACGCGCAGACTCAGTAGTTGTGGCTCACGGGCCCAGCTGCTCCACGGCATGTGGGATCTTCCCAGACCAGGGCTCGAACCCATGTCCCCTGCATTGGCAGGCAGACTCTCAACCACTGCGCCACCAGGGAAGCCCCCTTTTTTTTTTTTAATAACAGAACAGTATTTCTTTTGAATGTGGAACCATAACATATGTTATGAGTTCACCCAGGTATTCTTGGACTATATTAACATAATATGCCCTTTTCAAATAAATACTAAGTAGTAGAAACACCGCTTGCAAATTCAGTATTAGAAATGAGATACCTATCAGGCACTACTTTTGCCATCCTCTGGAATCCTGCCTATACACCTATAACCAAATACACCCGTTAGAGACCCAGTTAGATTTGTGGTATTTCTTGTTTTGGCTTTTACCTGAGCAACTTAAAGCTAGCCAGAAGCTGCTGTGTGTCCAGACATAACATTTATGTCCCTAGAGCTCCTGAACTCCATTCCCAAGCACACCCTTCTTACCATATGGAAATGGTTTACTGCTCTATGTCACTTTATCTAATGATTATTCTTTTCTTTATTTTCTTTTTCCACATTCCTTCTAGGCAATTCCTGCTTCTGTATCATTTTCCTTGGAATATTAACATAATGTTTAGTCAACACCAGATAGAACTAGCCATGGTGTATTGGGCAATATAACTATTGCGGCAAATCTCACTGTTGGCTTTGTATATCTGTGCTTGAGGTATCCTCTAGGAGATAACTGTCCTTTCCCAATCACTGAGAATGTTCTTATTTCACTTTTAATAAAAGACTCAACCAATTTAAAAAGAATAGAGTAAAATAGCTTATTGTGTAATACAAAAGGTCAAGAAATAGTCTATTAGGCAAATGTCAGTTTAGCGATAATGGATTGTACATCTGAAAATATGATGAACGATTAAACCAGGAATACAAAAAAACTAACAGGAAAATTATAAAAAACATAACTCTACAAAGAGAGGATGGTGGTGAGCAGGGTGGGTGGAGATTTTAGAGGAAAATCAATATTTAAGATTATAAGACTATGGAATATATTTAGTTCCCAAAAGTTGAAGAAAATTCTAGTGAATCTATGAATTGTTTAAGAGAAAGGTCACTTTGTCACTTGTGCTACATCCAATATGCCATGGAAGTAATTGATATTCACAGATAAAGTGCTTTTACTCTGACCTAAGGAAATTACTTAATGATCCAGATATTCCCCAACTCAAAGTTTCTCCTTGGAGACAAATTTGGACGTTATGAATGTGGTCTTAATTCTGTAAGATCACTAGAGTAACAGTGAATTACAGTAATGTGCCTTCTTTAATATCTGATGATTTTGCATCAGTAGGGTGTGCAGTTTAAGTTACTTTTCCTAGAGTGCTGACATGTTTAACATCTTTAAATCCATATTCATACCTGCATTGTCTTCCTCAGCCCGAGCTAAACCAGTTTTAGGCTGCTGATTTGGTTATTTGTAACCAGGTCCTTATGACACATTTTATAGATGTCAATTGTGAATCATAATTTATTAAGTAAGACCTACCATTTCCTGAGCAATAGGTAGGGACCAGGTGACCTAATAGAGATTTGCATTCCTTGTTTTATTTAACCATTACAATAACTCCGTGCAGTATTGTTTACTATTTGATCTTTATTTTTCTATGAAAATTCTGATGGATCAGAAAGTAGGAATTACACCCAGGCTCTTTAGAACAAAGTTAATTGCAATCAGTTGTACCCTTTTTCTAGGGTTAGTAGCTTCTAAAATTTCTTTGGGAGCTTTAAATTTATTTTTTAATCTCAGATGAACTTGTAAAGACTTCAGAATTCATATTATATTATTGTATTATATTATAATTTGAGGATGGGGGTCCATGCTTAAAACAAAAAAATCTGAGGAATATATGTCTTATCCACTGATTTTAAAAAAATGTTTAGAAAAATTTAAATAAAACAGGATATACCTAAAGGAAATTATACTGCTGGTTTCATAGAAAAGTAAATAACATGTACCCCCTTGCTTTTTTCTATGAATTGTATTTTGATTTACATGGAGTTTGGGGATATATTCCAAGATGAAATTGTTGGTGGAGTTTTTGGTAGGTTATTAAACAGAGAATATTTTCTACATGGTCACACTTAAATAGTCCACCTCCAAGAAGGAAATAGTGAAGGCTGTGACTATATTTAATATTAATTTATTATACCTTTATTATGATTTTGAAACATACGTAAATCTTCACACTTCCTTGCTTTCACAGAAGTGTTATAGAAAGAGAAACCAAAAAATGATAAAGAAAACACCTTATCATACAAGCCATCCATGGCCACATAGAGCAGCTCAAGTAATATAGAATGAACAGGCAAACTATCATTGGTTTCTATCTGTGCCCCATAAGCATAGTCCTTGTTAGGAGACTGGAGAAAGAATGTTGGCTGTTTTCTACAAATAAAGACATTCTCCTCATACAACCAAAATACATTTATTAAAATCAGGAAATTAACGTTAATGCATTATTACAATCCAATCCTTAGACTCTGTTCAATTGTCTCCATAGTGTCTTATATAATAAAAGGTTCAAGGTCAAAATCACCTACTGCATTTAAATGCCAGATCTCTTTAGTTTCCCTCAGTCTGGAACAGTTCTTGACTTTTCTTAACTTCCATAACTCTACCATGTTTTCCCTGACCAGTTATTTTTTAGAATGTCCCTCATATTGGGTTTGTCTGATGTTTCATCATGTGAAAATTCAGCGTATGCATCTTTGTTAGGTATATCACAGAGGAAATGCTGTATTCTTCCTGTTGCATTCTATCAGGTAGAACATAGTTTCAATTTGTCCTACTACTAATGATGTTCATTTTTATTACTTCACAAAGGTTGCATATTACTTATCTATTGCTGCATAATACATTGACTAAATACTTGGCAATGTAAAATAACAAGCATTTATTGTCTCACAGGAGCATGGATATCCAGGAGTGGCTTAGCTGGGTACCTTTGACTCAAGGTCTCTCAAGAAATTGCACCCACTCTGTTGGCTGGGGCTATGGTCTTAACTGGGGGGAGGTAGGAAATTGCTTCCATATTTATTCATGCGGTGTTGGCACGCCTCAGTCCCTTGCATGGACCTCACCACAGAGCTACTTCGCAATATGGCATCTGCCTGGCTCCAGGATGAGCTATCTAAGAGAGAGCTAGAGAGAGAGAACAGCTATGATCAAAGCCACAGCCTATTTATTTATTTATTTTAAATTTTATTTATTTATTTATTTATTGGCTGTGTTGGGTCTTCGTTTCTGTGCGAGGGCTTTCTCTAGTTGCGGCAAATGGGGGCCACTCTTCATCGCGGTGCGCGGGCCTCTCATTATCGCGGCCTCTCTTGCTGCGGAGCACAGGCTCCAGACGCGCAGGTTCAGTAGCTGTGGCTCACGGGCCCAGTTGCTCCGCGGCATGTGGGATCTTCCTAGACCAGGGCTCGAACCCGTGTCCCCTGCATTGGCAGGCAGATTCTCAACCACTGCGCCACCAGGGAAGCCCCTCCACAGCCTATTTATAATCTAGTCTTGAAAGTGATATCCTATCATTTCTGCCATATTCTAATTGTTAGAAGTAAGTCCAATCCACATTCAGAGAATGGAATTACACAAGAGCATGAATACATGGAAGCTGGAATCTCTGAGGGCCCTCTCTACCTACCACAGTGCACCACTGTCCTCAAAGGTATGTCATACAACATAAACTCAGCCCCTTTCTAGTACCCTAAAATGTTTTCCCCTTATTGTATTAGTTCATATTCCAGAAAATCATATAAGTCAAGTCCAAGTGCAAATGAGGTTCCTTAGACTTATTTCCTCTTGATCTGTAGACTTGTGATGCTAAAGTGACCAGTTGCTTATCCCACATACACCCAACATACAATGGTGAGATAGGCATAGGATAACTTCTGTAGACATTTCTGTTAAAAAAGGGGGAAAAGGCACATAATAAAAAAGAGTTACTGGGCCATGACATTTCTGAAATCTAGCTGGTAAATGCTGAATGCTCTTTGATTAGGTACAAGGGCTGGGAATATTTGGCCACAGATCTCAGTTCCACCATCTGGGCTCTTGGTTCTCCATTCTGAGTTACCCTTTCTTTTTCATGAAATATAGCATGTACTTGAAACTAAGGAACTCTCTTTGTTGGCTTCCTGCCAGTTGAATTCAAGGGGTCTAAAGACCTTTCCTCACTGTACAATCTCCAACTCTCCTTCTTCAGTCCACTCTTGTGATGTTTCTACATGTAGAACTCTTTTTAAGAACTTTGTAGGTGCTGTGGCTATCCCAGGAGTCCTCATGGGGTTTACTGAATTGGACAAAAAAAAAAAAAAACTCTTCAACATAAATTCTTCTCTACCTTGGCCCTGTTGGAGATGCCTGAAAGACAAAGCCCTTACATGAATTAGAATCCTTATTGTTTGCTGGAAAGAATCTTTGAGTCACACATACCATTAAGCTCTTAAGAGAGAATTTTTTCTGACTAGACATGAAGCCACGAAGACCATGCTTGATCTTACTAAGGTCCTGACAAAACATTTTATAGTCACTCTCATGGCTTTATCTTTTGACCATGCTCTCTATGTCCTGGACTTAAGCTTTTCTTAAAAGTCATTTCTTAATTTTAACATCACATGCCATCTGGAAAGATCAGGAATCTTCAAAAGCAGCAAGACCTGGACCCTTTTTGTTTAAAAGTCACTAGGTCCATTTTCCATTGTCCAAATAAATATAGGCAACAGTTTTGCTAAATTTCTGTCATTGCATAACAATGATGTCTTTTCCTCTAGTTCCCAATAAGATATTCTTACTTTGTTGCAAGCCCTCACCTACAGCCCTTCCAAGTGAGTGTTGATTCAATCAACAGTGTGTTCAAGGCACTACTGCCTGACAGTGCAACCATTCCCACATTTTAAGTATTTGTTATGGCAGCACCCCACTACCAGGTATGAAATTGGTATTATCTAGTACTATATAACAAATTACCCCATGATTTAGAGGTTCAAAATTTTAAATATGTGTTATCTCTTGGTTTGTCTGAGTATCTCTGCTTCAGAGTTATGGATTTCGAGTTAAGCTGGCTATCAGGAATATGGTCTCATCTGAAGATTCACCTGTGGGAGGAAGCAGTTCCAAGCCACTCATGTGGTTGTTATCTTGGAATTGACATCCTTTCACTTCTGCCATATTCTACATATTTGTTAGACAAAGGTGTGAATACTGAAGGCAGTCATACTGAGGTCCATCTTAGAGATTGTCTATATTAGGTGATGATTCTACTGTAAACTTACTCTTTATCTTTTCTGTAAGTATCACATATTTTGTCAAAAGGTATTTTAAAACTGGAGGAATAACTTAGCTCTCATCACATTTTCAAATTATCCATTTATTAATTTATATCTGTGTGGTCTCCAGGTTTTGTTTTCCATTAAATTGATTCTAATCGATTGTATCAACAAAAAATTAATCAGTTGATCTAAGAAAGAATTGGAAAATTTAATTTGAGCCAAATTTGAGGATTATAACCTGGGAAGAGCATCTCAGAAAGCTCTGAGAACTGTTCTGCCCTTTAGAAGTCAAGACACAGTTTATATAACTTTTTTGGGATAGAGGGCTGTGCATTAAATGATGTATTATTGACAGTTTACATAATCCAGATTTAAGTGCCAATGTGGTGAGTCATGTGACCCTTTACAAGATCAAGAAGGAATGTTATCTTGTAAAAGAATGAAATTAGAACACTCCTTAACACCATACACAAAAATAAACTCAAAATGGATTAAAGATCTAAATGTAAGGCCAGACACCATCAAACTCTTAGAGGAAAACATAGGCAGAACACTCTATGACATAAATCACAGCAAGATCCTTTTTGACCCACCTCCTAGAGAAATGGAAATAAAGACAAAAATAAACAAATGGGACCTAATGAAACTTAAAAGCTTTTGCACAGCAAAGGAAACCATAAACAAGACAAAAAGACGACCCTCAGAATGGGAGAAAATATTTGCAAATGAAGCAACTGACAAAAGATTAATCTACAAAACATACAAGCAACTCATGCAGCTCAATATCAAAAAAAAACAAACAACCCAATCTAAAAATGGGCAGAAGACCTAAATAGACATTTCTCCAAAGAAGATATACAGATTGCCAACAAACACATGAAAGAATGCTCAACAACACTAATCATTAGAGAAATGCAAATCAAAACTACAATGAGACATCATCTCACACCGGTCAGAATGGCCATCATCAAAAAATCTACAAACAGTAAATGCTGGAGAGGGTGTGGAGAAAAGGGAACCCTCTTGTACTGTTGGTGGGAATGTTAATGGATACAGCCACTATGAAGAACAGTATGGAGGTTCCTTAAAAAACTAAGAACTACCATACGACCCAGCAATCCCACTACTGGGCATATACCCTGAGAAAACCATAATTCAAAAAGAGTAATGTACCAAAATGTTCATTGAAGCTCTATTTACAATAGCCAGGACATGGAAGGAACCTAAGTGTCCATCGAAAGATGAATGGATAAAGAAGATGTGGCACATATATACAATGGAATATTACTCAGCCATAAAAAGGAATGAAACTGAGTTATTTGTAGTGAGGTGGATGGACATAGAGACTGTCATACAGAGTGAAGTAAGTCAGAAAGAGAAAAACAAATACCGTATGCTAACACATATATATGGAATCTAAAAAAAAAAAGAAAGAATGTTATCTTTTAAGGAGTTGTCTTGTTGGTGCCTGCTCTTCATTGTTGAGCAGGTATTCCTGCTGATGGGGGAAGTTAGGTCAATGCATAATGCAGATACACAATGCACAGTGAGGGGAGAGGGTAGGCCAAAGGGCAGAGAAGAATTTTTATGTTTAAATTTTTCTTGTCTTGCCGTAAAACATGAGTTTTATTTCACAATTGATATCATTATTTTAATATTGGAATTATTTTAAATTTGGCCAATGAAAGCTTCTTTAAGCTGATTTTTATGTCCTTTTAATATTACCCTTAATTAGCTGAATACTCCCTTACTCTCTGGCTCAAAAATATGTTTGGGACTTGTCTTGCTTATTTGCTGCCTCAGCCCAGAAGAAAGCTATTTCTCCAAGGAGCTCTCTCCTCACCCTTATGGAGAATAATGTTTAGAAGCCCCAAATCTGGCTGCAGCTTGCTCTTTGTTATTGGAGTATCATTGCTCCCAGCCCCTCTCAGTGGGTACAGCTAAAGAATAGATCTATGGACATGTACATACATAATATTTATTCCTGCATCCTTCTACATATTTTGAAAACCATGATTTTGTACCAATACCTTCAACTCCAATCTAACACAGCCATTCATTTCAGGTTTGTTTGCTTGTTTTTTTTTAATACTTGTATAATTTATAACTTTCTTCTCCAAGAGTGAGAAATCCAGCTCTTGTTGTCCTTAATATATTTTCTTATTTGATCAAGCCTAATCTTTCATTGCCACTACCCCTGCAGACCCCTTGCAGGTACCCTGATTACTTCATTCCAACTTTGAAAATCTGCACTGGCTGTTTCTCTTCTCCACTGTAGATGGAAGTTTTGCTCACCTCATTACAGCTCTAAATCCATACACAAGGCATTATTTCCCGCACATAGGTGACTTCCTCAATCTCTGATACCCCTTGCCAGCCCTTCTATGTGGACACCTCCCTCACTCTGCTTCAGTACCTTGATTTGGTCTATTGCAGCTTCTTCCCAACTCCTCCAATTGCCTATCTCTGCCAGCACAAAAGTTCAGCTAGGCTTTAGGACTGAATTATTCTAGAAGATAAGCAAAGAGGAAATGGCTTTCTTTGATTCTTAAAGGGACTTAGGGTGTTTCTAGAAATGCTTACCTCCGAGTTGTGTTTTCCACATGCATTAACAATGTTTAAATCAGGGGCCCTTCATTCGTTTTGAATTTCCTCCATAATTTGCTGAGCTGAGGCCAAATTTTGATATGAGAGGCCAAAAATGACCTAGGAAGTAGTTGATAAGGCCAGAAGCCAAAATAAATATACTGGTTTTTGAAAAAAAAATTTTTTTCCATATTGGGACATATATTTTCTATTCATAGTCAATGAAAAAGATTTCTACAGAGAGACAGGACAAATCTCTGTTGTAACATGTTCTAGCCACACACTGTGTGGGCACTGAACTTAAGAGTCCAAATCCATGCTCTACCACTTCCTAGTTGTGAGGATTTGCGTAAGTTATTTGACTTCATTGTGCTTTGGTTTTCTTACTTATAAATGAGGAATAAAAATACCTTATTCCCAGAGGTATACTGCAAGTAGTAAAGGCGAAAATGTATAACTAGCACTGATCCCAATGTCTGAAAAAAAATGCAGTCACTAAATGGGGGAAGATCCTGTTAATAATTTGGCTCTCATTATCAGGAAACTAGCAGGAGAATGCCTAACCTGTAGACATCCCAGCTAATTATCTTACCCCTTTTGTCTATATCATCCCTCCCTGTGACACACGAGCTCAATATTTACTATTGTTTTTTTTCAAACTATGCCAAGTCCATATAAGAACCTAATAGACTTTCTATCCCAATTTACATTTACTTTGGTGTAGAGTACTCTTTTCTCTTAATGTATAGAGACAAGCTGTTGATTTGTAAGAAACACCAATTATCAGATGACACTTTTGCTTTGCAATCTGCTGAGTGACTTTCACACATTTGATGAAATTGAGCAAGGCCTGGTGATCCCTCTGGTGTCAGCTGCAAAGTGTCCACAGCACACAGAACAGCAGAACCATTTTCAGGGCAATCGAATGTTATGACTATGTGTTCCAGGAGCGTTTTATTCCTCTGTTTGATTCCTATGTTTTTATTAGTGGTGCAATTGCAAAGGTAACACTATTGACAATGTTTGTGTGGCCTTGAGAGAAGCGTATGAATTGTTTTAGTAGCAGCACATTGTGTCCCGAAACATAAACCGTTCTGCACTGATAGTTGCTTTAGCAGCCACTGATCAGCCATAAATGTTAAAAATTAACAAGACGTTCTTTTTTTTTTTTTTTCCTAACCACCAAAAGACTCTAAGCGTTAAATAAATGTTAGCAGAAACTGCTTCTTGGCCACTGAGTGGTTCAAAACATTAAACATATTTTCAATGTATTACTCTTTTTCCAGCCTCCAAGTGGTTATAAACCTTAAATATGTTTTATAAAAACTGCTTTGCCAGGATGTAGCAAGTCCAGCTACTGGCAGGAGAGCTATCAACATCATTTTTCTTTAGAGTTGGCTTCCAGCTGTGGTACTGGTTTTTTGTTTGTTTGTTTTATTTTTTGTTTGTTTCTTTTTTTACCTTATTTGCTCTATTCTATTTATTTTTTGTACACAAAGGCAGGCAGGAAGCTACCTTGGCCCAATTGTCTCTTGCTTTATGATAAGTGATCATGGGAGAGCGGTTGCACCTATATAAACCCCTGAAGGCAACGGAGAGTTCTCTGAGGTTCAATTGCTTGTACTGGGTATTCTACATAGATGTCAGCTCCATTTTCCAAAATAATTTTTGTTTCTGCTTTCCATTGTGCAATGTGTTGAGGTATGAAGATGGGTATAAATTAAGCTTGGTATTAAGGAAAATAACTTCAAGCAACCAGACACTGATGGATTACACTCGTTGATCAAGGTGAAAATATTCCATCAAAAGAACAGACTCGGGCTTCCCTGGTGGCGCAGTGGTTGAGAGTCTGCCTGCCAATGCAGGGGACACGGGTTCGAGCCCTGGTCTGGGAAGATCCCACATGCCGCGGAGCGACTAAGCCCGTGAGCCACGGCTGCTGAGCCTGCGCGTCTGGAGCCTGTGCTCCGCAACGGGAGGGGCCGCGACGGTGAGAGGCCCGCGCACCGCGATGAAGAGTGGCCCCCGCTTGCCGCGGCTGGAGAAAGCCCTCGCACAGAAATGAAGACCCAACACAGCCAAAAAATAAATATAAATAAATAAATTAATTTAAAAAATAAAAAAATAAAAAAATAAAAAAAAAAAAGAACAGACTCAAAGACAGACAAAATGGCAAGACTACTAAGTTAATGAGATCTCTAACCCAAACATGATGAAGGACTTGACATCTATGTCTGGAAATAACTCAGCGTGACAACAGCATGCAATTCAAAGGCGGTAAAGAGCACGTCACTATATAAAAGTCTTTCTAGGAATTAGCAAAGAAAATCTGTTAATTTAACCAAATTCACAATAAAATCAAGAGTGGCACTGATTCAATTGAAAATATGAATCTGCTCTATTACTCCCGGCAGAGTAATTCACCAAGCCAAATAAATACTCAGAAAAGCTTTTATTTGTACAGAATCCAAGTGTTTTCCAAATCATATATTTTATTTTGCTAAATGTTTTATTCTATGTGTATGTTCAACAGATTCAAAAATTTATGGGACACCTATTAAGTACCAGACACTTTTGGGAATTATGGTTAGAACCGTGAGAAAAACAGGCAAAACCTCTACCTTCAGAAAGCTTTCGTTCCAAAGGTCTAGTGCAGGGGGCAGCAAACTACACCCTGTGGGCTTCTGGCACGTCAGCTGTTTTTACTGGGATACAGTCACACTTGTTCATGTATGTGTCATCTGTGGCTGATTTCACACTACAATGGCAGAGTTGGCCACAGAGGCCAAATGGCCTGCAAAGACTAAAATATATATAGTCTGATCCTTAGTTTGTTGGGCCATGTGTTGGTGGATTATCAGAGCAGGTTAAGGTAAGGTCAACATTTTAAATAGATGTATGAAGAAGGAGAGTGTTTACTATAGAAAAAACTTCCTCAAAAAGTGAAAAAGAAAGAAAGAAAAAAAAAAAAAGACAAATGGGAGGACCAGAGGGTAAATGAAGGGCAGAAGCAAGTCCCACAGTAACAGGGTGCATGTGGCATGAAACTGTACACTCCCATTTAGCTGGTGCTGAAAGGAATGTTTTGAATTTATTATAATTATGTAAACACTGTCTTAAAGTATTAAAATTTCATGATAAAGTATTAATTTTTCTGCAAAACAATTCTTATTTCAATTACATAACCGTATTTTTAAATTAAAAAAATATTAAAACTGAAACTAAGAAGTTTGAAGGAAGAGAAACTCTAGATTAGGTTGAAACATTCTTTCCCCAATGATTTCTCAGGATTCTTAAGTTCTTTGCCTCACTAGGAAAGTTGAAAATTACTGAAACCAAATTTGAAAACAACAGCCAGTATTAACAATTACTACCCAGTAAGTGTTAGAGGAAACTTCCTTAGCAAGTAAGGTTGGTGAGTTGATCAAGGTTGGCACTATTTTCATTTCTGACAAAGAAACTGAAACTTAAAAACAACAAAAATATCAGTGGCTACAATTGTATAAATAATTAACAAAAATGAATATCAAAATATGGTACAATTTGTTTAGTTGGCAATGGCACTAGAAGAAAAAGAAACGTCAATTAAACTGTCAGCCATGTTAATTTTGCTTCTGAGAAAAACATTGTAATGGGATAATTTCATGAAATGCTTTGATGGCAAGAAAGTGCCAAACTATGATTAGCTACTGAACAATTCAAATTAAACAAGAAAGCAATTGGTGGCAGCCTGACTATTGAGAGGTTTTGTTTCATGCCTTTTTCTTCTCTTTTTCCCTTTGTTTAATCAAGTATATGCTGTTTGACAGTGAAATGATTTATTGTAAAAACATTGTTATAAGAATTTAGTAGAAACTTCACTATAAGAGGAGAAAACATATTTCCATTTTTATTTTTTATTTTTATTTTTTAATTTTATTTATTTATGGCTGTGTTGGGTCTTCGTTTCTGTGCGAGGGCTTTCTCTAGTTGCGGCAAGTGGGGGCCACTCTTCATCGCGGTGCGCGGGCCTCTCACTATCGTGGCCTCTCATTGCGGAGCACAGGCTCCAGACGTGCAGGCTCAGCAATTGTGGCTCACAGGCCTAGTTGCGCCGCGGCATGTGGGATCTTCCCAGGCCAGGGCTCGAACCCGTGTCCCCTGCATTGGCAGGCGGATTCTCAACCACTGCGCCACCAGGGAAGCCCCATTTTTAAATCTTTTTAAAAATACCATTACCATTTCTGAAAAAAAAATTGTCATCTCCATAGAAGTAGTATTTTTTGTAACTAATATTAAGTTCCTATTTAGCTAAAGGCCTCAGTTAGAAGCAATTTACTCATATTATGTTTATATTTCTATTGTCAACTGTATTCACTTAGTATTTAAACTGAGTTCTCTTTCATTATTCTCATTTCTGCCCAGTTAGCGAGAGTGGATATTCTAGAATTTAACAAGGTCATGTAAACTTTACTACCTATATTTCTTATCCTTTTTACTTTAAAATAATAATCTGGTATATACCTAAACTAACAAGGAGTTCCAAACATCAGAAATACCAATGGGATTATAAAGAATTCATTTTTCTAGCAGTCTTAAGTTTTGTACAAAAATGTGCTTAAAAACAATGGATAGAAATTCTATTTTGTATTTTTTTAAATTGTGACTTATGTGTCATCTAAACAGTAACAGACTGCCCTGCCCAATTACTAAGAACACTATTTTCATATGTTAATTCCCAATAACAGAAGCAGGTCTAGAGTTTCTAAACCAGGGAGAGCTTTTAGAGTTAAATAGTTTTGAGTGTCTTTCCTGCAATAATAAGGTTATTATTTTGTATATAGCAGAAAAAGGAAAACTTAAAGATTATTTTTGGGTCCATATATTTATTTCTGATGAATGTTAGTGGAAAGTATCTTAAAAAGGAATAGTACGACTGACAAGAGCAAGGTTACAAGAGTGTTTACAGAACACTGGTAAGAAAGGTCCTAATTCTAGAAATGCAGAATATTACAGGGAAAACAAAATAGACCTGGAGTATCAAAGACCGGCATGCAAATTTTATGAAATCTGGGGGAATGTTTAGAAAAGTGTTTCCTTTTTTAAAGTTTAATGGTACTATTTACCACTAAACATGTTATAAGGATTGAAAGAGATACCATTTGTAAAACAAACAAACAAACAAACAAAAATATTAAACCCTAGAAGGATTTTAATAAAATGCTAGTAATTTCTTCCTTCCTTCAGCAGCTTTTTCTCCTTTGGGATTTTAGATCTGGAGAAGACAAGAGTCTTCAGTTACATTTTTTTTTTTTTTCCTATTTTCATCCTTGCAATTGTTCCTAGTAAATCATATAAGAAGGACAATTCTAAAAACATCTCCTTCTAAGAATACATATTTTTTTATGAAATACAATTCATCCAAAGTATTTGAACAGAGACTCAGAACACAGGAAATGAGATGTTATGGATATAAAATATAATAAAATACTGTGCAGAAGTATGTCTAGTGGATGTTAAAAGTCATGTCTTGGGCTTCCCTGGTGGCGCAGTGGTTGAGAATCTGCCTGCCGATGCAGGGGACACGGGTTCGAGCCCTGGTCTGGGAGGATCCCACATGCCGCAGAGCGACTAGGCCCGTGAGCCACAATTGCTGAGCCTGCGCGTCTGGAGCCTGTGCTCCGCAACAAGAGAGGCTGCGATAATGAGAGGCCTCCGCACCGTGATGAAGAGTGGCCCCCGCTCGCCGCAACTAGAGAAAGCCCTCGCACAGAAACGAAGACCCAACACAGCCAAAAATATAAATAAATACATAAATAAATTTTAAAAAAAGGACAAAAAAAAAAAAAAGTCATGTCTTAG
Source organism: Balaenoptera acutorostrata (assembly GCF_949987535.1). Lineage (NCBI taxonomy): Eukaryota > Metazoa > Chordata > Mammalia > Artiodactyla > Balaenopteridae > Balaenoptera > Balaenoptera acutorostrata. The sequence goes on along the minus strand of NC_080065.1, from coordinate 21,459,282 downwards.
TGGTTCAAATTCATGAAAGTAGACTGAACAAACACATTTATTTCTTCTTTGTTTCAAAATACCATTGAAATAACACAATATAATACTTAGAAAATATACCTATAGGAAGCTGGGAAGCATTTCACTAGCAGACCAAAGAGTAAGGAATTTCTGAAGGATATAAATTATATCAGAGGGACTTCTGGTTTTGGCCACCATGGAATTATTGGTATCAGGCTTGACTTTTCACCATAAACAATGATAAAACTGGACGATATATATGAGGCAACAGTTTTTGTTTGTTTGTTTGTTTGTTTATTAATTAATATATTTATTTATTTTTTGGCTGTGTTTCTCTAGTTGTGGCAAGCGGGGGCCACTCTTCATCGCGGTGCGCGGGCCTCTCACTGTTGCGGCCTCTCTTGTTGTGAAGCACAGGCTCCAGACGCGCAGGCTCAGTAGTTGTGGCTCACGGGCCTAGCTACTCCGTGGCATGTGGGATCTTCCCAGACCAGGGCTCGAACCCGTGTCCCCTGCATTGGCAGGCAGACTCTCAACCACTGCGCCACCAGGGAAGCCCCCGAGGCAACAGTTTTTTAATGTATGTGCCAAGTAGTACAAGTTTGTCATCCTTGAGAGAAGGGAAGCCATGAATCAAGTCCTACATTTAGCTGGACTCTTTGATTAGGGGCACTTTTCCTACCATGGCACAAGGAATATGACTCTAAGAATAATGTCTAGAAACAGAGATTATAGGTGGGAGCTGCTGAAGTGACTGCAAAACTTGAGGACTGCTGAAATGACGGGAACTTGTGTAGAAAGTAAGGAGAGGCACAGAGAAGCACTGAAAAGTCAGAGTAAGGGTCTAGGAGCGACTTTCACCAAGGGCTGCTCTGTGCAGGCACAGAATTAACCTCTATGCCCTGCTGAAAGCAGATACTTTGAGGCTGAGATAACACAGGGTGGGGAGATGTTGAAGTTATGGACTAGCCACAGGGGAGAGATTTCACTGGACATCTCACACATTTATGTGAGGCCCCAGAAAGCCTATGTATTAGGAGTAAGGCCATTTCCTTCAGTAAAGGCTATGTCCTCTGTCTAAAAACAAAACTTGAAAGAGACTGTTCTTAATAAAGAATTAAACTAGGCCTGAGAGATCAAAAGTATCTGCCAGTAATTTAACTGCCTTCAAAGAATTATCTTAAGACCCTTTATAATAAGATAACATCCAGATTTTCTACAGTGTATTATTAAAATTTTCAGCATACAATAAAAACAAATACAAATTATGCAAAGAAGCAGGAAAATTTGATCAATGATCAAGGAAGAAAAAACAGTTAATAATAATAGACATCATGGCAACTTAGGTTTTGAAATTAACAGATATATATTATAAACATATTTTAAGACTAATGGAAAATATAGTCATAATGATAGAACAACAACAACAAAAATAATAATGGACATTCCAGAAATAAGAAGTACAGTATACCCAATTATCTGTTCACTGGCAGGACACAATAGCAGATTGCAGGTATCAGAAGAAAGACAAATGACATTGAAATCGGAGTCTTTGAAATTACACAATCTCAAATAAAAGAGGAAAATGCTGAGATAAATAAGAGACTGACATGGGATGATATCAAACCATCAAACATATGTAGAATTAGAATCCAAGAAAGATAAGAGACAAAATGAAGTGGGAAAATATATTTGAATAAATAACTACCAATGTTTCCAAATTTGGATTAAAAATTTCAACTTTGAGGTCCAGAAACCTCAAACAAACAACACACACACAAAGGTTAGAACAACCAATAGTGTAAATAAAAGAGAATAATTTATAAATATCCATTTAATCTGAGGTAAGACTGGAAAAGTTAAGAATAAAAACAACTGGGAAAAAAAAATCCAACAAATAGTAAACAAATGGCAACATAGTAGATTTAAACAGCCATATTGATGACTAACTGCAACATACTAAACACATATTAGTTTACTAGGGCAATTGTGACAAAGTACTACTGACCGGTGACTTAAACAACAAAAAAATATTGTCTGTTATTTCTAGAGACTAGAAGTCTCAAATCAAGGTGTTGGTTCCTTCTGAGGGCAGTGAGGCAGGAACTGTTCCAGGCTTCTCTCCTCAGCTTGTAGGTAGTTGTCTTCTTGTTCACATAGTGTTCTTCCTGCTGGTGTGTCTATATCCAAATTTTCCCTTTTTATAAGGATACAAGTCATATTGGATTAGGATTCTAATGACCTCATTTTAACTTGGTTACTGCTGTAACAATCCTATTTCCCAATAAGTTCATATCCTGAAGTATTGGGTGTTAGGACCCCAACATAACCTTTAGAAGGAAACAATTCCACCCATAACAGACTCAAATTAAGAGGTAATAATTTTCAGACTGAATAAAAAAGAAGACTGAACTACACACTGTCTACTCTGAACACTCTTTAAATATATAGACAAAAATAGCTTAAAACTAAAGAAAGCGAAGGAAGATATTCTATGGAAACATTAAGCATAAGAAAGCTGATGTAGGGCTTTAACACCAAAGTGGTGTTTCAAACAAGATGAATTACTAGAAATAAAATGAGATATAAGAAGGGTAAATTCTTCAGAAATACATTTTAATTCTCAATGTATTATATATTCATTTAATAACAGAGCTTCAAAATGCATGGAGTAAAAACTGACAGAACCAAACAGAGAACAACAACAACAAAAAAAAACCCTTTACTCATAGTTAGAGATTTTAACATTCAATTCTCGGTAATTAATATATAAATATGAAAGATTTCAAAAACTATCAACCAATGCAATCTAATTTTCAATTATAGAACATTACACACAAGATTACATCATAACATTTTTATCAAATTTAACCTGGAACATTTGTGAAGAAGGACTGAGTATTCTAGGCCATAATTGTATAAATCAGCACAGTCCCCAGCTTTTTTGGCACCAGGGAAGACTTTGGGGGCGGTGGGGTGATGGTTCAGGTGTAATGCGAGCGATGGGAGAGGCAGATGAAGCTTCACTCACTCGCCCACCGCTCACCTCCTGCTGTGTGGCCTGGTTCCTAACAGGCCGTGGACCAATACCAGTCTTCGGCCCGGGGGTTGGCAACCCGTGGTATAAATTGCATAAGATTAAAGTCTCTTCTGAGGTAGAACAATGGTCTTTATGTTGTTTGGGATACTGGTTAAATGGTTGTGTATATTTGTGAAAGCTCAGCAAGCTGAACACTTATGTTCTATACATTTTACTGCATCTAAATTCTCATAGATAAATAGACAAATAGATAAGTTTAAAAAAAAAAAAGGCAAACAAGTCAGTCAATCAATCATATATAAAAATCCTGGCAGTTAATCCCAATAAATATGAATAGTCCATATCCCATGCTGTCAAAAATGAAGACTTTCTATAAATGTTATTGTTTGTTTGAACAAAAAAAACAAAAACAAAAACAAACAAACAAAAAAACCTTGAATCAGAAGTAGAAGTAATGGAATTTGGGGCATACTATGAGTCCATCAGGGAATTTATTACACATGCTCGTCCTCATTCATAGTCAATGTTTGTCTGAAGTCTTTGCTCTTAGAAGAAAACACTCTGTTCAGCTCTCTAAATTATGAGTTCAAAGACAGGTGCTCCCAAGCATTAGTAGCAGAGTCCCTGAACACCATAGCAAGCAGAAGAGATGGAAATGGCCCCAGTTTCAGAAACCTACATATTGAGTACTGAAAATAAAGCCCAAACCACAAAATTCTTCCCCATTCTGACCCTCACATAAGTAGCACAACCAGAGTTTTAATAATTAGAACCTGCAATTACTTGACTCAAATATTCTCACGTAAGCAGAAGAAACAATCTTTACTTGTAATACTTAATCCAGACCCTCAACACCAGATATGAAGCAAAAACCAGCAATCATCAAATATTTGAATAAAAACAATAAAGATATAATATATAAGGAAACAAAACAAATATTAAGGAAGTAGAATTAACAAAAGAAAGTAAGTAAAATGTAAATAGCATTATATCCTCAGAGAGAAGAGTCACTAACATATAAAATAAAACAAACTGCCTGTTACAAACAACACTCGGATATGTCAGAAAGTGAAAACACCATTGCCAAAATGAAATGTAGCTGATATGCTAAATAACTGAAAATACAAAGTTGATGTCAAAAGAGTATTCCAGAATCTAAACTGCCTATTGGGATGGATTTGTATGATTAAAAGTAAGAGCAACTATTTGAAGAATTTTCTTGGATGACCAAGACTTGTTACTTTAAAGATGGCAACATTGCTAGTTTATTAATACATTTTTGTGTCCTGTTTTTCGACTTTATTTTCTATCTTTTTACATCTGTATGCTAAATTATAAATAATTTATCCTAACCTATATTCCAGTATATTAATTCTACCCTTGATTTTGTTTAATCTGCTTGAGAACATATCCTGATTGTTTTTTAATTTGAGTAATTACATTTATATTTATTTAATCTCCCACATGATGTTTTTATCATTTTTTCTCTGCAATTTTTGGAACTTTTTAAAAGTTTCTGAGCAGTAAAATGTATATTATCATCATCTGATATTGTCCAATATTTAAAGTCTTTGTGGGTTTAGCTTTATATTTTAATGTTTCTGTTAATTCTAGTTAATTTTTCCTTTTGTTTTATTGTGTTCCCTGAAAATATTGTAAGGTTTAGGTTGAAGATATCATTATAAAGTATTTGAATTTGCTTCTACCTGGTCACTACATAAGTGAGGCTACCTTACACAGTGTTCGTCTTGAGATTAGCTGGGTCACATAGGCACCAAAGCCCAGGTCATAGATCCAAGATAGGACAGGTTTACATCTGGTTCATCTTACACTGAGGGTGTAGGCTTTGGTGATATTAACTTTTTGGAGGAGAACTCTTGTTACACTTCTTAACATATGTTAGGCTGAGACTTTTGTTTCTCTCTCCTTTACCCTGAGACTGTCAAATAAATCTGTATATTTGTCGGAATCAGAAATATGCTGCTGGAAAGGTACTATCCTTACCTCTCTGGATTCCTCTTTTCTCTTTAAATTTGAGCTGATAACTCATTAAAATCTTGTAAACTCTCAATGCTTTTTAAAAAGTGTTTAAAAATGTACCGTAAGTGGTATTTTGGACTGTTTTCAGTGGGAGGTATAGTTCAAATAACTTATCCATGCATTACTGAAAACTGAAATCTTTGCCTATTCATATATGCAGTATATTTTGTATGTTGGGTCATTTGTCTTTTTCTAATTAATTTTATTTTAGAAATCATTTGTGGAACCTATATTTTATGTGAAAAGAGATTGGCATTAGTTTAAGACAATACTAGTTCCACTAATTTCCACCTGGATGACGATAGGCAAGTGATTTGACACTAGAAAGCATGTATTTCCCCCATTTTCTCATTGTAAAATGGGAATACATACTGGGCTGTGTATGGTTTAAAGAAATTAATATATAAAAATCTAACATGATACCTGAAAATAATAGGAACTGAATAATAGCTCTCTCTGCCACTAAAATTCTTGGATGGGACGGTTACGAAGGAACACACTGTAGAACTGCTCTACTCAATAATGTGAACTGCATTGTTGTCTTCTGGGGCAAGTACTTCCTCCAAACAAATCAAACCATTTCACTCACACAGCTTTTCTCTGTCTCATAAATTCCTGCTATTCTTCTGTTTGCATTTAATAGAGGTTAAGCTCTTTGCTCACAATCATAACCAAATAGTTCCTAGAGAATAAAGCTACTGAGACAAGCCAAACATTGATTGAATTAATCACCAATCTCTTTTTCTGAGATATATCAGTTTTTCCTCCAGTAATAAAATCTCTTTTACTTCACAGTAATAAAACAGGCAGATGTTCTGATAGTTATAAGCAACCTACAGAGCTTCAGAATGCAGTCTTACTTCTGAATTTTAGCTTGTGGGTATTTTTTTAAAAAGATCATTTAATTTACTAATAAAGTTACACTAACTTGGTAACTGGGAAGCAGGCACATTTCTCCCCAATGTGGTAAGGCAGAATGAGCTATCAATTTGTTGTCCTCTTTTTTGAAATGATTAAGCATTAATTTAGATATAAAGAACACACACACAGAGTACTCTGAAGGGATGAAGATGGGGAAATAAAGCACACATGCTCAGTCATACACAGAAGACGTATGTAACATCTCATTTTAACTTCAAGGACAGGATGAGGAGTCCCAGTATTCGAAAAAATATATTCTAAGTTTTTTTGATTAACTAATCTGTGTAGTTAAGTAGATATTTTATTGCCAATCAATATGCCTGAACCAAACTTACAGCAATGAAAATAAATATCGTTATTATTAATTTATAAAAAATTATATTTGTGTATGCATCAATATTATCTATATATTCTGATTAAATGCTACACTGCTGAAAGGAGGACAGAGGTAAAGCTTATTTTATATCTTAGAATTTTTTTCCATCCATGTCAACCTAGGGGATGGGACTTATACCATTCCAATGTTATTAATTCATGTGTAATTGGTGTCTATTTGCTTAGAGGTTTTGTTTGTTTGTTTGTTTCCCATAACTCTGGTCTGAGAGATATCATACGGTGACTTATATCAATTCAGGTTGAAGGGAAATAAACCAGTCCACTCCCAAATGTTTTCATACTTTAACTGAGGTGGAGTAGGGTTGGTGTTGAGCAGCTTTCCCTGTAAAGTCACAAGTCTCTGGCTTAAGCAATTGGTCTACTTCCTATCCGGGAAATGTTCTTCCTCCTCTCCTTAACAACAAGGGAGGTTCAGAACTTTCGTTTGCATAACTAAGATAGTGCAAGGAAGTACTTTTATTATCAAGGATATCTGTTTCAAAGGGACTTTCTTTTAGCACAGAAGAATAAGTGGAATATTTTTGTCTTTTTATTTTGCATGTGAATATATTTTAATTCAGTTTCATCAAGAAAGGAGAATTAGAAAGGGAAATTATGAAGTCATTTCAGAAAGAAAGAAGGTAGACAAAGTTTATAAATATTAACACTCTTAAAAATTAATTGTGTGTACGTCTAAGCCTAATCATGTTTAAAACCATGTTATTTTTGTAAATGAAAATGCATTGTAAAATATTTAGAAACTATTTTACCTTTTTACCTTTTTAAAAATTTATGTTGCTGATTGGGTATCAATATAGTCTTGCCTACATGTTTCAAATTAATGTTTACCTGATATACCTTTACCTATATTTTTACTTTCAACTTACCTATGTTGTATTTGAAGTTAGTTTCATGTAGTGAGCATATTGTTGGACTTGGTTTATTTAGAACATTTATATTTAAGATAATGATTGGTATGTTATGGCTTGTCTGCCATTTTTTATTTGTTTTCTGTTTGTTTACTAAGTTACCCATTCCTCTGTTTCTCTTTTTTTGCCTTCCTGTGGGTTATATGAACACCTTAGGATTCCATCTTTATTTTAGTGTTCTGGGGTATATGATTTTGTTTTGTTTTCTTAGTTGCTCTAGTTAAAACAATGTAAATATATACAATAACTTATCATAGTCTGGTGTTATTGAAGTTTTACCACTTTGAGTGAAGTATAGAAACCTTATTTCTATGTAGGTCCAATTTTAATCTTCCTACTTTTTAAGCATAATTATCAAATATTCTTTTAGTTTTCCTTCATTTCACAGTGTCTATTTTCCTTCCACGGCTGAAGGATATCATTGCTGAATATAGAATACACAGTTCACAGTTTTTTCTTTCAGTACTTAAAAAAATCTTTTCCACTTTCTTCTGGCTTTTATGGTTTCAGATGAGAAATCTACTATCATTTAATTATTAGCCTATAAAATGTATGATTTTTCTCTGTTTTCAAGATTTTTGTCATTCACCTTCAGAAGTTTAAGTATGATGGGTCTTGACATGGATTTCTTTGGATTTATCCTACTCAGGATTTGCTCTGCTTCTTGAATATTTAGTTTTATGCCTTCCACCAAATTTGGGATGTTTTCAGTCATTATTTTTTGAATACTTTTTTAGTCCCATGCTATCTTTCTTATCTCTTTTATTATCATCTTATAGGTCTCTGAGATTCTGTTTGTTTTTGTTTTTTTTTCCCCAGTCAGTTTTATTGATGTCCAGACCAAATAAATTATATTTGTATGTCAAATTCATCGATTTTATCCTCTGTCTCCACTTTACTATTTTGCCCCTCTACTGAGTGTATCATTTCCATTATTGTATTTTTCAGTTCTATAATTTCCATTTGGTTACTTTTTATAACTTCTAAATCATCATTAGAATTTTTAATTTTCATTTGTTTCAAGAAAATGCAAAATTGCTTATTTAAATACTTGGACAATGGCTACTTTAAAATTCTTATCAAATGATTCCAATCTCTTGGACAAATTGGTTGATTCCAGTTCATCTTACTGTTGTTGGTATCTGTTGATTCTCTTTCATTCAAGTTGTGATTTTCCTAGTTGTTTGTATGACAAATGATTTTGTATTGTATCCTGGATATTGTTGATCTTAGGAGACTCTGGACTTTTTTTTATCCAATAGAACTCTATTGATTTTTTTTAACATGAGGGGTGGGTGCGTGTCCATGTTCAGCTTCCTGTTGGGCTCTACTAGCATCACTCTACCAAAAGTGGGGTGACTGTCCTCTTGCGGACTGGTGAGGTAGAAGTTCAGTTATTCCCTCCACCCACTGGCAACTTCCTGGTGAAAGTGGAGCACTGACTCACACATCTCTGTTGCCTCCAGATGGGGATATAAGCTCAGTTCCCTGATTCACCTCACTGACATCAGGGAGAGGGAAGTAGGTTCTGATTCATATCAGGTTGTTGCTGTCAAGGAGTGAGGCTAGGGATAGGCTATGAAAGTACCTGGTCTGATCATTGGAGATCCTATCACGAGTTCTTACTTTTATAGTACTTTTCCTTATGGCTTAAATAATCCATGCCAGCCTATCACCATGGAATATATGAGAGATAACATTGCATATTTGTTCATGATGTGGACTCTGGGGCAGGGTTTGAACCCCAGTTTCATACTTGAGTATGAATATATTTATCCATATGCAAAATCTTCAGATGCAAAACTAGCTTTGCCACTCATCATGTCTTAATTTTCTTATCTGTAAAATGGGAGTGCTTAGAGCTCATAAGGCGGTTCTGAGAAAACAAGAATTGAATGCAAGCAAAGCCCTTAGGACAATACCTGGCAAGTTGTTAAAATTTCTTTAGATGCTAGCTTTTGTAGCTTTTGTTGTAAATCCAGTTCTGCTCAAGACAGTACTATTTTCATTGTTATCTCAACATAATTATTAATAGTGCCCTTGTTAACTCACAAAAGTATCCCAGATTAGACAGTAAATTATATAATTATTCTATTTATATATTGTTTATTATATAACAATCACCATTTACTCAGTCCTTGAAAATTCTTGAACTCTGTGTCATCAGCATTCTTTACTCTGCTGAACACAGTATGAAACATTCTATTCAAAGGCTATTTTGAACAGTGAATTAGAGCAGAAATATGCAGTTCAATTTCTTAGTGATATCGAGCAGGGAGGTCTTTTGACATGGTAGAAGGAGCAGTAAACTGGCAGTTAAGAGAAATGCCTAAATATGTTTAGAAGGATGCTAGTTTTATTTTTAATCTCAACTACTGATATAATTAAAATGCTCTGTGGCTCAGCTTTCTCCTTTGTAAGAACACAAGATTGGATGAGATTATCAATAAAGATACCCTTAAATTTTACTCTGAAATTGTATATAGACATAGCCATTAATACAGATATATAGATACAGATATGGATATGATTATGAATTTTAAAAATGGATATGAACCGTTGCCTTAAAATTTTATGTTTTATAACTAACTTATTTTCAGGGCTGGGTTTATAAGTATGCGACCTATGCATTTGCACAGAGCCCCATGCTAGAATGAAGTTTTTAATAATTTTGATCAAGGTGTCCCATATTTTAATTTTGCACTGGACCTTCAACTTCTGTAGCTGGTCCTGTTAATTTGTTGACGAACTCCTGTCTAGAAAACTATCAGATTAATCAGGCAATGGTTAAGAAAACAATTTCTGCAGTTAAATATTAAATTCTAAATCAGTTTACACAACAACACTAGCAATATTGGCTCCCATTTTCTATTTCTTTGTGTCTGTTCTTTAAAAGTTTAAGTACAGTTCATTCTTGAGTTGCTACACTAGTGAATGAAATGGCAAAGAGAGTAACAGCAATGTAGAATGCTGATCTGTAATTATAAAGCAATGACACAGCCCCAGATAATCCTTTTGTGTGCTGGCATTGATTAGGGTGTTTTGGTTAAGTCAAAACTTTAACTGATTAAAACCTAGGTTCATATTTTATTTATTTATTTATTTATTTTTTTTAAAGGATTTTCTTATTTATTTATTTATTTATTTATTTATTTTTGGCTGTGTTGGGTCTTCGGTTCGTGCGAGGGCCTTCTCCAGTTGCGGCAAGCGGGGGCCACTCTTCATCGCGGTGCAGGGACCGCTCTTCATCGCGGTGCGCGGGCCTTTCTCTATCGCGGCCCCTCCCGTCGCGGGGCACAGGCTCCAGACGCGCAGGCTCAGCAATTGTGGCTCACGGACCCAGCTGCTCCGTGGCATGTGGGATCTTCCCAGACCAGGGCTCGAACCCGTGTCCCCTGCATTAGCAGGCAGATTCTCAACCACTGCGCCACCAGGGAAGCCCCCATATTTTATTTTTTACACACCAATATTAGGGAGAAGTACCACATACACAGAATTATTATCTGGAAAAAAATAGTCAACCTTGGAATCAAAACATATGTCAGCAATTGGTTACATGCAAGAATAAATTAAATTTATGTAAATATACCTACTTAAATTTTTACTGTAAGCTTTTTTTAAAGTAACTCTAAATGGAAAAAAAATATGTTTCATATATATATATAAATGTATGGACTCTCTGTGCCCTGCTTATATATTTCTCACAGTAGTCAATACTAACTCACTACAGGGTCATCTGGGGTTTCACATTGTTTTGGGATTAAATATTGGGATTTGACATTGACACTACCCTTGCGGTTTTTTTTCAGCCTAGTGAAGCAACTCACAAATAGACGGTAGGTAATATTCCAAAAAAAAGACACCATTAAACAAATAGAAATGAGAGTTATATTTCTAGTGTTAGGATGTAAAATGTTTTAGAGTTTTAATATATACATTTGTGTATGTATATATATACATATATACATTATACATGATTATATAAATATATTTATATGGATACATATACTCTCAAAATTTCTCTTACTATAAAAATTAAAATATAAGAAAAAATTAATAGAACACTAGTAACATGTAATTAAAACTATAAGAACTTAGGCAGAGAGTCAGGAAATCTAGATCTATATCTACTATTTTTATAACTATACGTACAACTATATTAGTCTCTTATAGTGGCTGTAACACACTGCCACAAACTTAGTGGACTAAAACAACACAAATTTATTATCTTACAGTACTCGAGGTAAAAAGTCCAAAATGGACTTATGGGTTAAAAACAAGAGCTACATTGTTTCTGGAGGCTCTAGAGGCGAATCCATTTCTTTGCCTTTTCTACCTTCTAGAAACCACCTGCATTCCTTGTTTATGGCCCTTTTCTTCAATTTGGAATCACATCACTTCAGCCTCTGCTTCAAGGTTACTCATCTCTTCTGTCACTCTAACTCTCCTTCTTACTTATATAAGGACCCCTGTGATTGCATTGGGCCCACTCAGATAACCTAGGATCATCTTCCGATCTCAAGATCCTTGGATAGTTATATCTTCAATGTCCTTTTTGCCATGTTAGGTGACACAGTAACAGGTTCCAGGGATAAGGATGTGGACATTTCGGAGAGCCACTATTCTGTCTACCACAATAGACAATCTTCACTTTCCAGATTTGAAAATAAAATACTCTTCCAAACAACAAGGAAGCTAGATTAAGAAATAAAACCAGCCACATCAGTCTCCACATTGAAACTTGAGAATGATTACTACATCTTTCATTCTCATTCCATGTGGAGAGACATTCCATTGTGTGCCTTGTCACTTAATGTCTTTCAAGTCAAAGACGTCAGCCAGTTTGCCAAATATATAGTCTAAGAGTTTTTGATACAAAGGATGCTTAGATTTCAACTACATCTAAATACACAATCACTAATTTAAGCTTGATTTAGTGGAACAGACTTTGAGTCCCGTTTTTTAACGGGAATGACCAGTCACATTTTTCAAGTTTAGTTTTAAGCATAAATTGAAAAATTATTCATAATTTGAAACATCTGGACTCAAAAATTTTTAAAAAGAAGTTCCCATATAATAAAAAAATGAATGTATTAAGTATGTATACAATTTAAATGACTGTTATCTTAATTTCTATATTTTCATAAATGTTGAACAACTTCAGAAACCATTATCTTGTTCCAAATATTGTCAAGCAAGGTGCATTTCCTTTTGATGTTTAGATGGTTAGATTATTTCACATTTTTCTCTTAGGGATTCTGTTGCTATCGCAAAGCTTGCCTTTGGCTAGAGTCAGCTGCCTGCAAATTTTTACCTACAATAGTCAAAATGATATTGCAAACTAGTGTGGTTTCTGGTAACTAAAAGAACCTGCAGCTAGCTTGCAGGCAGCAGTGAATATTAAAATGGATGTACTAAAGTTCATTTCAGAACGTCCGTCCCCTTGGAAGTGAAGGAAAATCTGTAACTGTGAAGTATGTGACTCTCTCATGAATATAATAGATTCCAAGTACAAACACAGGCTTAGGGAGAGTTTACAGACAATTCTGGGATTTATGTTATAAACTCAGATAGATGATTTCTTTTTTCAAAATAAGTATAAAAGGTAGAGGGAGAAATAGAGAGGGAGAAAGTCAGAGATATAGAGAGACAGAGAGAGACAGAGAAATAGAGAGGGAGAGACACTGCCCAAAATACATATAGCATTTTTTGTGATCATTATATTAGGATTATCTAGTAATATGGTTAACTTTATATTACATGGCATAACTGTGTATAGTCAGATTCATATAAATCACTTTCTGAAGGAAAATAGATTTAATTGGATACTAAACTAGTTTCCCACAGCTTATTTATTCTCAAGGGTGCATGTAGTTGGGGGATGATGGTGGGTCTTTATAACTCAACTGTTTTTGGAAATAGTTATGAACTTCATAAGTTAAGTGGAATAAACTTGATGAGGGTGTTTTGCATGTGGAAAAAATGTAATAATGTTCTCACATTTATGTCAAGTAAACACAAATTGTAAAGGTTTTATTTTTACCCCCAAATAAATGAAAGTAAATTAATACATTTTGAGCAAGGGCAGACTCATACTCCCTCCAAGATGACATCCAAAGCCCTAAGGAAGTTTGGCCTGTGTTTGGAATTTGAGACTCACTTTTAATAAATAATAGCTATTTATAAAGCTTTCTATTTTTTTATTTAGCATGAGTACACAATGAAGTGATTTTTCAATAGTTTCTCTGATTTTTTTTTTAATTTTTAAAAAATTTCTCAGATATTTTAAATCATTAGGCAAATGGAAAAATGCAAGCTCATTAGGTAAAAACTGGTTAAGCATACCCAAAGCAGAAATAAAGTTTCATAAGTTCTTTTTTTTAATTTAAATTTTTTTTATTGAAGCATAGTTGATTATAATGCTGTGGCAATCTCTGCTGTACAGCAAAGTGACTCAGTTATCCATGTATAGACATTCATTTTTTAATATTCTTTTCCAGTATGGTTTATTGCAGGATATTGAATACAGTTCCCTGTGCTAAGTTCTTGTAATTAATAGTTGAATAGATATTCAGGTTTTCAGAGTTAAAAGCACCAAAGCATATTTTAGGCTCTTTTTCCATTTTTGTCTTAAATATGGCTGTCCATGCAGTGAGTAGTGCATATTTTTATACAACTTTCTTCTTTGAGCATTTTAGTAATTGAGGTTAATTATTCGCAATTATTCTGAAATAACTCCTAGTAATCTAAAACTAATTTTCTTTCATGATGAATGCAAAATGCTTTACTTTTATTAAGCAGAAATGAGAAGAAAATAAAATTATTTAATTGAATAAAAGAGATGAGAAAAACTCATTTTAAATTTTATTGTGACTGCTGTATATGGAAACTTTATTAAAATATATATTTTGTGAAAGTTTCTATGAAACCCTAATCAAATATTTGTATATATAAACTTATTGCATTTTTAAAATATGATTATCACATATGTTTGAGGAGATTCATTTATAATATATAAAACCCAAAGTGCAGCTAATTTTTCCTACTCTTCCTGTACTAATATTCAAAGTTCTTTTTTTCTGTAATTTTATATTTGTACAAAATATATGGTGACTATATATCATTTATCATTTTAGTACAGTTTTTATAAAGGTTACCTATTATTTACACAATTTTTTTTTCTTTGTCAGTACATATGCAGTGAACTCATTTTTTAGAGGGCTGAATATTTTTCTATAACACAGACATACTGAAATTTATTTATCCATGTCCTTATTAAGGGATAAATCATTTGCTTCCAGGTGTCATAATTATAAATAGCGTTTCAGTGAACAGCCTTCAATATATATCTTTGTGCCCATGTAAGAACAAAAGTATTTCTGAATTCACCTGGAAGTGTAGTAGTTAGATTAGAATGTGTGTTTCTAAGAATTTTTACTCAATCTTTCCCTATTCAAACCCGGTGGAAGAAGACAAGGAAATATAGAAAAGATAGAAACGAACAATTCTACTTTCTTGGATCTTGAAAACGAACTTGTGAGAAGAAATAGAGAGTCAAAGGGAAAAAGTAAACATAGAGGAAGAGTGAGCTTAGTCAAAACAAAAGGTACTGACTTGTCAAATTTTGAACCGATATTTTCCTGCTTAAAACACTTCCCATTTTCAGAGTAAAATTCCCTTTCACATCATACAAGGTCTTCATGACCTGACTTACAGGACTAATACTGTTCTGTTATACGACCCTGTTGTGCATCTATATCATTATACAACTTAGAGCTCCCATGAGCCCTGGAAACTCCTATGCTGCCATCTTGCTGACGTCACTCTCCCAGGCTGTTTTAATCCTACATGGCTATGCTTTGAATTTTCTTTGCCTAAGTGATTCGTTCCATCCCTACACGAGTTGATTACCATAATTTCTTAAGTACTCTATAGAAACTATCCTCTTTGCTAAGATTTTCCTGACATCAACTTAAACATATTTTACATATCTTTCTCCTCTCTCATCCCTCTGCAACTAGCACACCTCTACTACAGAGCTTATTAGAATTTGTAGATATTTTAGTTTAAATGGCTGTATTCTTTTTTTTGTTTGTTTAAACATCTTTATTGAAGTATAATTGCCTTACAATGGTGTGTTAGCTTCTGCTTTATAACAAAGTGAATCAGTTATACATATACATATGTTCCCATATCTCTTCCCTCTTGCATCTCCCTCTAAATGGCTGTATCCTTTAAGCTTCTTAAGAGCCATAAACTTTATAGTGTAATTTATTCATTTATGTATGTTTATCACATAGCACATTGGCTGAGGCAAGATGTATGTTTAATACATATCTGTTCAACAAATAAGTAAATATATGAAAAAATTAGATGAATGAATGAGTGAAAGGACCTAGGAAGTGGAAAACAGACTTATGACTGTTTAAACGTTTCTTCTCAATTAATTTAGAAATGTGAGAAAAAAAGTCAAGGGGGAAATGTTACCCATTCATTTACAGAAACACATTAGTTTGATCAAGAATCATTTCCCCTGCTCTACTGTTTCAGATTTGTAAAGCTTAAAAGTTTGCCAATATCTGGGTAAGCATGACGAACTGAATAAGAATTTTTAATAACATACTATAATTTAAAGATGGAGCATTATAGAAAGTGAAAACAAATATATAAAATTATCCCATGATCCCATCACTAAGAAACACTGTAATCTGTTTTAACTTAACACAATATATGGTAAACCATCCAAACATGATTGGAAGAGGTAGAAGTGGAGGAAGGAAAAAAATGAGAAAAATCAGGGAAAGGAGAGAAATGAACGGAGAAGAGGGAGAATGGGGTGGAAAAAGAGGAAGAGATTTTTTTTCCTCCCCCACCAACACCTCTTCCTCCCAGAAACCACACACATGCGTATCCATATAGAGACACACATACACACGTATTGTGTCGTTCTGTGTATATATATATGTGTATGTGTGCGTTTCTCCTCTTATTTTTTAAAATTTATTTTATTTATTTATTTATTTTTTTGGCTGTGTTGGGTCTCTGCTGCTGCACTCAGGCTTTCTCTAGTTGCATCGAGTGGGGACTACTCTTCATTGCAGTGCACGGGCTTCTCATTGAGGTGGCTTCTCTTGTTGCAGAGCACAGGCTCCAGGCGCGCGAGCTTCAGTAGTTGTGGCACGCAGGCTCAGTAGCTGTGGCTCACGGGCTCTAGAGCACAGTCTCCGTAGTTGTGGCACACAGGCTCAGTAGCTGTTGCTCACCGGCTCTAGAGCACAGGCTCAGTAGTTGTGGCACACAGGCCCAGCTGCTCTGTGGCATGTGGGATCTTCCTGGACCAGGGCTCGAACCCGCATCCCCCACACCAACAGGCAGACTCTTAACTACTGTGCCACCAGGGAAGCCCTCCTTTTCTTATTCTTAACAGAAGTTTATTTCATATCTTCCTTTATGCATCAAAGCATGTCTCAGAGGGCTTTCCCTATGAGCACATACTTCTTTTTTTCAGAAATTTGAGTGGTCTGCTGTGTGGCCATATCAGGAGTTAGCTGAAGAGTCCTCTGTGGATGGACACTTTGTTCTCATTTTTCTTTTATGTTCTTAAAACTACATTCACATTTTAAATTAGTTTTAATTGATAATAAAAGAATTTTACACTTACCTGGAACTTTATGGTTTAAAAATAATTATCTTATATATTATCCTATTTAATCTTCATGTTTGTCCAGTGTTACAAATAGAATGTATAACCATGGCACAGAAAAGAGGCCTGATGAAGATTTCTGAAAAAATGAATGAATCATTGAATGGTTACAGACTTTCCAGGGGAGGTAATTGAGACTCAGCAAATTTTAGCTATTGTCATGTTCAAAGAAGGTATTGAGTAGTAAAACCAGGAGTAGAATTTGTCTTTGGACTCTATTTATTGGACATTCTTGCTATCCCAACTGAGAATTTGTGAATTTAATCATGTAGGTTGGATGCATCTCAATTACCTTGTCAAAGGAAATGATATTGTGTTATATTTGACAAAAACATTTTCATATCGATCAACCTAATACATCAACTCTGTCTAAATATAGAGCACACTCTGAATAGCACTGTGCTTAAATATGAAGCAACTTTTTGGGAAGCAATCTACACTCAGGCAAACCCTGTTTCTATTACAGTAGTGACCTGTATTAAGGCGACACTGTGTTATTATTATTTGTAGTAATTTAACAAATAATTACTAAAATTTTCTCATATGATAGAAATTATTTATTTTCCCCCAGCATGAACTGTGAAATATAGAGATCATTTTTACCCTTTGTTCTTCCTCCAAATGGCTGAATAATCTTTACAAGATAGGAGTATGTTTTTATAATTATTAAAATGTTTCTGACAAACGTAATCTTCTGTGACTAATATGACCAACTGACTCATGAAATGTACCAGTTAAAATGCATATCATTTCTGGTGAACTGTGTGTGTGTGTGCGTGTGTGTGTGTGTGTGTGTGTGTGTGTGTTACTCCAATATGGAATTGTAAGTTTGTAAGAATTGAAGTTGAAAAAGTTGAAGTGATATAATCTTTTCCAAAGAAAAACACCCTGTGACACAATTTGCTGTTTTCAAGCAATCCTTTTGTCAAATAAGTCTCACAGCTGTGCCTAGAATCCATAGATAGTGAAAAGATTTAGTGACTGCTTCATGCTTTCTGTTAGTTTTATCTTCTATCATCTGATTACAAAAGTTTCACATGGCAGTACACTGCCATGTTTGAGTTCAGTGAATAAAAGTGTAATGAATTCTTCCTGCATTACTGTTCCTCTTCCACCTCCTTTATCCAACAGTTGCCATGAACTTCTCTCCTATATGTATGTGCTTGGGTCCATTATAATCTCCTATTCTTATGTTGCTGTTTTCTACCATTTAATTCATATGTCTAGAGCAACCTCCTGTTTCACAGTTGAAAATTTCCTCCTCTACCAGTGCTAGTCTGTTACATGTTTTGTTAATAAAATCTCCAGTCCAAAGGGGATCCCCCAGGAGCATTATATGCTGTAGAATATGTAGTGCATTTTCCAGCTGTTTTTAAACCCCTCCTTGCACTTTGCAATGATTCTTGATATGCCCCCAATTAATCATACCTTAATTATTTAAAAGTGCTGTTTGTTATCAGCTTGATTTACCTGATGTGCATTTTGGAATACTAAAAAACGTCACCAGTGCTCTGCTCTGTTCTCTGTTAGAACGCTGTCTTTGAAGCCCAATGCAGTTTTCATTTTAGTAATATATAAAGCTCATTAGGTTATACAGTTTATTCATTTTAGTAACATATAAAGCGCATTAGATTATACAGGTTATTGACCTCATATTTAATTCTGACTTATAAAAAATAGAAATAATTGATGTTCAAAGTAATAAAATTAATAGTAGCACAAGTAAGATGACCTACAAATAATAGTTATAAACTGGAGATACACACCATGGTGTTTAATCTATTTCAGTTTTAAATTGTCTTGGTGATTGTGATCTACATATTAAACTCATGTATGTCAAGAGAATATCTTCCATTTGTTTACAAATACTGTACCTAATGAACATTGATGATGGTCTGCTAATGTTGAATACGCATTTTTCATTTTTTCCCTACAGTCAAAAATAGCTCTGGCAATATATTACATATAATGAATGATAAAGAAATTACGAGTTTTGTTGTATGGGTGTTTTTAACCCACTTTACTACTCTGAGATTCTAAAAGAAATAGCAAAAATAATAAATGATAGGAGAGAATGCTCATGTTTGATAAGAACTTGTGTGTGACTTTGTCCAGTATTGCCACATTTAATACTTTTTCTTTTATTATTTCTTTAAAACAATATACAATTATATTTTGATAACAGATGGGGTAGTGAAAACATACAACTAGAAACCACAATTCCTAGATGTTTCAAGCTTTATTATGTCACAGTTCCTTTCCCAGAGAGAGCTGGATAGTTTTTACTCATAAAGTTAGTGATTATAATTTCGGTGTTAATAGCGATAATATACTTTAGGTAAACCCAAACACACAAAAGTATTTCTTTATCCAGCGATGGAACTGTTATTTCTTTCTTAGGAAAGAAAATGGAGACAGTGAAACATTAAAGTTATTTTCTAATTTGGCTAATTAATAGAAAAATATTAAGGTTAAAATTTTCTAGAGTTTGGAAGTCTCTAGACCATTTTTATTATGCATCAATATGAGTTTCTATGTGCTAGGTAGTTTTGCTGATGCAAATGTATTTGACAAGAATATAAGATATTCTTAATTCTCAATACTTCAAATAAAAATGACTATTTTATTGTGATAAAAGCAAAACGATTATTGTGTTCCCATATTGTGTCATTTGTATAAGATATACTAGTGCTGTTTTGTGAGACTCAATATGGTGATAGAGAATGGACATCAATACAACAAGTAGAAATGCAGTGATTACAAAATTGAAGAGTTAAACATTTTGTTTTTTCATCAATCTCAGGGTGTGCATTTCAAGTGTTGATAGTTTGTGCTATCATAGCATTATTTTGATTTGAAAAATCTCTATGACACCTTGACATCTAAATCATTGAGACTGGTAAATGAAATTTTTATTAATTTGGTAAAACAGAAAAAAAAAATACAGTTTTATTTCTCCAAAGAAAATTTTTGAGGATAGAAATCTGACCGTCATGGGCCAAATTATTTGGTAGCCTAAATAGAAACTTGTTTTGAAATGACACATTATTGTATTTTAAAAAATGGACTTAAAATTGGAAAATGATGTAGCAGGGAGCTTGTGCAAGAGTCTCATATGAATAGCTTTTTAAAATTTTATTTACTATCCTAAATGTCAGTCAGTATTTGGCATATTTATTATGGATTGAAGAAACAAATGGCATTTTGCTTTATTCAGGAATAATATTGTTCAAGTGCAGTGATTAGTGAATATTTCTTTTGTTCATTGATCCATTAGTTCATGCAGCCTTAACTCCTAGCACTCTGGGATCTGAACTGCTGCTGATGTTAAGTTTATTTTCAAATTACTTCTTTATTAGCCTATTCTAGGTAGTTTCTAATTAGACATCCCCAGATGGTATGAATCAAGCAGCTGTAGTCCCAGCTGGGAACAAGTGTGAAGGAAATGCTCATCGTTTTATTCTTTTCTTAGCTTTTTTTTTCTCTCACAACTTTCAATATTCTCACAGTCTTCACAGGCTTTTGAATACTGTAAATCGTTGGATCATATGCTCTGGAATACTAATAAGATATCCTGTTCTAGCAGAAAATATACAGGGTCTATGGATATAGTGAGCCACTTGGATTTCTGAATGATCCAGCTCTTTCATAAAAAATATGTCCATGAATTAAAATTAATACCAAGAACACTTTACACACTTAGAGCTCAAGATCTTTTGGAGCAAATTCATTGTCCTTAGCTGTTCATGAACTTCCCAAATCCTTTAAAAATCTATTTTAGGCCATTGGTTATGGAATGTGATTCAATAATCCACCAGTTTGAGCCTATCTTAATTAAGATACAGTTCACTTGAGGCATTTTCTCATAATAAAAATAAAGTTATTAACTATTAAAACCAAAATTATCAATAATTTTATGTGTTCTTCTTACTGTTAATCCACACATTATTTCATTAATCCTAAGAACTGTATGTGCTATTTTCACTATACTGTATTTTTAGTCTACAAAGAAACTGAGGCTGGAGGAATTTCCAGTAGCAGACAACAAGGAATGTGGTAGAACTGGGAGTTATTATTCTAATAATGATGACCACCATTTATTGGGTACAATGAGTCAACTGTGTGCTAAATTCTCAGTAAATAGGTTATATTCAGGACAACCTTATAATGCATCTTCCAAACTTGGATATTTTGATCTAGGACAAACGTCAACTAGATGAGATGATGGGAAATGGCTGTAAACCAGGGTTTTCCCTGGCAAACCAGGATGTAGGATCACTATATAAAAACTTTCAAAAAATGTAATCACTGTATTTTAAACTTGGGAAAATGAGACTTAAAAACCGTTCCTCAGCAAACATAACTCGCAAGCAGTAGTACCACCAAGTTGGCATCAGAGTTGAACCCTTCAGCCTTGAACTATCCTTCCCACTCAGAATTATTAATCAATCCCTTTCAAGGGCCTTTTCTTGCTCCAAACACAAGCACTCAGTGCCCTCATAGTTCAAGGAAGCCTGTTTTCCTTTCCCACCCTCCACCCATTAAATCAGGGATTTGAGACGCTATTTCTAGTAAATCACAAATATTGCCCATACTTCCTATGTCACTAGCCAACTGGTGGGATTTCTAATGACATTAACTAACACCAAAATATCAATGACTGGCATTGCGTTCCCCTGAGGAAAACTATTTGATGTTCAAAACGAATGATTCCAGGTAGAATTTCAGGGCAGCATTTTGGGCTGTGGGATTTTGCAAACATATGAAGGCAGTATCATCGGGCATATTAGCTCAAGAGGATATATCCAGATAACAAATCATAATGGCCTGAAATTGTTCAGTTTTCCTGTCTTTCAAATATACTTTATTAGTTTGAAAATTAAGCATTTATTAGTTCCAATTGTAGAAGTGACACATGCTTGGATTGGAATATTCTGTATCTGCCACCACAAGAAAAATAATTAATCTAAATCCTTGACTGTCCAGATTAGCCCAGGTTGGGGGGCGGGGAAACAGTAGAGAAAAGAAGAGAATGAAAGAAAGTAGGATTCAATGAAGGACATGATGAGAAGGAAAAATTATATAAGAAGAAAGGGCTGTAATGCCTTGGAATCATTAGTGAACTTTAATCAATCTTTCTGTCCCACTCTCTCACCACCCCACCCCTTCGAGTTCTCACTAACAGGCTATTCACTTCCTGGCTAGTTGGAGAATAAGATGTATGCTATGAAATGATATGTATCATTATATATTATTTTTTTCTCAGTCACAGATTTTGCACCTAATTACCATGTCACTGCATCCTGAAATGGAAAATGTTTTATCTCCATGTATCTTAAAAGTCTATTATGACTAGGAGAGAGGAAAAAAAGTATATAGAGTCAGTTATCATAAGTTAAAACTACATTTTGTTTTCTTTTCCAAACAGAGAGAACATTTACCTATTTCATAACCACAAAGACAGTCACCTGATTTCATATGTCAGATGTTGACTGGGGAAATGAAAACATAGAAAACCCCCCTACAGCCTTATTTTGATACCCCTATGGCTTACCCCTTCTTCTTCATTCTCTAGGAATGCTCTAATTATCATAAATCTCCTTGTTTGTCCCATCCATCCTGAAAATCTGTGCAGCAAGAGCGAATTCTGACTGTCTTACATGATCCATACTATAATATATGGGGGAGCAAAGAATGAAGGAGGAAAATCAAGAATGATTAAGAACAAAGAAAATGCGTCTGCTTTGAGAGAAGTAACATAAAAATTGAAGGAATAATTTATACAACAAATGTTACAGATCACCCAAAAATGCAAGATGGAATGTAGATTTTGCCATTTTCTGGATTAGTCAAAAGACTAGTACATTGAAAAGATAAAATATCCAATGGCATTAATCAGTTTATTAGCAATGAGTGAAGGATGCCAAAAGTCAATATTCAATTAAGAATTAGTATACATGTTGCTATACAGCAGAAGCTAACACACCATTGTAAAGCAATTATACTCCAATAAAGATGTTTAAAAAAATAATTATATCAAAAATGTTCTTGATAAAACTAACAAAATACATGAACATACATTTTAAGGATGAAAGACACAAATGGTGAATAAACTCTAATCCCCATATACCACTGTATTGCCCCTCTCCTCCCTCTATCTCCCATCCTTCTCCAACTCTTGACATGCATCCAGAGTGCTTTTTGGAGGGTGCAATCCAACATAAGCAAAATTCTATGTTTCCTCAATCTCTTCCCTCTTATTCCCTTCACCTTCTTGCTCTGAACAACACTGATGTCTTCCCTGAGAATATTTCTTCTCCAGAAATTTTTGTCAGGTGATGGCTGATTTTTCTCCCCCAGGCTTTGTTCTGGGAACTCTGGAACGGAGAATGAGTTTTTCATTCTCCTTGTCGTTTCTGAATCCAACGTGGGTTCTACCTACACTCTATAGAAATACACGTAAACCCCTGTTAGTCTCTCTCCAGTACTACCCTCATCATATTTCTTGATGATTTCAATATTCATAAAGCAGACTGATGATCATTCTAAATCTCTAGCTTCATTTTCTTGTTTCCTTGAACTTTCTCTCTCACTCTCTCTGACACACACCACACAACTACACACACACATACAAACATACACACACACACATATACCCACAAGGACTTTGTCATTTAACTACTTTAGCCACTCACTCTCATGGTTATAGGCAAGTGTTTTTATCATCATGGTATTTTCAATAAATGTAATCTCCATAACCTCAGTTTCAATCATGTCAATCCCGGATCACAATCTTTCCCATTCTTTCCCTCTAACTATGCAATTCTAGAAAATTCCTCCCACTGGAGACTGTTATTCATTTATTTTAATGTCTCTTTACATTTAATCTGTCCCATCCATGACATTACATTCTTTCTTACCCATCTTATGTGTTATTGTTGATTGTTATTATCACTGCCTTGCATACAACTTGAAGTTTTTTGCCCTGACCCTGGTTAAATCTATATGTTTACTCCATCCCTATAATCATGACAATGTAATGCATCTGCAGGTTATATAGCACAGACATGCCAATTTGTCTGCTGTGACTACAAGCTCCAAGTGGTCCCATATGCCGCTTAGCTGTCCCATGAAATTCCCCATGTTCATTCAGTTGGCTACTAGCCTAGAGACTCTTTCTTATATGTTATGCCGTTTCCTCAAACCTCCAATACTTCTCCACACTCTCTCTCAACTGATGTCCTAGTTCAATTTTTATTGAGAAAATACAAACACTCAGAAGAGACTATCTTCCCATCACTTCTACCACTGTCCCCACATCTGTGCACATACACTTGGCCTTCACTCCTGCTACTCTGGGTGAAGACCAACCCCTCCACTCACATATTATTTCCATTCACTTTTGCTTGTTCAAGGACATCTTTCAAGCACAAGCAAGCCCTTTGATCCCTTCCCCTTTCCCATGGTACCAGCAATATCAAATCCTGCCTTAGAGCATCAACTGGTTTATTTAATCGTTGGAATTAATAAGATGCTTTTTGTTATTAATCCTGTCTTCAAAAGTTTATTTGACCTACTTCCCAAACCCTAGAGCTGGCACATTCACAGATTCCAGTAAAGTTAGTAGTCAGAATGGCCTTGCCTAAAAGATATTGGTACCTAAGGAAAATCACATAGAGAAAGAGAGAGACAGAGACAATGACAGAGAAACAGAGAGAGAGAGTGTAGTTTAGCATTCTTTGGAAATTGGACTAAGATTTTCATTGGTTCTGGTCAAAATCCAAGGTTCCTTCTAAAAGTATCCACCAAAGGCTAGGAGATGAGGAAGTTTATCTTGTCTGTGCAAACCTCAATTGCAGAATTTAAGCCATGCCAACAATTATGTCATTGAGTTGCCTAGAGCACCCCAAAGTAGGGCAGTCTGATTCCCAGGGCACTCCAACACCATCCCAAGGTCAGTGGGTAGGGTGGAAAATTCAGTTTGCCTTTCTTAGTCATGGTCAGAGCTTCCTGAGATTCTTGAAGCAAAGATATGCACAACACATTCAAAGTGTGTGACATATGACTTTTTTTTCAAAAAAATGTTATAGATCAATCTGAACTTTCAAGGGAGATGAAAGACTCTAACACCTAAAGAAAGATGACAAGATGTGTATTTTCATGACAAAATATAATTTAAAAACTCTTCAGATACTCCCTCACAAGATGCCAGACATCATTTCTTTTTTTCACCAAAAGCATATTATTGGAGTCATAATTCACATCCAAGGAAACAGAATAGAAAGTCAGTAGAGGATATAACAGTCTACTTTCAATTGTTCTGTCTGTGCTTCCTGGCCTGTTTTTGCTATAGCCACAGGGCGCACTCTGTGTATACACTTATCTTATTAATTAACATGAAATAGTGAGAAACTATGCCCAGCAATATAAAAAAGTATCCATGATTACATATAGTTGACCAAACTGATGCTTAAGAGTTCTTATATATAAATGCAACTGAAGGGATGCAAAAATATACACAAAAAAGGCTAATCAAAGAAGAACCAAATTGGTTCCAATGGGTAAATACATGGAACTATTTCTTATAATTGACGGTGTCACTTTACGTGGTGACAGTAGCTTCTAGTAAAAAGTAACATATTGCTTTTATTTTTTGATCAAAGGTGGCCACTTTGTCAAAAGAAAATTCCATGGGTTTTGACGGGGAAACACTCAAAGATGGAATTCAAGAGTCACACTCAGAGGCATTCATATCAGTACCAGAGGCACAAGTCATATCATACCAGAGTGTTATTGTCAATTATAATTAGAGGCTTATCTCATTTTCTGTTATTCACTTAAATGATGAAGAATCTATTTAGTCAGATGTTTCAGAAATACAATGTTTTAGACAAGACTTGAGAGGCAGTTTCCTTTAGAGCCACTCTTGCATATATTCATGAATTATTTTTTCAATTATCTTTTTTCACAAAGAAAAAAACTGTAAAATGCATTGTGATTTTCAGGAAGACGACATGTACCCTAAAGCAATGTGAATGTGGCTTCAGGAACATTCAGGGTCTGATCCTCCAAACTTCAGGGCTGTAGTCATGCTGTAACCTGGGTTTTTTCCTTTGTTTTTACCTTTTTTTTCCTCTCAGTTTTGCTTTTTGTTTGTGTTTTGTTTTCAGTTTCTTCATACCAAGAAAAGGATAACCAGATTCTTGATTAAATTAAACATGTCAAATTCCTCAGGAAGATCTACATTGGCATGCACTATTGTATATGATAGTTCTAACTGATTATCTCAGCCAGGAAAAAGCATTAGTAAACTGTGGCATAGTGAGTAAGAAGTTCTAAATAATATAGTTATTTGTGGCATCACCTGAAAAACTCAGAATAGACAATCTCGGTAAAATCTATGTAAAAAGTGGCTACATTTGAATAATTGTGGGTAGTTAGTATTCAAAGCAAAATTTTCATATCAGCCTCAAACTTGGCACATAAAAGAAGGCTATGAAGTCCTTGCATTGTCCAACACTAATATGACTGAAAAGGAGCTATCTTCCAGCTTTGAGAAATAAGCCACAAGAGATAGAATATAGGCTAAGGACAACAGTGGGACAAATCAAAGAATAAAAGTTATTTCTACCAGTTTAAAGTTTGAGACTTGGTAGAAGTTAGAAAGGGTTGCAGGTAGTAAATGAACAGCAAACAACTGAACACAGCAATTTCATTCCTTCTTACTGTCTTCCTGATTCTCCCCCAGCTCACAGGAGCAAAGCACCTGGTGACTGTGGTTGTAACTTTTAGTTTTCCTATTTGAAAGTTTGGATTAACAATACCATTAGTGGAGTTATTACAGTCTGAGCATTGATTGCTTTAAATGGGAAATGTAAGTTACTACAAAGAGGAAGGAGACGGTAGGCTAATTCTTCTCTGGCAATCCAAAAATTTTCACTTTCTTCACTGTGGATACAGTACACAACCAATATATCACAGCTGCTAGTAGCGTATCTGCATGTTCCAACAATCAGTCATAAGTGTTTAATTCTGTAGAAGAGAAACTTTGATTACCCATGTCCATAGTGTTAAAAAAAAAAAAATACTGATCTAAAACCCTACCTAAGACTGTGATAAATGGTCTTATAGAGAACAAGAAATGTTGTGATGGTTAAAAATATATCATAATCTATGTGGCTTACAAGATCTCACTTTGAAGTAACACCCCAAACTTATAGAAACAAATTAATAATACAATTATCAAGGTTAAAAAGCAAAAGATTGGGCTTCCCTGGTGGCGCAGTGGTTGGGAATCTGCCTGCTAATGCGGGGCACACGGGTTCGAGCCCTGGTCTGGGAGGATCCCACCTGCCGCAGAGCAACTGGGCCCGTGAGCCACAATTACTGAGCCTGCGCGTCTGGAGCCTGTGCTCCGCAACAAGAGAGGCCGTGATAGTGAGAGGCCTGCGCACCGCGATGAAGAGTGGCCCCCACTTGCCACAACTGGAGAGAGCCCTCGCACAGAAACGAAGACCCAACACAGCCATAAATAAAAAATTTAAAAAAAAAAAAAAAAAAAAGCAAAAGATTTGTCGGTATGGGTATCCTAGAAGGATTGCTATATATTCTCTACAGAATCACCAAAGAAATCAGAAGCAACCTAGCTAATTGAAGACATGGGAAGCATAAGGAAATATAAAAGCTGTCCTCATGTATTTGAAGAGCTGGAAGACTAGACAATTTAGTTTTGCTCTGGGAGATAAAACAAGACCTATTAGGAAGACTGCTCTTGGGGGTAGAAAGAACTGAGATGGGGTGAGGGTAGGGTTGTAAGTTGGGGCAATGTCTCAGTTCAGTGTAATTAATAGCTAACTCTGAGAGGGGTTTAATAAAAGTGAATTATATACTGGTGGTATGTACGTGATCTATGTATATCTGTATCTATACATCTATCTACACAGAGAGAGAGAGAGTGAGAAGCTTGTTAATGTGTTCAAGCATATGCTGAAGACTGTTTCTCAAAAATCGTAAGCAAAATATTCTTGCATTTGGATAGAAATGTGAGATGCTGTTTGAATTAGACTACTTGAAATGTCTCTTCCAATCCCCAAATTCTCTAATCTACCAATCATAACAAAACTTAGCTGTACTGTAGGAAAAGGGAGAAATTTGATATAGGAAAGATATTAGAGGGATAATTAATAGACTTGAATTGGTAGAGAAAAATATGCTATAAAAGGGGTTTGATAGGAGAATCTAAACAATGTTTTCCATTCCTTTATGCCTTCTGGAAGCATATAAGTGGATTAAAAAAAAAAAATAGAGGAGGATGGAGGTCGAGTGGATTGCAAGTAGTTTTTCACCACCTGAGGAAAGGATATAGAAACAGCATTTACACTCTTTTTTTTTTTGTAACCAGTATCTCTATCCACCTATCTAAAGCTGAATGAGTCTTGTAGTTGATGGCATTAAATTTGAAATATATTGCCTAATAACATCTTATTGTCTACCTTTACCTGAAAGGTTTCTGCACAAGAGAATTGAAGCTTGGGTATTATTAAAAAACTCTTTGGCTATGTTTATAAGAAAGGTTAGAGATCAGTGCATTCATCTGTATATTCAATAGTCTTTTTGGTGAGCAGATGTAGATTTGGTGACCCATAATTCAGCGCTTCTGGGAAAAAATACTTTGAGAGGCAAGGCTCACCTGAGAATATTCTAAACAAGATTTCTCATTTGTTGTGTTGCATTTTTCTCTTCCAGTTTAGAAACAATTTGAGACTTTGCCAACAAGTTAGGTAGTCTGCAGAAATGCAGATAAGTGGGCATTTTTAAATTAGCAAATAGTATAAAAAGGAAAGCCAGCAGTTTTACACAGGGAAAAGCTTTGAGTGGGCTACCTTGTCTCTCCTCGATGGCCCCAAAGTTTCTGAGATGGATTTTGTTCATTTTGAAGCCAGCCGGAACACACAAATCGCAGAACTCCAGTTCACACTACACAGAAGGAAATGTGTCATGGCAGATTTTTCCCCCTATCATATCTATAAGAGAAAAAGGAAGTGGCATCATTGAGGTATGAGAGAACAGAAAGGATTGTATTTCTTTTTCATCTGGTGATTGGACTGACCCCAGCCCACTTTGCTGTGACTCACAGAGGCTGCTTTAACTAATTCAAAAAGGAGCTGCATGATGAGCTGGTCATGGTCTCTAACACTTGCTTCTGGCCTCACACAGTTTTGGTTGGAAAGAGCAGAGTCCCTCAGTAGCAAATAAAGGAAGAGAAGAAAATTGCTTTAAGGGGAACTAAGTTAAATTCAAAAAGAGCACATCCACTTTCCTGTAGGAATAAAGTAAACAGATTAGTTTCAGGACCAGATGGAAGAGATGCAAGATCATCCTTGCTCAACTTATCTTGACATTATGACAGTACAAATGCTTCCAACTTAATGATGGTTCAATGGACTTTTTTTTTTTAACTTATGACGGTGCAAAAGTGATATTCAGTAGAAACTGTACTTCGAAGTTTGATCATATGCAGTAAGATGCTCTGTCGTGATACTGAGCCGAGGCAGCTTCCAGTCAGCTAGGTGATCACAAGGGCAACAACTCCTACACTTACAGCCATTCTGTACCCAGACAACCATTCCGCTTTCCACTTTCAGTATAGTATTTAATCAATTACATGAGATATTCCACACTTTATTATAAAATAAGCTTTGTGTTAGATGATTTTGCCCAATTGTAGGCTAATGTACGTGTTCTGAGCACATTTAAGGTAGGCTGGGCTAAGCTACGATGGTAGGTGAATTAAATGCATTTTTGACTATGCGTTTACGGGGACTATGCGTCCTGACTTACATTAACGCCATCGTAAGTTGAGGAAGATCTGGATATGGACTCTGCCAACTTCATGTAAATTTATCTTGTTTATGATTTTAAGGTTTATAAGAGAATTTAGGATTGGAACACTAAAGCTATATAATTCTGTACTTCTAAAATGTGAAGTATCGTGCCTTGTACCTCTTTAAAATTCTTTTCTTTATTCCTCACATTGCCCAAGAATAAAGTCCTCAACAAATGCTGTTGATCAACTTTATGCCCCTCAAGGACACACACAGAAGACAGATGACAATTTTTAATGTTTTTAGAGGAAAAGACTTTTCTATATGTAACTGCTTCCTAAAATGTGAGCAGCAGATGTAGAATTAGGAAAAATCTGCAATTTGCAAGCTTTTGCTGCAGAGGAGGTTTTCTTTGCTGAAGCAAATTTGACTAAACATTCATGATCCTCTTCCTTTGCCTCACTACTATTCCTATTTTTTCCAGTTACTTTCCTACATGTTTTTGGATTGTTGGAAGCTCATAAAAATGAAATAAAATTACAGGAGTGAATACACCACACAACATCAAACTTGTGTCTATACCATCTTAAAATGCCATACTGTTTCTTTGAATGGCTTCTTGTGTCAAGTCACAGAAAAGGCTACCTCGACTTTGAGGATTACTGACAGGTAGTTCCAGAGTTTCTAAAAGTAACTCATGTTCTTCTAAAACTTCAACAATTTTCTGATGGAACTAAAATATCTGACTTTAGAGGCAAGCTACTCTTTTTCAGTCAACATATTTCTATTTGTTGTAATTGTTAAGCAGCTGCATTCCACCAGGGCTGGGACATCTGTCTGATTTTGCGTTATTCATTTGACTTAATGCTTGGACAGGGTTGGTCTCAATAAGTATTTGTTGAATGAATGGATGAAAGAGCGAATGAATGAGTGTTTTATACAATATTCCAAACTTTTTTACAGTGTATGATATATGCATCCATAATTATATATTTTAAACATATATATTATAATATTACTAAAAGGGAAATGAGAAGCAAAGTAAAATGAATAAAACATGTTCAATATTTTCTCATTTACTTCTTACAAAATGGGTATGAGGATATTTGCCCTAATATTGTCATTGGGAGCATCAACATGTGATAGATATAGAAATCTTTCTTTTCTTAAATATTTGAGAGGATGTCATTCAGAATTTCTAATATTAAAACGCTAACTGACAATGAGAATGTTTGTCAATGCTTGATCCTCATGTGACAGGATTATAATGATATTTAAATAATGAATATAATGTTAATTAAAATTTTAATGCATCAAATGATTCCTCACAAATAGTGTTGACTTTTAGATTTATTGTATTTATGTATTTATTAGTAAATTATTATGTATTTATTAGTCTGTTTCTCCGTGAAGTCCACCTACAGCAGCTTTTGCGAAGAGCATAGTGACATCTAGTGGTGAAAATAAATACTGCAAATGGCTAAGGTTGAGGGCGCGTGGAAATTTGAGGGTCAATTGTATCGCAATAAATCTGACAATTTTGCTAATAGAAGCTAAGAAGAATTTGCATAAAAGGAGGGAAAATAGGTAGTTTATGAGATAATGGCAAATTTTGAATGGAATTGAAACATTATTAATACGTTTGTTTCTGTGTGCAATAAAAGACATTTTAAATTGTCAAATCTAAAAAAAAAATTAAGGAATAGAATTACAACTAAACTTTGAATCTTTGAGTCTCGTAAGTAAAATTCCATTTGAATCTTTTTGTCTGGTAAATAGTATTTTATAAACCGATACACGTTCTAAGTATATAAATGCGATCAAACATTTCAGCCTAAGCCATGGCAAGGGAAATTGAATGTGGAGAAATAGCTCAGCTGTGTAAAACATTTCTATGTGGAAAGTGAAGCCTTAAAATAGATTGATCCCTACATTTGAATATAAAGAAGATTTGACCAGGTGACAACATTTTTCTTTTTTATTTGTGAATAGTTTGGGTTTTATATTTTCAACAGAATAGAATTTTGTAACTAAAAATTTGTTTTAATGCAGTTGTTATCAATCCATGTCTTTGTAGTAATTATCATATTGACTTAATGGTATTTAATCGGGCTTTGAAATCTAAGAAGAGCAAACAGGTAATGCTTGCAGTATTGCATTACAATAGGCATAAGTTAAAAAAATTTTTTTCCAACAATCTAACTTAAATATCTGTAAAATGAGAAGTATATAGGCTATATGGTAAAGAAACTGATAACCAATGATGAAATAACTAGAATTTAAATTATCCAAAAAAAGTAATTGGGGTTATCATATAATTTCTATCTAAATTAAGATAAGTGACAATATGATGTTATCATTTATACCAAGATATTTTCAAATAGTTTGTTAAGAAAAATGGATTCTTAGATACAAGGTATGCCTTAGTATAAAATAAATTTATTATAGTATATAGCTAAGAAATTAAAATTACTTTAATCCCAATACACATTTAAATGCATGTAGGAAACTGGAATAAAATAAATTTTCCAGTGTGCGATGATTAATAGTGAAATAACAGTTTTCTGAATGGTAATTTTATGTGTATTTTAAAAGAAAATAAAACAATTGAAAGTATCCTTTAAATAACACTGTATATCAGTGTATTTATTTTTGTACTATATATGAAAAAGCACCTTAAAGATATTAAAGGAATATTTTCAATAAAAAAGCAAATTTATAACTTTCCTCTAGAGCTAAAATGAACAAGTGTTAAAGATTTTATTTTATTTATCTCATTATTAAAGGGAGAACCAGTAAGGTGTTACAACTGGTATAAAGGAGAAATCAAAGGAGCATAAATTTATATGAAGAACAGTAATGTTGAAATGAATTTGAAAATCTGGTTTATCCACAGGACAATAATCAATTGCATTCCAGCAGCCATAAGTAATCTGTATTTTTATGGACAAGAAATATTTGCATTAATATCTGTTTTCTCTAAATTAACTTCTATTTCTACAGAGTTGTTTAAATAGCCTAGTCAAAGACAAAGTCTTCATCCCATAGTCTTACCTTCATATAACTACTGAAGACTCCAGCATTTCATTGAGAGGTTAGTCAGTAATCTATCTTGCCTATTCCAAAGTCTAATTTTTCCTTGAAAAATAGACTTAGTAGGTTCTTCACATACAAAGTGAATGATACTTAATAGTTATTACTTAGTGTCTAGCATGGAAAGTAATAACCATCAGTGAGAACTCTAGGAAGCTCTAAGAGTATGACAGAAACATTTTGAAATAGTCAAAGAAAGATGAGTTTAAAATTTTTATGTAATATTCACTTCAGAGCTGCAGTAGCTTGCAAATAAAACTTCAGCCAAAGCACATCCTATCGTATATTTCCCTGCTTTAGTAGTGCAAAAGGAAAACAGTCTTCTACTTTTCTAACATGAAGATCATTACACTGATTCATGTGTTAATAATGAAAATATTACTATGATCAATGAGAATCTGCAACAGAATACATAGTAAAATTAAAAATCAGGCAGAAGTATTAGTACAATCTATCTCTTTTTCATTAAATGCTAAAATTTGAAATATGATTGCCTCTTTCTTTCTAAAAGTAGTCTCCAGACACAGCAATGCAGAATATTAACAAGCTCTTTCCTTTTTTCATTATGGTTGAAAGAGTGGGTTGACATTATAATGGTTTTAGAAAGTTTTATTCATTATTTTTGTTTATTTGTTTCAGTCAATGAAGATTCAAAATATTGGAGTCACATCAAGACCTAAAATAAATCTTTCAGCATGTAACATATAGATAAAATATCATAGATTGTGGATCACACTTGACTTGTTTGTTTTCCACCCCCATTTTGGGGAGTGATAGGTGTTCTAAGCAGACAATTTAGGTCTTATGATGAAAACACATTATATCCTATAAAATGTTCCACCCAAATACAGCTGAGCCAGGATTTAGATCTTCCCAGTTAGACATAATCTCCATCTTAAATTACAACTCCTAAATGTCTCTCTTAAAACATATCACTTTTCATCTTGCATTATATTTTCTCCATAGCTGACCTGCAAGCTCTTTGAGGGAAGCTTGGCATTGTTGGAAGAAAGTCCATGTGGGTTGTGTAATTACATGAATCTGTATTTCAGTTTTGTTTTGGCTCTTATTGGTTCTTTGGGCAAATTGTGTAATCTCTCCAAATATCAACTTCTTCGTATGTAAGATATGAATAAAATAAATTTCTCACAAGCTCATGAAATAATTAGATGAGATAATATTTTTAAGCTAATTGACACAAATGTTTTAAACAGTATATGCAAAAGAAAAAAAGAAAAAAGAAAAAGCTTTATTTTCAGCAGAGTTTAATATTCTTTTGAACAAAGTAAAGATTCAATAGATATTTGTTTTTTGTTTTTGTTTTTTTTTTTAATTAATTAATATTTTTTAATTTTTGGCTGTGTTGGGTCTTCGCTGCTGCGTGTGGGCTTTCCCTGGTTGTGGCGAGCAGGGTCTACTCTTCGTTGTGGTGCACGGGTTTCTCATTGCAGTGGCTTCTCTTGTTGCAGAGCATGGGCTCTAGGCATGTGGGCTTCAGTAGTTGTGGCACGCGGGCTTCAGCAGTTGTGGCTCACGGGCTTAGTTGCTCCACGGCATGTGGGATCTTCCCAGGCCAGGGCTCGAACCCGTGTCCCCTGCATTGGCAGGCAGACTCCCAACCACTGCGCCACCAGGGAAGCCCTCAATAGATATTTGTTGAATAAATTCCTCAATAATATACAAAGTGAATTCAGAAATTATGCATTTTTAATTTGATATTTTATTCTGCCATGTCTTAAGTGAGGCCAAGCATTTGTTACAATGGTTGACCTACTGCAAATTTATTGAGCTAATCTAAATGGTGGCTTGCTTTGTTTTTCATCATGAAACAAAATAACAGTGAGCCTGATAGCACATCTTTGTTTAGAAAAAATAGGTATTGGATGTTATTCCACATATTCAGAAGCCTTGGCTTCCATCAAAGAGAGGAGGGGTAAAGATAAGGATTTCCAGAATGATTTGTACTGATCTTAGGTGATTTGGCTATTCAATTGGAAGAGCTGATGAAGCAGATTTTGGGTTATGTACAAGAGGAAGAAAGAGTAGCCTTCTTTGACAATGTTTGACTTCAAGAAAATAATGGGTAGAATGAAAAGCTATCTAAATATGAACCATTACTTCTATTTTAAAAACACAATCACCTTCTTTCTTAAGCCCTTCAAGCCTATATTTCAATAAAAACAGTCTAAGTTAAAGACATAAATCTATTTTATATTTACCCACCCATTTGCTTTCATTTTCCTTCCCGTGATACATAAATATATTAAAAATAACTTAGAGGTAAGTTCAGAAAGTTATAATAAAAATACTGAGTACAATTCTATTAAATACAATTTCAAAGTCCAATTTCTTTTTTTAATCTAATATTAATGATATTATTAAGACTTTCTAAAAATCACTATATAAGTATTCCTTTAAGGAAAAATATTTCAAGAACAAATGAGTTTTGCATGTATAAATTACTTTTCGCAAAAGAAAAATTTTAAATCCTAAATAATTTATCTTCATTCCTTAGTGACTCAGAAAAACTAAGTACAGTATCTTAGCAAGACTACTTTTAATAGTTTTATATTTCTAACCATGTTGGAATGAGCTTTAAGATTCTTTCCAAAAATCTGAGATAATTTTCAAATAAATCAGAAACTAAATATTAAAATCAAGCTTAGATATTATCTTCTGTGTTTCAAGGACAGTCAAACTTCTGTAGTTTCTCATTATTACATGATGACTAAGAACTGTGAAGTAGGAAGAAAATAAAAATACAAGGTTTATAGAATATCTAAAATTGTTATCAATAAATGCTGGAGAGAGTGTGGAGAAAAGGGAACCCTCTTGCACCGTTGGTAGGAATGTAAATTGATACAGCCACTATGGAGAACAGTATGGAGATTCCTTAAAAAACTAAAAATAGAATTACCATATGACCCAGCAATCCCACTACTGGGCATATACCCAGAGAAAACCATAATTCAAAAAGATATATGCACCCCAATGTTCAGTGTGGCACTATTTACAATAGCCAGGTCATGGAAGCCAGCTAAATGCCCATCAACAGATGAATGGATAAAGAAGATGTGGCACATATATACAATGGAATATTACTCAGCCATAAAAGGGAACAAAACTGGGTCATTTGTAGAGAGATGCATGGACCTAGAGAGTGTCATACAGAGTGAAGTAAGTCAGAAAGAGGAAAGCAAATGTCATATATTAACGCATATATGTGGAATCTAGAAAAACAGTACAGATGAACCTGTTTGCAAAGCAGAAATAGAAACGCAGACATAGAGAACAAACATACGGACACCAAGGGGGGAAAGCAGGGGTGGGATGAATTGGGAGATTGGGACTGACATATATACACTAATATGTATAAAATAGATAACTAATGAGAACAGACTGTATTGCACAGGGAACTCCACTTCGCTGTACAGTAGAAACTAACACAACATTGTAAAACAATTATACCCCAATAAAAAATAAAATAAAAATGTATGTTATCAAACTTCATCCTTTTGCAGGTAAACATATAGAGAAGAAGGTAATATGAGGGGGGGAAAAACCATCAGGAATTAAACTGCCAAGATCTGACCAGTTAAATGAGGAAGAAGGCAAAGACTATTATTGGGATTTTTGAAAAAGACACAAGGAGTAACCCCTCTCATGACCTGAATTTTGAAAAAGTTGAGAATGGATACTGGAGGGAAGCATTCGGAGACCAAAAGACACATCCCTATCTAGTAAGACTGCTATTGAAGAGTGTAGGTTATAATCTCTACAGAGGGAGGTTTTCAAATACGAAATCCCAGATTTAGACAGATTTAATCACTAGCAGTGTGAGGCTGGGTCACAAACCTGTCATTATCCCTCCTCCACATGTACCAAGTAGAGCAGCTGGAGGAGCAGGAAATCCATCCCCTTACTTGGGGCAGAGACTTGAGTAAAGGTATGGGGCATGGAGCCAGGGCAATGCACAAGGAAACATCAAGAGCAGGACGGACCTAAAGTCTGTCATACAGAGTGAAGTGAGTCAGAGAGAGAAAAACAAATATTGTGTAATATTGCTTATATGTGGAATCTAGAAAAATGGTGCAGATGAACTTATTTGAAAAGCAGAAATAGAGACACGGACATAGAGAACAAACACGGATACCAAGGGGGAAAGGGGGGGTGGGTGGGATGAATTAGGAGATTGGGATTGACATATATACACTACTATGTATAAAATAGATAACTAATGAACACCTGCTGTACAGCACAGGGAACTCTACTCAGTGCTCGGTGGTGACCTCAATGGGAAGGAAATCCAAAGAAGAGGGGATATATGTATATGTATAGCTGATTCACTTTGCTGTACAGCAGAAACTAACACAACATTGTAAAGCAACTATACTCCAATACAAATTAAAAAAAAAAAAAAAGAGCAGGAAAGACGTGTTACTCCCCACTCTCCCAACCCTGGATAGTCTTTCCTCAGTAGAATTCTTTCAGAGGTACCATAAATGAAGTCTTCACATTTTTTACATTTTATCTGCTACCATTTGTGTGTGTGTCTGTGTGTGTTTAATGGTGAAAAAAGTGGGCAACCTAGATTAGGAGAAGAAAAACAAAAATAAGGGACCAGGATGGGGGTTGTGAGGAGAAGAAAGAAAGACTTTGGTTCTTTTAATTAGCAAAAATATGTAAGTTTAAATCTAAAGTGTATGCTCTATTACTTTATAATAAAAAATGGTTGTCTCCACAGTGTCAATGAATATAACCTTAATTCATACATGAATATTTTTTATTCATCCATCTATTCAATAAATATTTTTGAACATCTAAGAGTACCAGGTATGGCTGATACTGGGCCCTGAGACAAATACTATTATGTCTAATATAATCATAACACATCAGCAGTAACAAGGATGATTATGTACGTGTTCTATCTACAAGGAATTCAGTGTTGTGTGCTCCACAAACCATACACCCACATAAATGTAATTATCTTTGTCTCTTATATCCTTAGCACAGTGTCTGGCAATTAGGAATTTAAAATAAGTTACACGTTCATTGAATGAGTTGGATTCAGGAAGATCATAATTATAGAACAGGTTTATTTTCTTTCCTTCACCACCTCCAAACAAGATCCATTGAAATAGTCTTCCTGCCTCTGGATTTAAAACTTGAATATCAAATGTGTCCCTTTTGTGGTTTTCCCAAAGAGTCCAGTTGTCAAACATCATTTTCATTTGATTCAAATCTTCCTTTTGTTCTCAGATCAGGCCTGATTGGAAGCCAGCTTTGGGGAAGTAGGGAGAATATCATTAGTTTCTTCTCTCCTCCTTGCCCCACCTAACATAATTCCTCCCCCCTACTCATTGACTGCCATCTCCGGTCCCTCTGAAGTTGGGCTTGTAAAAGGAAGTTTTACAGAAGAGTATAACTGTTGTCTTGATTGATGTTCTCTGGGTACATCTAACTAAAAGTTCAAAGAATGTCTCTAATTTGTGGAACACGTCTGTGGTTGCTGGGAGGTACCACCCTGGGGGCAAAGACTCTGTCCTGTGGTCCAGGCAATGCTTCATTTTGTTAGCACTTGCTTTTACTGGTTTCACTTACACAGTCTCTATCTGTGGAGTTTTCAGTCTTTAGACATTCTTTTAAAATAAAATCCCTTTCAAAACCACTCAAGAATAGTTCTATTTCAGAACGTCCACATCTGGCTTCTACAATGCAGCCCCTCTACCCTGCGGTTAGTGAAGTAGAGCTTCCTCTACCACTGTTCTAGTAGTTCTCTGGTTTTCTCCCTCTCACACTAGGCCCCTTTTTTGGTCCTCCCGTCTTTAAAATTTTTCAAGTATGGGTCAAGCGATCCCTCTGAGCCCCAAGGTCCCCAGTATACTAGTCAAGCCTTCCCAAGCTCTCCATAGACCTTCGTTTGGTTTGAGCATCATCGGGAGAGAAGGAGAAGGCTAGAACCCTGCATGGCTTGTCTCTCCAACCTGGCTGCACACCGCAGTTCATCTGGGAGCCTTAAACACTGCCAACGCCTATGTTCCATGTTCCACCCCCAGAGATTGGGATGTAACGTTTCAGGTG
This sequence comes from Balaenoptera acutorostrata, assembly GCF_949987535.1. Classification (NCBI taxonomy): domain Eukaryota; kingdom Metazoa; phylum Chordata; class Mammalia; order Artiodactyla; family Balaenopteridae; genus Balaenoptera; species Balaenoptera acutorostrata. The sequence continues at coordinate 21,420,276 of NC_080065.1, read as the reverse complement.
TGGCCTGAGCAACTTAGTGATTCTACTATGTGATCAAGGTTGACAAAGCTGCTCTAAAGACACCCTTCCTAGTGACACCCCCAAGAAAAACCTGGGGAGTGGCTAATGGTCCACTTGAGGCAGACTGGTTTGGGATCACCCTCTGGGCCAACCTTCCATAGATGCTGCAGATCTTTACAAGTATGAAGAAATTGACACCTTTTATTCTCAGCCTTGGGACTTCTATCAAAACTCTGAGAAAGCAGAAGTTCTATTTAAAATCCCGTGATGTAAGTGTTTGTTGAAGTGATCTGACTGAAGGCAGAGCTGATGGGTGGGATTCAGAGTTATGTAAGTCCCTGGGGAAAAAAAACAAAGCTGCTTAACAATTTTCTAATCCATTTCCTTTCTGTTTCTCATTTTGTTTTCAATCAAAAAGCATACTATGAAAAAAAAAAAAAAAGCATACTATGTCCCTGGTTTTAAATATCATATTTAGCTTACCTACTATCTACTAAAATCAAAAAGTGTCAAAACTGAACATCTCAAAATCACACAGCTTGAGTCTTAATTTTCTCTTGGAATATCTAGCAGCTGATAATTCTCTTTTTAATGTATTTTTGGAAATAGTCTCTGTCTCTCTTGATGTCCTCTGACTTTTATGATAAAAAATGTACACAAACTGCCCAAACTAATTTCTTTTTGTAAGTCTTAGTGTTTTGTTAGTCAATGGATTTTGCAATCGGGGTATTTGAAATAGTTCAATCCACATAATATAACCATTATATTCCAACAAATTTAATGTAGTTTCAGAAGTTACCAACTTTCCAAAAGAAAGAAATTTTTAAAAGATTTTTTGAGGTTGAATTAAGTTTGAAAATAAAATAAAATCTGAGTGTGCTACACGTAAGAATTAATATTTGAATAATTGTTTAGCATTTTATATAAAATAATTTTACTTCCATTTTTTAAGCTGAGGAGTGATTGTGATCAAAAGAAAAAAAAATACAGGTTTCCTCTCAAGAAATACAAGTGTAGATGAATATTTTCCATGTAATTTGAATAAACAATGTGAAAGTTAAAATTTTATGCATCTTTAGTGTATATTTTAAAATTATATTTTATTAATTTTCATAAGGAACCTCTCCAACAAGAGCACAAGCTCTGTATGATTTCAATCATGTTTAATCTTTTTTTGTATCTTCTAACATACCTTGTATATAGTAGCTTTTTAATAATAATAAAAAAATGTTAACAATAATATCATAGTATCATTTCATCTAGCAGCCCCTCTTTTAGCAATGTAACTAAACCTTAGGCAAAAGTAAACTAGTGATCAATAATACAGGAATTCTAATAAGTATTTAAATATAAACATTGAGTATGATTTCTAATTTATAGCTGGAGGATGATTTTATTTTTACAGGTTGTAAAGTGATTTGATACTTCCACATACTAGGATTTAGATCCTGACTTTAGTGAAGAGCTCAGGGTGTTTCTAAGAACTAGTTAAGATAAATAATGAAATGGCCATCAGTGGAGAGAAACAGTTACTATGTCTATCTGTGGTCTTTTTTTTTTTTTTATCTGTGGTCTTTTTAAGAGAGTAAATTAAATACTTGCTTAGGGGGAAGAAGACAACACATGTTATTTTCATTTCTTATAAATCAACTTTGCAAAATAATATCTTTTAAACACTACAAGACATTATTAGGTTGTTGCACATAACAAGGCAGAGCCTTTGAGAAATACTCCTCGAGGGCATTTTGGTTCCAGAAACAGAAGTTGCTAATTGGCTTTGTGCTGTTGAGCCCTCTGCTTCCCTTGCCCTTTGGGATCTGAGTTACTGAGGCCCCCGGAAGGGCAAACATGCAGGGCCTATCAATCACCTTTCCCTTAGCACCGAAGAGGGGATGACTTTGTTGTAGATAAACCTCAGTGGAAGGTTTATGTAATGAGGTTTCTCAGAGTGGTGGAATCTGTCCAGTTTTATTCTATCCAGTGTCCCAGCATCTTCTCCTCCTTCTTTTAGTAAAAAAAATAAAATTAAAAAATTTACATATCTATATATCTATATCTATATCTATACTCTGTTGGGAACTACCTCTCCTTTACTTTTCTCCACTTTTTGTGCTGTGGGTTCCAGCAGCAGCAGCAGTTCCAGAGATAAAATAGATTTGGTCAATCGGTTGTAAGTTCAGGAATGCCACGCAATCCATGAGTTCCCATTCTAAGGCTTCTGTTAGAGTTCTCTGTTAAGAAAGGGACATTTTCTTTCTCCTGATGTGACAGAGAGAAAAAAAAAAATGTAAACCTGAAGCCACAGGCAGGCTTTTTGTCACTGTGTCTGAAAAAAGAGACACTGCAAAGGAAAGCAGAGCGCGGAGATGAAAAGCACGAATCCTGACGACATCTTTGGAAGCTCTGGATCTGATATGCTTGAAGGGAGGGCACTCCTGACTTCTAGGTTAAGTGAGTCAATAAAGGCCATTTCCCCTTAAGGTAGTGTGAGTTGACTTTCTATCACTGGCAGCCGGAAGAGTTCTGAATAATGCATCTTGGATGCTGTGTCTGCAAGTACATACACATTTTTCACATGGTAGCTCATTTATTTTTATTTATTTATTTTTTAAATTGTATTTTATTTATTTATTTTTATACAGCAGGTTCTTATTAGTTATCTATTTTTTTAACATCTTTATTGGACTATAATTGCTTTACAATGGTGTGTTAGTTTCTGCTTTATAACAAAATGAATTGGCTATACATATACATATATCCCCACATCTCCTCCCTCTGCGCCTCCCTTCCACCCTCCCTATCCCACCCCTCTAGGTGGTCACAAAGCACCGAGGTGATCTCCCTGTGCTATGTGGTTGCTTCCCACTAGCTATCTATTTTACATTTGGTAGTGTATGTATGTGTATGCCACTGTGAGGTATCACCTCACACCTACTTTCTGGAGGGTTTTTATCATAAATGGGTGCTGAATTTTGTTGAAAGCTTTTTCTGCATCTACTGAGATGATCATATGGTTTTTCTCCTTCAATTTGTTAATATGGTGTATCACATTGATTGATTTGCGTGTATTGAAGAATCCTTGCATTCCTAGGATAAACCCCACTTGATCATGGTGTATGATCCTTTTAATGTGCTGTTGGATTCTCTTTGCTAGTATTTTGTTGAGGATTTTTGCATCTATGTTCATCAGTGATATTGGCCTGTAGTTTTCTTTCTTTGTGACATCTTTGTCTGGTTTTGGTATCAGGGTGATGGTGGCCTCGTAGAATGAGTTTGGGAGTGTTCCTCCCTCTGCTATATTTTGGAAGAGTTTGAGAAAGATAGGTGTTAGCTCTTCTCTAAATGTTTGATAGAATTCGCCTGTGAAGCCCTCTGGTCCTGGGCTTTTGTTTGTTGGAAGATTTTTAATCACAGTTTTAGTTTCAGTGCTTGTGATTGGTCTGTTTATATTTTCTATTTCTTCCTGGTTCAGTCTAGGAAGGTTGTGCTTTCTAAGAATTTGTCCATTTCTTCCAGGTTGTCCATTTTATTGGCATATAGTTGCTTGTAGTAATCTCTCACAATCCTTTGTATTTCTGCAGTGTCAGTTGTTACTTCTTTTTCATTTCTAATTCTATTGATTTGAGTCTTCTCCCTTTTTTTCTTGATGAGTCTGGTTAATGGTTTATCAATTTTGTTTATCTTTTCAAAGAACCAGCTTTTAATTTTATTGATCTTGGCTATTGTTTCCTGCATTTCTTTTTCATTTATTTCTGATCTGATCTTTATGATTTCTTTCCTTCTGCTAACTTGGGGGTTTTATTGTTCTTCTTTCTCTGATTGCTTTAGGTGTAAGGTTAGGTTATTTATGTGAGATGTTTCTTGTTTCTTGAGGTAGGATTGTATTGCTATTAACTTCCCTCTTAGAACTGCATCCCATAGGTTTTGGGTCATCGTGTTTTCATTGTTATTTGTTTCTAGGTATTTTTTGATTTCCTCTTTGATTTCTTCAGTGATCTCTTGGTTATTAAGTAGTGTATTGTATGCCTCCGTGTGTCTGTATTTTTTACAGAATTTTTCCGGTAATTCATATCTAGTTTCATAGCGTTGTGGTCGGAAAAGATACTTGATATGATTTCAATTTTCTTAAATTTATCAAGGCTTATTTTGTGACACAAGGTATGACCTATCCTTGAGAATATTCCATGAGCACTTGAGAAGAGAGTTTATTCTGTTGTTTTTGGATGGAATGTCCTATAAATAGCTATTAAGTCCATCTTGTTCAAAGTATCATTTAAAGCTTGTGCTTCCTTGTTTATTTTCATTTTGGATGCTCTGTCCACTGGTGAAAGTGGGTTGTTAAAGTCCCCTACTATGATTGTGTTACTGACGACTTCCCCCTTTATGGCTGTTAGCATTTGCCTTATGTATTGTGGTGCTCCTATATTGGGTGCATAAATATTTACAATTGTTTTATCTTCTTGGATTGATCCCTTGATCATTATGTAGTGTCCTTCTTTGTAATAGTTTTTATTTTAAAGTCTATTTTGTCTGATATGAGAATTGCTACTCCAGCTTTCTTTTGATTTCCACTTGCATGGAATATCTTTTTCCATCCCAGCACTTTCAGTCTGTATGTGTCCCTAGGTCTGAGGTTGGTCTCTTGTAGACAGTATATATACGGGTCTTGTTTTTGTGTCCATTCAGCCAGTCTATGTCTTTTGGTGGGAGCATTTAATCCATTTACATTTAAGGTAGTTATTGATATGTATGTTCCTATTACCATTTTCTTAATTGTTTTGGGTTTGTTATTGTAGGTATGTTCCTTATCTTACGTTTCTTGCCTCAAGAAGTTCCTTTAGCATTTGTTGTAAAGCTGGTTTGATGATGCTGAATTCTCTTAGCTTTTGCTTGTCTGTAAAGGTTTTAATTTCTCCCTCAAATCTGAATGAGATCCTTGCTGGGTAGAGTAATCTTGGTTGTAGGTTTTTCCCTTTCATCACTTTAAATATGCCCTGCCACTCCCTTCTGGCTTGCAGAGTTTCTGCTGAGAGATCAGCTGTTAACCTTATGGGGATTCCTTGTATTTTATTTGTTGTTTTTCCCTTGCTGCTTTTAATATTTTTCCTTTGTATTTAATTTTTGATCGTTTCATTAATATGTGTCTTGGCATGTTTCTCCTTGGATTTATCCTCTCTGGGAATCTCTGTGCTGCCTGGACTTCATTAACTATTTCCTTTCCCATAATAGGGAAGTTTTCAACTATAATCTCTTCAAATATTTTCTCAATCCTTTTCTTTTTCTCTTCTTCTTCTGGGACTCCTATAATTTGCATGTTGGTGTGTTTAATGTTGTCCCAGAGGTCTCTGAGACTGTCCTCAATTCTTTTCATTCTTTTTTCTTTATTCTGCTCTGCAGTAGTTATTTCTATTATTTTATCCTCCAGGTCACTTATCCGTTCTTCTGCCTCAGTTATTCTGCTATTGATTCCTTCTAGAGAATTTTTAATTTCATTTATTGTGTTGTTCATCATAGTTTGTTTGCTCTTTAGTTCTTCTAGGTCCTTGTTAAACGTTTCTTGTATTTTCTCCATTCTATTTCCAAGATTTTGGATCATCTTTACTATCATTACTCTGAATTATTTTTCAGGTAGACTGCCTATTTCCTCTTCACTTGTTTGGTCTGGTGGGTTTTTACCTTGCTCCTTCATCTGCAGTGTGTTTCTCTGTCTTCTCATTTTGCTTAACTTACTGCCTTTGGGGTCTCCTTTTCGCAGACTGCTGGTTCGTAGTTCCCGTTGTTTTTGGCGTCTGCCCCCAGTGGCTAGGTTAGTTCAGTGGATTGTGTAGGCTTCCTGGTGGAGAGAACTAGAGCCTATATTCTGGTGGATGAGGATGGATCTTGTCTTTCTGGTGGGCAGGACCGCGTCCGGTGGTGTGTTGTGGGGTGTCTGTGACCTTATTATGATTTTAGGCAGCCTCTCTGCTAATGTGTGGGGTTGTGCTCCTGTCTTGCTAGGTGTTTGGCATAGGGTGTCCAGCACTGTAGCTTGCTGTCATTGAGTGGAGCTGGGTCTTAGTGTTGAGATGGAGATCTCTGGGAGAGCTTTCACCATTTGATACTACGTGGAGCCGGAAGGTCTCTGGCGGCCCAATGTCCTGAACTCGGCTCTCCCACCTTAGAGGCACAGACCTGATACCTGGCTGGAGTGGCAAGACCCTGTCAGCCACATGGCTCAGAAGAAAAGGGAGAAAAAAAGAAAGAAAGAAAAAATAAAATAAAATAAAGTTATTAAAATAAAAAATAAAAATAATTAGTAAAAAAAGAGAAGAAAGAAAGAAAGAAGAGAGCAACCAAACCAAAAAACAAATCCACCAATGATAACAAGTGCTAAAAACTATACTAAAACAAACAAACAAACAAACAAAAACAGACAGACAGCATCATAGGACAAATGGTAAAAGCAAAGCTATACAGACAAAATCACACAAAGAAGCATACACATACACACTCACAAAAAGAGAAAAAGGAAAAAATATATATATATATCATTGTTCCAAAGTCCACCACCTCAGTTTGGGATGATTTGTTGTCTATTCAGGTATTCCACAGATGCAGGTACATCAAGTTGTTTGTGGAGCTTTAATCCGCTGCTTCTGAGGCTGCTGGGAGAAATTTCCCTTTCTCTTCTTTGTTCACACAGCTCCCGGGGTTCAGCTTTGGATTTGGCCCTGCCTCTGAGTGAAGGTCGCCTGAGGGCATCTGTTCCCACCCAGATAGGACGGGGTTAAAGGAGCAGCTGCTTTGGGGGCTCTGGCTCACTCAGGCCGGGGGGAGGGAGGGGTACGGATGCGGGGCGAGCCTGCGGTGGCAGAGGCAGCGGTGGCAGGCAGCGTGACGTTGCACCAGCCTGAGGCACGATGTGTGTTTTCCCCGGGAAGTTGTCCCTGGATCACGGGACCCTGGCAGTGGCGGGCTGCACAGACTCACGGGAGGGGCGGTGTGGAGAGTGACCTGTGCTCGCACACAGGCTTCTTGGTGGTGGCAGCAGCAGCCTTAGCGTCTCCTGCCCATCTCTGGGGTCCGCGCTGATAGCCGCGGCTCATGTCCATCTCTGGAGCTCGTTTAGGCGGCGCTCTGAATCCCCTCTCCTCGCGCACCCCGAAACAATGGTCTCTTGCCTCTTAGGCAGGTCCAGACCTTTTCCCGGACTCCCTCCCGGCTAGCTGTGGTGCACTAACCCCTTCAGGCTGTGTTCACGCCGCCAACCCCAGTCCTCTCCCTGGGATCCGACCTCCGAAGCCCGAGCCTCAGCTCCCAGCCCCGCCCGCCCCGGCGGGTGAGCAGACAAGCCTCTCGGGTTGGTGAGTGCTGCTCGGCACCGATCCTCTGTGCGGGCATCTCTCCGCTTTGCCCTCCGCACCCCTGTGGCTGCGCTCTCCTCCGTGGCTCCGAAGCTTCCCCCTCCGCCACCCCCAGTCTCCGCCCGCGAAGGGGCTTCCTAGTGCGTGGAGACCTTTCCTCCTTCACAGCTCCCTCCCAATGGTGCAGGTCCCATCCCTATTCTTTTGTCTCTGTTTTTTCTTTTTTCTTTTGCCCTACCCAGGTATGTGGGGAGTTTCTTGCCTTTTGGGAAGTCTGAGGTCTTCTGCCAGCGGTCAGTAGATGTTCTGTAGGAGTTGTTCCACATGTAGATGTATTTCTGATGTATTTGTGGGGAGGAAGGTCATCTCCACGTCTTACTCTTCCGCCATCTTGAAGGTCTCCTTGGTAACTCATTTAGATAAGTGGTGGCCTGGGTGTTAAATGGGGAATAACTGCTAAACACACTCCTATAGATAGGAAAATAGCTGAGAAGCATAGATTTTCTAAACTGGAACAATCTAATTCTGTGTCAAATAACAGCTATTTTCTCTCTGTGACCAAAGATCTCCCATTTGACACCCATAGCATTTGGAATTCCACAACCAATGAAATACCTCTTGAAATGGGTGAAGGAAAAGATATTTAAGGTAATGATTCCTAGGTTCCAGTCTACGATGATGTTATCACCAATGAGTGACAAGATGGGAAAATATCAGGACAAAGTCATGCTTTATTTTTCTTCCTCTATTTAAATTATCTTTATTCTGAGATTTTCTCTCTCTCTTTTATTTATTTATTTATTTTTTTGCCTTATAAATGTCTCTAAGGAAATGAACGTATAATTTGTACTATATTTCTGTAATGTTTATTTTGCTTTGTTGGCTGTCCATATTCCCTAGAATAAAATATGGACAATGATTTACTGATCCCAAGTTTTATTAGTATTGTTTTTGTCATTGTTGTATGAAGATAATGAAATGATACTGGTTTGAGAAATGTCAAAGTAGAGGAACCAGTGTTTTATTGCAACTAAATATTCTCTTCTTGATTATAATTGCAGTGTGTGACAATTCATTACATCTTTCACTACTGGACAGTGAAAAATTGTGAGAAAAACATGAAGTTTACAAAATTGTTTTTTCCTGTTTTCCTGGAGATAGTTCAAATATACCTGTATGCTCCTCAGCATTGGTTGATGCATGGGGTTTTGGGTAGCCTCCATCCTGGTGTATATTCTATGGGGCATGAAATAAATGGGTTAAACACAAGCACAAGTGTGATACAATCACAGTGGTATGGATAAAGTTTTCAAAGTTGTGAATAATCATTACTGGAGTTACGACACATCCCAGAATCAATGGACAAACACAAGAAGGGACGATATTGGAATAATCCAATAATAATTGGAAAGGTTTCTTTTGAAACTTGGGTAGTGATGATATTCAGACAGATGTAACCTAAATTAGTGGAAAATAGAAAGAGAGATTTTCTTTATTGTTTTTATGTGATCTGTTTGTTTCAAGAGCTCTTCGAAACTATTAAATCAGAGAAATCTTAGTAAAACTCAGACAACTATGTTCCCTTTTTCACCACCCTCATTTATCTCCTGCTCCTAACTTGAGGAAGATCTCACAAGTGTCACATGAAGCAAGCAAACAACAAACCTACTCTCACTGTCTGATTTCAAAAGCATTAAAGAACTATAACAGCATTTTCTGGGGATTTATTGATGATAAAGGAAGAGGTCAGAGTAACATTGTTTGGAAGATTAGCTTCCCTTCCTGTATTCATGTCCTTTGTTATGGGCTTTTGTCTGTCCCTATACTAAGGCAGAAGGTGTTTCTCTGCTCCTTGTTTGGAGGCGTGACAATGTGTCTTGCTTTGGTCTCTTTGTATGTTGAGAGATATGACACAGACAGACACTTGACATGTGCATGCACAGGTTTTTTGGTTTTGTTTTGTTTTGTTAATGCTCTATAAATGCCATGAGGAGAGCTTCTGCCAGATACCTGTTTAAAACATTAAGTTGGGTCCCAGAATAAAAAGTCCTCAGCCCAACCCACATGGGGCAGCCAAGCACAGCTGGACGCCCAGATTAAAACAGAGTCACTAAGAACAGCTCAGCTTAAATCAGCAGGACCATGAGCATAAGACTAATTGCTGTTTGTAGTTTGCACATGAGTTTTGGGGTATTTGTTACACAGCATTTTATTGTGACAATAACTGTTAACAATTGTTATCACAGAACGTCCTAAGAATTTTCCTTTAAACACTGTCTCTCTGCAAATTCTCAATTGCTCTGACAGATATACTAACCTACCTCCTCTTTCCCTATTTATCCATGCTATGATTTTATTCTTCTATTCAACTATCCATTAAGTGAAATGACCAAGAGAAGAGCACTTTCAGCTTTGCAGATTTGTATCACTACTTTCCTTTAACACAAATACTACAGGGCCACCATTGAGAAACACAAAGAAATAATCCATCTTCTCAGGTCAAAGGAGGGGATAGGTAATACTTACATTTTTCACTTCACTGGAACAGTTACAACCCCTGGGGCACTCTTCTGAGCTTACGACATGGATAAACTCACTTGATCCAAACTCATTTTTATACAGTTTTATAACAGTGAAAACAGAGTCTTGGTAAAGAGATGATATTATTCTGAGTACCTAAAGTATTTGGGTAGAATATGTCTGGGCAGATAATCTTCCATTTTCTAGAAGAAAGCAGACACTAGAATCTGTTACAGAAATTTGAAAATAAAATTCCACACTGGGAAGAGCAGCAGAAATTTTTTTCTGAATCCCATTTCTACCAATATCCTGCCCTAGAGGCCTTGGGTAGTCCTAAGATTTTGGTAAGGAAGCATGCAAGTGGGTCTTCTTTGATTACCACCTGGGATAGAGCTGGGGTAGGAACTCCCAGATACAGAGTAATCATATTTTACTTCCAACTTTAAATTGGTTGCAGCAAGCAAATGCTTTTCGGAAGCTATTTCCATCAAGCTCACATTGCCTGATACAGATTATCCCAGTGCCCACCTGCAGTCCCCTCCCTTTGCCAACACAGAAGCAAATTATATTTCATGTGCTTGCTTTGCAGTTTCACATACAGACTTCACTTCAGTCTCACCCGGTACTCTCAAGCTTAGTGAGAAAATCATGCCGCTCTTGTCCTTTCCTTTCCTATCTGGGTCACTGGCTTTGTGCTGTCATATCTTTCTCTGCTTCTTCCTCCAACTCCCACCTGCCCACGCCCCAAACAAACACAAGAGGACTTTGGCAGAAGGGTTTTCAGTTTAACTTTACACTATTTTTAAAAAACTTTTCATTCCCTTTATCACCTTCTGACTGGCAGCTACGGGCAGATCTGCGGCACTTCAGATTTTCTAGTGCAGGGCGAGGTACTGTTAGAGTTTATATGATCAGTCTCCCCAGTAAAAAACAGTCCCAAAGTAGGTTCTTTCTCCATAAGACTGAGGTTGTCTTTTGTAATAGCCGGCTTAGCACATTCACTGCTGACTTTCACAGGAGCTGGGCTCTCTCTAGCCAAAACCATCATTTCTTACTTTATATTTGTGAATAATGACAGGGGGCAGCTGGAGAGAGTAGGGGCTCAGAGGAAACCTGATTGCTGCTAAAAGTGTTGCATCAGGTGTTGAAGGAGAACGTGGGGCTCACCTGTGAACTAAAACAGTGTCAGCCTCCAAAGTTCTTATCAGTTGCCTAAACTCTGTGATTTAAGAAACACGATAAAAATGAATATCTCCTTTTGGGAGTTGAAGGAGAAAGCAAAGACCAGCCTAAAGGTTTATGCTCTGCAAATCATCCAAGACAAGAGAGTCAGGAAGTGACTCATCTGTGATTATTATTCAGCACCTCTTAACACCTCTCCTTCCCTGGAGAGTGAGGTGATGAGAAGAACTTCTGAGTTGTCTGTTTCTCTCCTTTCAGCCTCTATTTATTATTCTGTAGCTAATAAGGTGTTGCTATCTTCTAAAGTATGTGTCAAAACCTCATTATTTTGGACAGAGAGCATTACAAACTTCAGTGTTTGCTAAAGATATAAAAACAGAAGTCTGCTTAATGAATATGTGTGGCAAAAACACTAACAGGAACGGCCGGACTAATGAAAAACGCTAACCTGACTGCTTCACGCAATTATATACACATCTGGAAAATATTCTATTTCAAGAAATTAATCTATTTCTGAACACGAATTCTATTTTCTAAAACTGCCTAAAATGCTAGTCTTTATAAAGGATTTGAACATTGAATATTAGAAGTTGACATGACTTTATAAATGTAAATGCTTGCGTATAGTACCATATTATCAGAGTTTCTCTTAAATTTTCATTTCTGTCTGTTGTCTGACTTTCTCCTTTACATTCTTCTTTCTTTTCTTTCAAAATGTAATATTGAGAATCTAATACTTACCAGTCAGTGTTCTAGACACCATGAATTTAAAAACAAACAAATAAACAAACATATAAAAATGCTTTCATATGTCTTAACTTCTATCAGGGGAACACTGATCAAAAAAAGATAAACAAATAAATGCATATAAGGTCAGGTGGTTATAAGTGCTAGAAAGAGAAATAAAGCAAGAAAAGGGGGAAGGAAAAGGAGTGACTGACTGCTAGGTATTTTATTTTAATTTTAAATTCTTTCCAACCACATTGAAATATAATTGATGCATAACATTATGTAAACTTATGGTGTACAATGTGATAATTATATATATATATTATGTATATATATAATTACCACCATAGAATTAGTTAACACATGAATCACCACACAGTTACCCCATTTTTGCGGTGAGAACATTTAAGATTAACTCTCTTAGCAACTTTCAAGTATACTGTGCAGTATTATTGACTAGACTCACCATGCTGTACATTAGAGACCCAGAAGTTATTAATCTTACAATTGGAAGGTTGTACCCTTTGACCAACATCTCCCCATTTTCCCCACCTCCCAGCCCCTTGTAACCACCAATTTTATTCTGTTTCTATGAGCTAAATTTTTAAGATTTTATAGATAAGCAATAACATACAGTATTTGTCTTTCTCTACCTGACTTATTTCATTTAGCATAATGCCCATAAGTTCCATCCATGTTGTCACAAATGGCAAGGTTTCCTTCTTTGTATAGCTGAATAACTTTCGACTTTATACACACACACACACACACACACACACTATACCCAGAAATGGAATTGTTGGATCATATGATAGTTAGTTCTATTTTTAGTCTTTTTGAGGAACCTCCATACTGTTTTCCATAATGGCTGCACCAACTTACATTCCCACCAACAGTGCACAAGGGTTTCCTTTTCTCCACATACTTGCCAACACATGTTACTTCTTGTCTTTTTGATGATAGCCATTCAAACAAGTATGAAGTGATACCCCATTATGGTTTCGATTTGCTTTTCCTTGATGATTAATGATATTAAACACCTTTTTATGTACCTGACGGCCATTTGTATATCTTCTTTGGAAAAACATATCTCAGTTTCTTGGCCCATGCTTTAATTGGATTATTTGTTGTTTTGCTGAGCTGTGTGAGTTGCTTATGTAATTTGGATATTAATCTCTTATCAGACATATAGTTTGAAAATATTTTCTCCCATTCCATAAGGTTCCTTT